>NC_080800.1:54363878-54682628 GCF_028018385.1 Neofelis nebulosa
TGGCCAAATTCATGCAGCGTTAAATGATGAACACAAAAGCTGCACTCAAGGAAGGTCTAATGGATACCCTTTAAACTTATGACCTATGCAGTATTCAACATCACAGGATAAAATGTAATGGAGGACAGTGCACAGCCATGTAATCCACTTTCTTCTGCTGTCCACTCTTTGGGCAATAAGGTGGATCATTAGTGGAACGGAATTTCTTTAGGAAACAAAACCAGGGGATTTTCTAAGTGGAAAAAGGAAGCTTACAAAAGGGGATGCTACATCTTTGCTAATAGCTGGTTCAGTTATGCACTTTCCCTTAAAAATTCTTAAATGCATCACTAAAGACACAGGATTTTGGATTGAACAGCACCATTTGCACAACTAGTATCTTTCTCAGGGTGGAAACCTTTGTAGCTAAATGCCTCTTGCATTTATTGTTTTTGGATTTTTTTTTAAGCAGTACTAAATGAACCCCTTTTTAAATCCATTGTATACTTCAACATTTTGAATCATGACCTGCTATTTCTTGAGCTGGAACTTGCTAATTTCTATGTTTTTTTTTTTTTTCATGAGAGTTGAGGTGGACTGGTTTTGGCCTTTTGTTTCTTCATGAGAAAGTGTGACTGCCTATAAATTTTCTTACCATGAAGCACTCCGCATGTGAGGCTGTAGTCAGGGTTGTTTCTGGTGGTTTGATAATGCTTGCATGCTGCTTTTTGGTTTTCTGCCACTGTCCCAGTTGATCAAAACTGCACCTCAGCCAGCATTTCTCTTCAGTTAACCACAACTTCATATTCATCTCCTATCGTCTCTGGTCTTTCCATTCCCCAGCATTTTGAGTGGTAAAAGTATTTTCTGTCAGGTAGAAAATAGTGACAGTTGCCACTGAAGTGCTTGCTATTTCACACAAATACCACTTCATTCCTTCAACTTCTTGGACCTTCTAAATTGGCCCCATGTCTAAATCAGGGTATTTGACACTCCTAGATGACTCTACTGCCTTTCTGCCAGTTAGTTCATCTTCCTAACAAAATCATCAATATGATTACAGTATCCACTAGCTGCACAATTTATGGGGAAGCACAAGATTAATCTTGTTATCTGCAATTTATCTTGAACATGTTCATGTTTAGTACTCAAAAACATTGTAACCTTCTCTCAACACAGGAAATACTTAAGGCAGTGTATGTATTTTTTATTTTCCAAAAGCAATTGTCATTTTTCTCATAAAATGTTTATGAACAAAAGTGGCTAAAAGCAATGCCTCAAATAACCAGAAATGACATTTTGTTGATACAAATTGTATCTCTTTTTTCCTGATTGTATAAAAACAAATGTACAAAACTCATATTAAACTAAGTTCGATACTGACTTTTCATCATAATGTTTGTGGCACTGTGTGTCACAAGAAAGCAGCCTGGTCATGAGGGAGCGATTTCCAAGTAGTAGCTTATAGACAAAGACAATTTTTCAAGCTATTATGTGTGCAGTTTCAAGCACTATATTGCATACGTTTTCTTTAGCTTATTAAATTTAATATGTCCCTGCAAAAGGGATTTTGTGTAAAAAATGTGTTAGTGAATAATCTGCAAGAATCTATAAATGGAGCTGTACAATTCTGAATGCATAAATCTAGTGTGGTTTTTAGTGAAGTTATTAGAGAACTTTTTTTTTATACCGAGGTCTGTATACTTCTTGACTTTTCCATTTTGTCTTTAATTATAAAACAACAAATACAAAGAAGAATTGGAACTTCCTCAGCTCTCTTGATAATAAAGTCAGGCTTCCTTCCTAGGGTTAAGCATATGTCCTTCAGAATACTTACCTCCAAACACTCAGCAGGGTTACTACACAGTGTTTTGTGTGATTTTCAAGGAACAGTGTATTTTGCAAGAGGTGCTTTGTACTTTTAAGTTTTTTCACTGAGTTACTGAACTCCTAGCAAGTTGGTGCCTGTTCAAACCTTAGATTTTGTAAATTTTGTGATTCTTTTTTTGTAATTTTGTTGTTATTTTTATTTCAATCTGAAGAAGTGTGATTCTGGAGTGGTATGGTCAATCCAGGCACCAGAGCCTTTTCAAAGGTAACATTACAGCCATTGCACTCTATCTTAAAGTACAAGGTATGGAAGGGAGAATGACAGATACCTTATGCAAAGGGTCTATAAAACTTTCCCTCTAATAATATAAATATAAAGTACACACACACACTGCTAGTTTTCAGAACACTTTGAAAACCCATTTTTTTTCTATTTTAAAACAAATTATCTTTATACAGTAATTCAAACATTGATAACCATTAACCTTTGGCACTGAGCTTTCTTCTAACACAGAAGAGTTCATTTTGAGAGGCAGTTAGTTACTGTTCTATCTATGCTGTAAGTGTGGGACTTTGTACAAATGCCCTTTTTGAGGGCAAACAATTTCAATACACTTTTACTCTGTGAACCAGGTCTGACACTGCACAGGGAAAATAATGTTAAGCTATCCAAAGAACCCTGCTCAGGTTTCCTCCTAACCCTTCTCTGCCTTCCCCTAATTTTCTTCTCCTCAGGTCTAACACTGAGGGGGCATAGTCTTAAACTGAAGTGGCACTACAGTTAGTTCTCAATGGAAACCAAACCAGTTCATTTTGGGAAACGGCTTGCCTAAAGTAGTCGATGCCTTTGAAAAGACTTAGCATATTCAATGTCTATCATATTGTAGCTAGCTATATACATAGGCAGGTTGACTATTTCTAGTCCTGGTTTGTATATCACTGAGCTATAGTACTTTGCTTTATCCATTTGTGGGATTAAACAATACTGTTTAATGGTTGTAAACTTTTATAAAACCTCTTTGGGTTTTTTGTTTGACCCAAACATAATGTAAGTCTCAATGACAAAATACACAAAGCCAACCAGAGTTGAGTGGAAATATATCCTGTCCCCAGTTTTGTCTACCCCTATAATGCAGGTGCAATGCTTTGCAATGTTCTCACTAGCATGAATGTGCTATACTCCTTAACGAGGTTTTAATTTGTTTCACCTATAATCATGATTGAAAATGCTGTATCATTGACAACAATGAACTGTAACCACACTTATTTTCTGCATAAACTATTTGTCTACTAACTACTAATGCCTGTGTTTCTTTAAGAACATCAACAACAAAAGCCATATTACACCTACCTATACACACTCTAGTTCACTTCTAAACTTAAATTTCTATCCTTAGGGAATTTAAATAAAAACTTGAAACTACAAAAAAAAATTCTGTCCTTGGAACTTGCATCTTGAGATAAGCTGTAAGGAGAGGGATCTCTCTGAATGAGTTCATCTGAATTTTATCACAATAAGCATATGCCTTCTTCTATCTTTGTATAGTAACACAGCTCCAAGTGTTAATCATCTTGTGTTTCCCACAGGGCTGGACTGGGGCCAGGCCTCCACTCATGGGTCAGAACGAAGTGGAGGCCTCAGGGCCCAGGCTCAGTTTCTCCTCTGAATATTCTCAGGGCCACAGAAATACTCTGTTGGACATGAGCTAAAATATCAGAGCTAGAAGCAGCCTGGCACCCTATACGTTACAGAGAAGTCACTGGTGGAATGTTCAGCTGCATCAACTCCATCAAGTTATAGGTGTGGGAACTGAGGCTGCAAGAACTGAAGAGATTTGACTAAGACTGAACAGGGAGTTAATCACAAAGCCACTACTGGAACCACAGGCTTCATTGCTCCCAGGCCAATGAGCCCTTTATCACAGTGGTGTCTGCTCTTCCCTCAGGCTTTTTAGGAGTTTCCTACCCTCACCCCAACCTCCCTACCCCATGCACAATCCAGGCCAGTCCCATTCTAAAAGCAGAGATGACCACAGTTGCTGCAGGAGAGCCCAGCCTAAGCCTTTCGAAGGGGCTATTCATAAATCTGAGAATATTTCTTTTATCAACTTTTTGGGACTAAGAGTGTTCATCTCTCCTTGTCTTTTTCCTGCCTCCTTTCACATTTCTCAGGCATACATGTATTACGTTTTTAGAACCAAATAGCGACCTGGTCTATACTGGGCTAGGGAAGGACAGAGGAGGAGTACGGTTCCTGTCTTCTAGAACTTGCACTCATGTGAGGAAATGAGGCACACTTACAGAATATGTTAATAAATTAAGACTTTCTTGGAGAGCAGTGGCAGCCTGAGTGTTTGGGGAGTGGTAGAATTCCAAGTGGCAATTCAGTATCCAATGCCTCTCCCTAGTAATAGGTGGGAAATAGTTTGACCATTTCCTTCTCTAGCTCACCTCTCTGGCCTCAGGACCTATCATGTTCCAATTATCCTGGACTCTTCACTGGTGCCCCAACACACCATACTCTTTCTTATCCCTTCCAAATTTTTATCCTACTTCTACTCTGATTTGCCTTTGAAGACTCACTGATAATGTTACCTCCTCTATTAAGCTGTCCCACCTCCTCCATCAAGCATTGTTAGTGCTTATCCAGTAGGATCTTGAACAATCCCTCTATCTTATCACTTGTTATTTTTCTAATTATGTTGGCATGCAGACTCCTCTACAAATAAGGCAGTTCTTTAGAAACAGAAACTGTGTTCTTCATCACCGATAAATTATCAGAAGGGGTGACTCTCAATTACTGTTGTTGAATTAACAGTATAATCTACATTTCCTTCCCTTGTTCCCCAGTTAAATGTGTACAGTCCAAAGCCTTTTTCTAATCCATCTCTGATCTCTAGTCAGAAAGAAAAGGTCCAAGAGCACTTGCTTCCTGGATGGTCCTCCCTTACCCCTTTCCCTCACCTGACTCAACCTCTGACCCTATCATCTAAAGTAGCCCTTCCCAGAGACCTGGCTTCACAAATCCTAGGTTTCAGGACTCCAGGAAATAATGGCCTTTGACTCTGGACCTGAACTAGAAATGAGCTCATATAATCTGTTTCTCATCTTTAGGTCAGTCTTTGAAAGCCAGGGGAAATCACTTTGTCCTAAGTTATACAGACCTGAGTCCTGGGTTCGAGGTCCACTAATCCTGGCATGAACCCACATGGCTCACACATACAAAGCATGGTACACTTTAAAGAGCAATTTCGTATCTATTACCTTTTTTCTGATCCTTACAACAAGCCTGTGAGGTAAATATTACCCTCCTACAGATGAAGAAGCTGGCATAATTTACCCAAGGTTGCTCCCATGAGTGGTAGAATTCCCTGGAACCCAGGTCTTTAGGCAGATTTTTTTTTGCTTTCTATTCCAGTGATCTCAAACTTCAGCATGCATCAGAATCACGTGGTGATTGTTAAACCAGATTTCTGCCCACCCTTAACCTTTCTGATTCAGGTCAGTAATGGGGTTCAATAATTTGCATTTCTAACAATTACCCAGATAATGCTGATGTTGCAAGAAACTTGGATCTATATACTATTAACTTGTTTTGTGCCCTTGGACAAATCCTTTCTTTTTGTCAGCCTCTGTGTCTCAATGCATAAAATTAGGTGTTAGACCAGCATGATTTCCAAATTTTTGGCAAAAAAATATCTTACATACAATACCAATACATACATAATATATAAAATCCAGGCAGCTCCAGAGAAGTGGTAGAGGGTAACCACAAGTTTGCAACACCCATCTCCACATGGAGCAGGTGCTGAGCTACATCATAGAGTACATGTTCATAAATCTCTTGGCTATATGTGGCTTAGATGCTCTGGGATCCTTCAGCTCTGACATTCCACAATGCTGAAAAACAGCATTTACCATTGTGGCAGGGGTGGGAAGATTTGGAGGTAAACTGACTTTGTGTTAACCAGTGCAGGAGACTGCTCTGCCCAATCCTAATGCTTGGGTCTACACAAGATAGGAAATCTTAACCCTGTTGGGCTGTTGGACTGATGGACCCTTTGATAATCTTATTAGATCTGTGGGCCAGTTCTAGAAAAATGATTATATACACATACCCACAAAGATATTCTGGATACCCTTTAAGAGATGTTGGGGACTTCACAGGGATCCTACCTCAAGTTAATATTTGACAGTGCTCTGGCATAACATTTCCACTAAATTCCTCCTTGGAATTTTCACAGCATAAGCCCTCTCCTTTTTTTCATCATTCCTTAGCTCCAAGCTACCCCTTGGGCCAGCTTCTTGTCTGAAATGTTGCCTAGATCTGTCCCTTGCTTCCTCTTGTCTGGGCCCAACTTGGCCCGAGAGAGATGCACACTCTCTTGCTCAGCTATCACTCTCCCCAGAATTGATAATACCATAGCCAGACTTTACCTCAACCTCCACCCTAAAAAAAAAACAAAGAACTTGTGGCACACCAGAGCTCCCTTAGGGCACTTAGCAGAACATCAGATTATAATTGGCAACTTTTGTCTTTTCTCACAGGCAGAGGGCTCTGAGGGATGTGAACATGATTTATTCACCCCAGTGTCTTAGCAGCTCAGAGCTGACACAGTGTAGGCACTCTTGAGTGTCTGAGGGAATTGGGTGACCACAGAGAAGGAGCTCTGGGTCACTCCATAAGATATTCTCTGTCTCCAATGCCTACTATAGTAAAGTCCACTCTATCTTTCTTGGCCAAAGGAATGGAAAAATAACGAAGGATTTTCTTTGGCTTTCATTTGCTGTTTAGTGCCCAGTGAGGGTAAGCAAGGAAATGAACCAGAAGCCTCCTAGGTAGCATCAGGAAGGCCTGGATCTTCCCACTGTCAGGGAGGTTCTGAGCAGATTCGCCTGATGCTGGCTGGGCTCTATAGACACCAATGCCTCTCTTATGGGGCCTAATGCTTCTAAGTAAGCTGGCCCCATGCTACAGGTCATAGAAATGAAAATGGTTTGAATCAGGAAGAAAGTATGAGTGGGGCCTGGTTGTGAAAATGACTAGGGGTAGTGGGCCCAAGGGGCAAAAGGACCAAGCTTCTGCTTAAAGTCCTGTTATGATCCCACATTCTCTGCTGCCCCCTAGAATAAAGGGAGAACTACACTGGTTTGCCCCAGCACACATCCCCTCATCTAACAAACATCGAAACTGTTTATTTTTTATTGTTTTTCAAAACAAAATTAAAAAAAAAACAAAACAGTCAAAATTCCACTCTGATGGAAAGTTGAGCTGATACGGCTGATATGGACTGTCTTCCAGGTTGTTTCATGGAGCATCAAGTGCACTGGGGGAAGAGCAAGGGGACAAGAAGGGCAGGAGTGAGGGACAAAAGGGGCAGGGAATGGGTTGTTGCGCCAGCAGGACTGAATAAACACTTTGCACCAGAATGGGTATCAGAAGAGCTGTAGGCCAGTTTTGAGTCCATGCAGCTGGCCCTGGCTCCAGAGAAGGCCCTCCAAGTTGCTGCTGCCGTTGCTACTGTTGCTGCAGTTGTCACTGCCCATGCCACAGCTCAAGCCAAGGGTGCTGTGGAGAGAGGGGGGAGGGGTCAGTCAGGGAGGGAGGCAGCTTTAGGCTCTAGAAGGGCTAAGGGTATTTGATGCATGTGTGTCTATGGAAAGGACCTGCCTCCTGCCTAGTTTTACAAAGAAGAGTATGGAACAAATCTGAAAAACTATTTCAGATGGCCCCAGGGATAGTTTTGCCTTCCCAATTGCCATCTCAATTGAGATGGAGGGAAGGAGTAGAACTTTTCAAATGAAACTTTATTCAGAGCCCCAGTATATAAACCAGATCAAAGCAGAACTATTTCAGTTGAGGTAGGAGGGAGGACCTGTAACCACCCCACCCCAGGAAGATATTGAAAGTGTCCACCTTGACAGGTCTTTTTCCAAGACCCTAAATCTTGGGGGCCCAGAGTACCCTGAGCTGGATCCCTCCCACCTCCAATAGCTGGTTAAGGCATCCAAGGCCAGGACTGGGCTACAGGGATAGGCCCAGATCCCATCCCAGGACTGCAAGGTTACTCTAGGGAGAGGACTGCCTTCTCCCTCCCTGGTGCTGCTCAGAACACTCATTTCCCCTGCTTCCTGCAGATCAAAGGTCCTTCCAGGTAGATGAGGGTGACAGCTGAGAGCAAAGCCATCATCCTCCCCTCAGGCAGATCCATGGTTACACTACTGCAGCTGAAACCCTCAGAGATAATCTAGTCCCATCCCAGCCCATCGTCTACCATCTTACAGATAGGGGAACTGAGGCCCAGAGATGAAAAGGGACTTGCTCAAGGCCACACAGTCAAGTCAGGGGTGCAGCTGGGGTGGCATACTTGCTCCAGCAGAGGAAGCCTCCCTACTACAGGAGGTATGGGAGCTGGGCCCACTCCCCTTCCTTTTGGAATTAACAGCTCTACCTACCCACACTTGATACCGTGGTGCTCATCAAGCCAGCCTTATTCAAGGGGAGAGGAGGTCTTTCAGACATGTGGGCCCCACTCCCAACTATAGACTCTCTGGTTTTCCCAGCTGCCTCATCTCCTCTCTAAGAGGCCTGCTGTCCCCTGGCCTAGGACAGAGTCCATAGCACTGCCTTGGCCCTGGCCTGTTGCTGCGGCCCCTGGGTTCTATAGCCCTCTCCCTGAATGTCCAGAGGAAGAGGGGCTCATTTCCCAGGGAGTGGGCAGGCAGCACAGGGGAAGACCCACAGAGGTCTCTCTCTGGTGCTCATAGGATTCTCCCAGTCACAATGGCCCCGCATTCCAGAATGTACAAGCCCTCTGGACGGGCTCCTTTGTGTTACCAGCAGACACACACACACACACACACACACACACACACACACACACAAACTGGATGCAATCTGAGAGAGGTGCCAAGCCAGCTCTGTGAGGCTACCTCAATACCACCACCAACCAGGGACTGGGAGTCCTGGCAAATGCCCAGCCAGGGACTGGAGCTTATCCATCACTCACTTAGGCCCTGACTGGGGGAAGCTACCTTCCCCACCCATCTTGCTTTGTGTCTCTCCCTTCCTCCCTCCCTCCCTCCCTCCCTCCCTCCCTCCTGCAGGAGGCAGAGAAAGGGATAAGAATTCCTGCTGCCAGTGGCACTCACCCAGTCTTGCATGTTGGGGGTTCCAGCCGCTGCTCTAGCACAGGCTGGTCCAAAAGATACATGGTGTCATAATTTTCCAGCATAAGCTCTGCTGGGTCCTCAGTCTGACCTGGCATTAGGCCTAAGGGAAAGGTATCCCATCGTACATCTTCTGTGAAGCCAAGGGAGGAAGTAAAAGTGGGTTGATTAGATAGTTCTCAGAGTGGTGTACAGGCCTAACTACACAGTCTACCCACCCATTTCAATTAGCCTCTCAGCATGGGATTTCTGTGCATGTCCAGCCTCACTCCTGTCTGCATCATTTCTCATGAGCTCCTCTCTACCTTCACACTCCCCACCCCTTCCATACTAGGCTATTCACTCTTCATTGCCCTTATCCCCTCTATGTGTTCGCACATACCAACACATGCCACAACAACCCACTCCCAAGTCCACACATGCCATGCACACAACTAAAAACATATTTGTTCTCCCACCTCCCCAGATATGTCCCCAACATAGACATAGACAAGAATAACTTCTTCAGACCTGGCTGTATCACTGCCTCAACTTCTCACCTGCTCTGTACACACATATATTCTGGAGAGTCTGGATACTCCAGAATTCCCACACCTCATCCCCAAACCCAGATACCTCAAGAGTATGTGAAAGGCCTAGATTTCCTGCACATCTACACACAATCCCCACCCCCAACGTGTCTGAATGCCACATCATTTCTTAGTGGCCTTGCATTTAGATAGATACACACACACACACACCCCACCTCAGAGTGTACTCTCTCTCAGAGGTATTATACTCCCCCTGCCCCTTTGCAAGGTCTTACTGCCCCCAGATATACACACACAGAACATCCCTTACCTAGGGAAGGGGTGTCTTATTGCATATCCCACTCCCCACTGCCACCTAAGTATACACACTTAGGCATATAGACTGACCCTCCATTCAATGAGTGCTGCCAGTTTCACTCTGCCTCCTACACCTCTCATTCACAGGAATACAAGCCAGAAATCTTAATGTCTCTATATTCCCAAATATGTGTATGCCCACAAAGAAGCAGCAATGGAAAGAGGGAGAATAAAAGACTTTAATATCCTGCCTTTCCACTTTCATAAACCACTCCCCTACCACCCCAAAGAAATTCCACTTTAGAACAAACCATATCAGGCACAACCGACCCCTTCTGTCCTACCACTTAAACACCCTCTACATAGTATTATAGTAAAGCCTCATCCCCACCCTTACACTGGTGCATCCAGTGTTTTCAAGCAAAGCCTTCATGAGCTCCTCCAAGTAGGTCCAATTTCAGGCCTTCTGCATCTCCTTGGTACCCTAAAAGTTCTCTGTAATAATGCCCTGGCATTCTGGACTAGCTTTTTATGTTATCCACAGAACCACACACCCTGACTCTTTTCCAGGAAGGAAGTTGTGCCTATCTTAATGCCCTGTGTTGCCCTATAAATACAAAGATGCCTTCGCACACAGTGACCACTTTCCCCATGTCTGTCACTGACGCGACCATCTTCCCTCCCCTCCCCATCAGCAGCATCCCCAACCCTGTCTACATCATGGCCCCTGCCTCTCTAGCCTGACATCTGTGTACATGTCCCTCAGTGACAACACAGACACACACAGGCTACCTCTGGATGGTTATCTCACTGCCTGTTCTCACACCTTTATACCCCTACCTCTCATTGCAGAGATACCCCTCCCTCACAGAGATACCTTCTGTCTCCCTTAGGTCTCAGTGACCCTGCCTCTTCTTCCAAAAACATACATGACCATGTGTACATCTATGCACAGATTCATAGCATCCACTTCACAATGACTTCACAGTCCCTACTCTCTCTTTCTCACATACTCATACAATTCTGCCTATGTCAATGCCCCTCCCATTCAATATTTACAAAGATCCCAAACACGGCCCTCCTTGTACTAAGGAGTTCTCTGCCACCATGCCTTTCTATATGCAGCAAGTTCAGGCAGGTAAACAGACGTAAACATGTTCCCCTACCCCTAGCACTCAGTGCCTTTATGCCCCAGACCTTCCACACATGTCCACACAAGAGCAAAGGCTCCACCTTTCCCCCTAAGTTCCTTCACTGTCTTCCCCATCTCTCCCTATTGTTCCCTAACATGCCTACCCTATGCCACACCCAGTCCCAGCTGTTTTCCTTCCCTCTTTCAGGTTCCATCATACTGACTGCCCTGCATCTACCCTGCCTCCACGGTATACACATATACACATGCCCACACACACATATACGCCAAAATGTTCTTTCCTTCAGGGTCTCCCTGCCTCAAGGTTCCTATCCCCTAACCTAAACAAAGGCACTCAAAACACATCCATTAGCAGGAACAGATTCATACACCCCCACTTTCTTATCACCTAATTCTTTCTTTCCCCCTCTAGGCTTTGTCCCATTAACTTGTATGCTCACCCCAAAGCCACACCACTCCTTATTTTCACTCTTCTGCTTTCCTTTCCACTTCCTCTAACTTAATACCTGTTTTCCTTCTCATATACACAGCAAAATTCTGTCTCATCACCACCCAGCCCTCATGTGTCCATACACATTCACATATAAATAGGAAGCATTATTTGTCTACCTGCTCCTGGATCACTGCATACAAAAAACAAATGCAGAATCATATATATCCACCCACCTCTCACTTTCTCCTCTGTGTTCTGCTGCTCAGTACCCACACCCACACCATCCCCTCTGAATGTGTCCTCTGCATGAAGCATCCAGTAGCATGATAGCTCTTAGGGCCTGGAAGCTTACATACTGTCTTAAAGGGGAAGAAAGCCAGGTGCCACCCACACACCAGGCTGCCTCCCAGACCTGCCTCATACTGGCTAACTTCTGCTATTTTCCATCTCCTCTAGGGTGGAGGGAAGCCTCAAGAGCCAGCCAGAGAAGGAAGATTGGTGTGAGAGAAAGTGGGTACCAGGCTTCTTACCAGAGCTAATTTGCCATGCAGAGCCCTGTAAAGCTCCTGTTTTCTGGGCCAGGAGCCTGGAATTCTCAGCAGTGGAAGACTCCTCAGTAGAAAAAGGCTCCACCTCCATTCTCTCCTCCTCCTCCTCTTCATCATCATCATCTTCATCCTCCTCCTCATCCCACTTCTGGTCATCGTTTTCCTCTTCCTCCTCCTCCACCTGATTTTCCAATACCTCTTTCTCCTCATTTTTCTGGAGATCATTAAGGCTGCCCTGCTCCTCCTGCTGCTGGGGTTCTTCAGATCCAAAGCTGGAACCAGCTGGTTTGAAGCTCCAATACAGGCTGTCCAGTGTATATGGAGACTTCCCAATGGGGGAGGCCTCTGAGCCCTCCTGTACTAGGCTGTTTTCTCCACTCTGGGTGTAAATGGAACAGATGCGCAGCAGCTTCTCCTGCTCCTCATCTGGCAGGACCTGTCCCATGGCTTTGAAGACACTGAGCAAAGGGAGGGGTGGGGTAAGAAAGATCCAAATCTCAAGTCACTTTATACTCCAATACTACATGGTTTGAAGTTGGTCTCTTGAGTTTCCAGATCTGCCTCTGAAAGGCAGTGCAGAAGAACATACAAAAACAGAAAGGGCCCAGGGACCCTGAACAAGCTCTGTGATTCATCTCTGTCACTCAGTTCAATCCTCAGTAAAATGAGGATGGCACTTGACTTATAGGGTTGTTGGAAAGAGTAAATAAGATATTTCACGTAGAATGCCTGGCATAGTGCCTAGCACACAGTGAGTGGGCATGTAATAAATGATAGCTATTAGTCTGTACTAAATGCTGTGTAAATACACAAACTAGGCAGTAGACCTACAGGGCTGGACATGGGAATGGCAGATCCCTCTCTTCCAATGGCTTAGCTGAGCAATTTGTCCTGAGCTTCAAAGATATGCCTGGAAGTGTGCTGAGCAACTTATACATGGAATACAAAATTTGATCCCTTTTCAGGAACAACTACAGCCCAACCTGGAATGGAGGAAAAGAAAAAAAGTCAGTGGTTGACAAGACAAAGCAAGATGTGGGGTGGGGAGGCCACATGAGCACTGCAGACCTTGGGCACTACAATAGCTGAAGAGAGACAGAGAGCACAAGGAGGGCAGGAAAGACCAAGGGAGGGCTTTATACAGAGACAAAAGTGAGCACACTGTACTGGGTACATGTAGTGGGAGTAGCTTTGCTCCAGGGGAAGGGCTGTGCTGGGGAGCTGTGGGAGAAAAAGAAGACTGCAAAGGTTAAACGTGCATGTTGGGCACAGGGGGTCACCCGATGACTCTATGCACAGCTGATGGCTCCACCTCTGAAGATCACCATGGTGCCTGTGTAGAGGATGGCCATGTGGAAGATAGACTAGATGGGGAAGCCTGAGGACAGGGAGACCAGGGAGCGAGTGAGGGTTGACCTAGGGCACTGACTATGGAGATGAGGAGAGAAGCCATGAAAGACAGACAGAGTAGGGTTTGGTGGCCGGATGGTAGGAGTTGGGCAAAGGGGAGTTAAAGATGATGATAGTGTGCATCAACAGACACAGAGCCAAAAGGAAGGAGAGCTCCTGGGGAGGAAGAGGATCAACATCCCTTGTACAGCCTCATATAGAACCAGGCACCTGGTCACTGCTGAAGGCATGGATGGAGTGGACAAATAGTTTCCTTCTAGGGGTATTTAGTTTGTGAACTGTGGGTCATTCATGGAGGTTGTCATATGCTTAGCAGGCTATTTGATCACATATGATCTCTGGTCACTGGGGGTAGGGCTGGGGACTAGTGACTCTACTGGGACACCCTTTCTGCATGGCTAATTTCATTACTCCAAGAGGACACTGGGTCAAACTGAAGTGATATCAGCTGGCTGGGAGAAGTTCTTAAAAAGTTTCCAGCCTTGGGGCACCTTGGTGGCTCAGTGGGTTAAGTATCTGCTTTTGGCTCAGGTCATGATCTCGCGGTTCATGGGTTTGAGTCCCACATCAGGCTCTCTGCTTTGCACACAGAGCCCACTTCAGATCCTCTATCCCCCTCTCTCTGCCCCTCCCCCACTTGTGCTCACGCTCTTGCTCTGTCTCCAAGAAAATAAAAATAAATAAAAACTTTAAAAAGTTTCCAGCATTTTTGGATGAAAAGCCAGAGAGAAACTCACTGTGGTCCATTAGTATGATTAATAATGAATATTCCCAGGCACTTGATATTGGCAAGATGCTGTATCACCACTGTTTATCATTACCCACATGCTATCTCAAGCTGTCTAACCACTGAAGTGTGGGGGTGATATCAATCTTAAAATGCATCTCTCTCCTCAGGTTTGCCTGGTCATAGGTCAGGTTGTAGAAAGAATGTGGATTTTAGACTCTGTCCCACCATCAACAAACTGTGTGACTTTTGGATAAGTTACTTCACTCCTCAGAGTCTCAATGTCTTTTTTACCAAATAAGACTGTTGTGTCACATGATATCACTTCTACAAAAAGCACAGCACCATGTCTGACAGTTATTTGCCAGTGGTATCTTATATTTTTTTCCTCTCAGGAAAACAAAGCCAAGTTCTGTATGTGTCTACTAATACATACTTTTTGCAATTGTGCAATCTAATGGAACATTCATTGTAGAAAGAGACAGGAGTAAGGACAGGATATCTGGATTCTGGTCCCAGCTCTGACTTGCAGACTTACCACTGACTTGTAGTATAATAGCTAGGGTAATCCTGTGTCTCAATCTGTGTATTGGGTGATTAGGACTAGATTCACTGATTATCTTGGAAACGCAGAATCTGTGCACAAGGAGTCATACCCAAGTAAGTCGCGGTTACTGTTGGTATGTGTCGCATCCCTCTGGTATGCTTGGATTGGGAGAAGATCTCTGTGGTCCAGACTTCTCCAAGACCAGCAGCTTCCACTCTGCAGGCACTTAGGATTGGAAAGTACCTTAAAGGCCACCTATCCAAACCTCTGCATGCTGCTCTTTTCATTTCCTCCCCCCATTACATTCACATGGTCTTTCTAGACTTTGAAACTTTGTTTATTCTTTTTCCTGTTGGAATTTCTCAAATGCCCTCACTGTCATGCTTTCTTGAACCCTCCAAACTTTTTTGGTTCTCCTCCCAGTGTCCCACCCATCCATATCACTTCTCTTTAGAGCACACACATCTGTCAATTTAGCTGTTTGGTTCAGTTCCATCTCCTGGAGGTCTTGTCCTGGCTGACATTCTCTATAAAGCCACATTTTTTTTCTTATAAGCTACCACTGTTCCAATGCCATCAGGTTTCAAGAAAGACTTGCTCACTCAATGGAGGGATCAGGGGACTAAGAGGGTCTTGGCATCCAGACTCCCACTTCAATTAGTCCCCAGGCACAGAGTTAGCTCCCACCAAAGACAGCACTGCCGTCAATGAGACAGCAGAGTATAGTTTAGTTCAAGAATGTTTACTGAGGCCTATTTAGGACCTGGATCTATATGGTGTGTTAGGGCACAGATGGCTAATACAGAGCCCTTACCTTTGAAAAGTTTAAGTCTGATAAAGGGAAGGAAACACTATGGTAAGTAGAGATGGTAACACAAAATCTCAGATTTTGAAGTCAGCATGACAGCATATATAGTGAAGATAGGGAGCAGAAGAGGATTACTTCAGGATTGGGTTGGGAATAAAATAACCAATTCTCTTTTGGCCTGTGGGCTATCCACGGGGACATGTCTGACACACAGTCAAATATAGGAGGGTGGATCTTGAGGGTAAGGCCAGGACTAGATAAAGAGATTTGGGCCTTGGTACTTTATAGGAACTAGGAAAACAGCACAGGCATTTTAAGAAGGGAGTGGTAAATAGCCATAATGCAGCAACAGACAAGAGTTCACTGGATTTGGTAATTTGGAGGTCTAAGCAGTTTTGGGAGTAAATGTCAAATTATAGCAGGTTGAGGAATAAGAGGGTAGTGAGGAAATCAAGACTATTGAGTATAGACTACTCTTTTGAGATGTTTTAATGGGGGAAGGAAGGAGTGATAAGCTGGTAATAACCCAACACAAGGATGCAGGGTCAAAGGAGATTTTCCTTGTGTTACTACTGTTTTAAGATGGAAAAAAAAAAAAACCCGAGGCATGTTCATAGGTTGAAGATTGAGTAGAGCAAAGGAGAGGCAGGGGTAAGGGCCCAGAGATGCTGGCAGAGGTGGCTCCAGGGCATAGATGGAAGAGCAGGCTTTGAGATGGGACAAAGCCACCTCATCCCAAGATTAGCAAGATGGTTGAATGTAGCCGCAGATTAGTTCACGAGGACTGGACCTCAGGTTGAGGGGGCCCTCCTGGATGTTTTCCTGTGCTTGAGGAAGTTAGGGTGAAATGGGAGAGGGGGAGGGGCTTGACGTCAGTGGTAAGGGTTTAGAAAAGTGGGGAAATGGGAGAGAAAGTGGGCAGACAACAAGTAAAAGAGAACAGTTCAGACAAGCTGAACTGAGGCCTGCCTGAGATTAAAAATCATACTGCTGTAATGGCATCAATCCACAGTGATATGTGGTTTTTTCCAGCAGAGCTCAGCTACCCAGGCTGAGGAATGGGGGAAGCAGAGTGGGTCATATCAATCCCAGCTCAGGGGTTTGCAAGTCAGATACACCAAAGGATGGGCAGAGCAGAGGGTCCTGATCATGAGTGGTTGAAGCAATGAACAAAAGATAGGATGGAGGGGAAGCAGGGTTGAAGGAGAGAGGAAATGGAGGAATGGAGGTCTCGATGCAGGCAAAGGGCTAACATCATGGGATGCAAGGATGAGAAAATGAAGGTCAAGAGGTTATGGTCACTGAGAAGAATGTTGGGATGTCAGGTTTCAGAGGCAGAGGAGCTTTGAATGATGGAAATGGGTTGCTGAGTGTAGTGGAAAATGAAGGTCACTAGAGTTGAAGAGCTGAAGAGTATCAGATGAGACACTCAAATGAAACAGATATTGCTCCAGAAAGCAAGAAGATAATTGTGTGCTAAAGGCTTCCATGAATATGAGGGAAGTGGCTCAGGGTCAGAATATGACAGAGAAAAGGAAAGGGAGACAACCACAGGTATTTACAGGAACCAGTGCAATATTCAGTTTGACTACAGCACCCAGGGTAGACTGGGTAAAGGGGAATACAGGAGGTATGGTTACCATGATAGGTTGGGACAGAATCTGAAAGATGTTTGAATGTCAGGCTAAGAAGCCTAGAGGATGGCAATAGGAAGCCACTGAAAATCAGTGAGCACCTATGAAAGGCACACAAATGAGAGGCATAACAAAGGAGAACAGCACTGGGCTCAGAGTCAGAAGACTGAGTTCAGTAATAAACAGCAGCTACCATTTATTGTGCACTTACTCTGTACAGGCCACTGTGCTAAGCACTCTGGGGCGGAAGGGGGCATAGATTATCTCATTTATTCTCATACTGGACTCAGTTCAGCCAGGTCTTAAGCTGTGTGACCTTAGGCAAGAATACCATGCCCCTCCCCTATCTGGGACTCAGATCTCCCACCTGTTAGTAGGAGGGGAATGGGATTCAGAGTCTTTTGCAAGAGCCCAGTCCAACTCTGCCACCCTAGGGCTGTGTGGCCCTGAGGCCAGGGCCTCACCCTCTTACCAGATGGAATTCAAGACACTTACAGCTGAAGGAGTTGGGAGCTAGCCCAGCAAGGTGAGCCCAAGCAGGACTCAACCACCCGGGGCCAGTCAAGGGAGGCAGAGCAGTTGAATAGCCTCCAGCTCCTTCTTGCTTCCCACTGGCTTGCAGAAAATCGGCGGGCATTCCGTCCTGACAGAGAAGAGAGGGTTTGAGGAGAAGGAAAAAGTAAGCCCCCCACCCAACCTTGTACTTTTAAAAGCTTGGCTCTGTCCCTCCCTATTCCCCCGACTCCCCACTCTATTCCTCCCAATTGCTCAAGCATTTAGGCCCTTGTGTCCCAGACTGAGTTTAGTTGGCCCTCAGAAAAAAAAGCTACAAGATTTGTCCACTGCTATTGTGGTGCCCTCCTGGGCAAGCCTAAACCTTTAACAAGAAATGTGTCAGCCTGGTGCTATTCAGCTGAGAGCTGAGAACAATGGCAGATGCTCCTGCCTGGGCTGTGTTAGGCCCTGAGACTAGGGCCAGACTCTCTCACCAGTCTTGGTGTTAGCCACAATCAGTTCAATGGTCCATCTGAGGATGTAGGTGGGCCGGATCCCACTGTCCCCCAAGGTTGGCAGCTCGGAGAACATCCTCTCTAGCAGGGCCTGCGTGAAGGTCTGGGAATGCAGACCCCTGAGCAGGGGCTGCCAGAATTGAGAAAATGGCTTTGGCACCAGGATGTCACTCAAGTCCATGTTCTCTGGTTTGTGAGGGATATAGGTTGATAAGGAAAGGGGAGGCAGGGGCCGATGGGAGACCGGGAGGGAGGAGAGGGAAAAAGGCAGGGAGGAAAGAAGAAAATGAAAGGGAGAGAAGGTGTAGAGGAAGGGGAAGAGAGAGAGGGAGGAGGGGGGCCCACCAACAACAGAGTTGCCACCAGAGAACAGAAAGAGAAGAGCAGAACAGCAAGGAGAGAAACCAGTTAGTATCTGGCAACCAACTGATTCAAAACAGAGTATTTAAAAAAAGCTCTGGTTCTAGCTTCAGCTTTGTCAATAACTCACTGTGTAACTTTGGGTCAGTACCTTCCCCTTTCTGGACCTCAGTCTGCCCATCTGTAACATGAGGATGTTGAACTAGATGACCTCACAAGGCCCTTCCAGTTCTGCTGTTCTAGCTCACTAGCAAGTGACTAAATCAAATCACAATTAACATAGCACAATAACATTAAGACTTATCCCATCCCATCCCATCCCATCCCATCCCATCCCATCCCATCCCATCTTATTCCATCCCATCCCATCCACCCCACCTAATTCCAGACCACCTAAGAGTAGCCCAGAAACTGAGTACCAGTGGGGCTACTTGTCCTGCTCATCTGAGACAGGCTTCCAGAGGCTATGGAATGGCAGGAAACAGCCTTTGCCTTCCAGTTCTGGGCCACCCAGCCACCAGTAAACACAGTACTCTAAGACTGAAGTAAGTCCCCAGGACCATACCTTCATAGTCTATCTGCAAAGCTGCCAACTGTTCAAATGTGGGGATAAGAAAGCCATCATCCAGAAAAGCATCCAACACAGCCTCCCTGAAGCAAGATGACAATTAAGCCAACTAAGCAGAGAGAAGACCCTCTTCTACCCCCCACCCACTCCCAAGGCACCTTATGCCTCTGACTCAGGTGGGCAAAGCAGCATGGGGGGAAGCGGGAAGCAAAGGTAACTGACAGTTGGATCTCATGCCTCAGCCTTCTGGGACAGAGGATGGGTCAGAGACTGGGATCAGTGGGTTCTGAACAAACATTTACCAAGCATATGCTGATCTAATGCCCATAATGAGGGCAGTAGCAGCTGAACAAGCCTGAAAACACAGATGGAGAAAAGTCCCAGGCCCACAGAGAGTTAAATGCCTAAGGTCACAGAGTCAAGGGCTTTTAGACTTTAGCTACTACTCAGTCTTTTTGTTTCTCTTGACAGTCCTCCAATCTCTTATCCTTCCTCTTCTACATGGTTGCCCTCTTTCAGATCCTAGAAGCAGAAACTTTGGGGACTCACTTGCTGGAGTAAACATTATCCTTAATCTCAGGGACCTCAAGAACCTAGAACTAAATTATAGAGGTTGAAAGTGTAGCTAAAAGTGAAACCAACAACAGCCAGCTGTATTCTCCTGAGCAAGCAGTTTCTCCAAGAGAGGTTCCCCTAGCTGACCAGGCCTAGAGGTAGAACATGAGTTCCCAAGGTGACTCAATGCCCAGAGGCATTGTCAGATCATGTTGTCATGCTCAGATCCCTCCCTCCACCAGGCTTGAGGTGGAAAGGGATATCCTTCCATCCATCTCCCACCTCCTCAGGTCAGTATCCAGGAAGAGCACTTAAAGCAGCCAGCCAATTGCCTGCTCAGCATAACCAGGCAGACATTACAATACAGAGGTACAGGAATAGTTGTCACAACTGCTGGGTGGCCTGTGCTGAAGGGTGCCAAGAAACCTAGGGTGGGCAGACACTGATAAAACATCTTTGGAACTAGTAATATCCTGGGAATGAAGAAGACTCTCAGGGCAATCCCAACCTGCACTGCAGGCTCCCACCCAGGCCCACCCTACCACATATACAACCTTTCTAATACTCTCTGTCCCATCCCAGATTTCTTCCAACTCTTCCTAGTTTGGAAGGCCTAGCAATGCTTTCATTGGTTCTTAGTGGAAGGTTCCCCAAAGTCCTTTCCAGGTGAATTTAGGTAGCAAGAGCCAAGAACCAGGTAGGAAAGGAATGGATAGACACTGTTTGCTCTGGATTGAACTGAGCAGTATTTTGAGGGTAGGGGGGAAAGAAGGCTCATGGCCACACTAAGCAGGGAAGGACTTACTCTTTCAAAGAGCCAGACCCTGGGAAGGCCTCTCCTTTGTTCCCCTAACCACAACTATTCAAGGGATTAATACTCCCTGATTGCAGTTCAAAAAGATCTGCAGTGTCCACCATATCTTTTACCTCAAAGTTGGACAAAGGCTAGACAGTGAAGTGGTAAAGAGATGAAAGGCTTTTCCTACTTGCCCAGAGCTCCACATGCCACTTGACACAGAGGAACAAAGCTGGCCAGGGGACTGATGACAGCAGACATTCCTGTCTCTGGTCATTTTAGTGATTCAGAGTAGGCAATCTCTACCTGGTAGCTGGGAGGGCCAAGGGAAGGGGGTCATGCAGAACACAGGTCACCCCACAGAGGATCAGGATTATCCCTAAGATTTCCTTATAGCAGAGGTTGGCAATCTGGGATATGGAAACCTATTTCAGTGAGGCGGCTAGAGTAGGCAGCCCCTAATTATCTAGTTACACACCTGTTCTCACATGTAATGCCTTTGAGCTCTGCCAGGATGCATTCTACAGGTGGAGACAGGTTGTTCCATGCCTTAACAGCCTGAGGTAAATACCTAAATTTCTCAAGCACCTGCCAGCAAACAGATTACCATGAGAAAGGTGGTTCAGCCGGGCAACCCTCTCCCACCCTTCAAGAATCCCTTCCCATAGGACAACTCAGTACCTCCCTTCAGGGGTAGGACCACAACTCCCTTACTGACCCCACAATTAAAATTATCCTGACCTTCAAATGCCAGACTTTATTTTATTCTTCCACCTCCCTCCTCCTCTTGAATTTCGTGTGGCTCCCAATCACCAGACACCCCAATACTGAGATGTACAGTGGGGCATTTTGTTGGAATTGGGCCAGAGACAATTGGGCCCAGGAATTAGGGGAAGCAATAGGTTATGGAAGAAAGGGAATCAGATGACCAAGATTCGAATTCTGGTTCTATCACTAACTACATATGTGACCTGGGGTCAGTCCCTTCACTAATCTGTGGTTTCAATTCCTTCATCTGTGAAAAGGGTCAGGCTGAATGGTTTCTAAACTACCTCCCTTCCTGCTAAAATAGCAACCGTCAAGTTCACCTGATCTAGGAAAGTTCCTGGGTGCCATATGCTTATCAGCTGCAGTACTGCAGGACTATGCAACCACCTATGCCCAGTTGTTCCCTACCACCCAGTGGGGCAGATATCTACAAACTTCCATCATCTGCTCTCTTCCATCGGTGTGAAAGGTCAGCAAACTGGATTCTGCTTCTCTTGTTTCCTTCCTAGTTCCCCCCTTTCTCTTTCTGAGAAGTTCCCTCAAGCTCTGCCACTTTTCTTTCAAATTCCTTCTCAGGACTTCTCTCAGGAAGCTGGCAAGAAGGAAGAAATGGCTGGGGCAAATGAAAATACACAAAGTCAAGGGTGCTTTCTTACCTTAAACTGCTCCTCTTCGTATAATACCAGCAGTTCTCGGGCTCTTTCTGAAAACAGAGTATGAAAACAGATAGGGCAGCCCAGCCCTCTGTTCCTCATGGGACTCTGAGTCCTTCTCACCTTATTTCTTGAGTTGTAAATTTGGAACTAGAATTCTTGCCTCTCCTACTTCACAGGGTTCAAGAGAAATGGTATGTGACAGTAACTTTTTTAAGCTAAAACTCACTACAACCCCAGAGGATATGCTGAGCCAGGGAAATAACCAGTGTCAACCCCAAGTCTGAGTCTTCCAGACTCTTGAGCCCCTCTATACTGCCTCTGCCCCCCAAGGACACCTACCATATAGCTCTTTATGTCTCAGAGCCTTTTCCCAATGTGAATCAACCTCTTTGTTGCTTTCACTGTTTCCATCAACCCTGACATCCAGTTCTGCACCTTTCCCCTTATCCTTAGGCTCTGTTCTCTGTTCTGTGATGTCATCAACAACAATGTTTTTATCTTCCTCTTGGTCTTCTTCATCTGTCTCTTCCCTATCCTCCTCCAACTCCCAGGTTTCTCTCAGGCTATTCTCCAGTTGGCGGCACCAGTATGTCTTCTGGAGCCAATTCAGAACAAAATAACAGCCTAAATGAGGGGAGGAAGAAAGGAAGTGTCATATGACTAGCCATAGGCAAACAGCTCCTAGCAGGCCCCCAGCCTCATAAGCATTATGGGAAGACCCCAGGGAAGAGGCTTAACTCTAAGAAGGCACACATCTCAAATATCTAGAAGCAGCCATTCTTGCTCTGGGTTATCTCCCTGTTCTTTGCTTTCTCATGCTCACCAGCAACTTTCCTAGAAGAAACTAATACCAGTATTAGAGATGGGATGCCAAAAATAACATAGGGCTGGCAAGTGAAAGAATAGGGACCCAGACCCACTAGCTAGTTACATGGCCTTGGCTGAGTCTCTTCTCTTTTCTAGATCTCAGTTTCCCCAACATGACAGGGCTAGGCTGAATCAGGATAGGGTGTCTAAAGAACCTCTGGGTTCATGACATTTGATGGCTCACACCTCTCAACCTGCCTTCCATTCCCCTCTTTAGGCAAAAAATTTAAGGGGATGCCAAAAATTAAAGTAATCAAGATATCAAAACAGGATCAGAATAGCATCCTGCCAAGCCATAGTGGAGTCTGAAGCAAAAGGAAAAATGAGTAATGGTAATCCTGTCTTTACTTAATTTTTTGACATTTTGTTCATTGTGGGTTTTTCCACATTAAAATGTTATTTAATTCAATTACTGAGCTTTTGACAGCCACTTAAAGTTTGTGCCCAAAACAAGTGCTTCACTTGCCTCTCCCTAGTTCTGGCTCTGATACCAGTTAAAGACCCTCCTCCTTCTCCCTCTCCCCACAGTGCCACCCAGTCCAGGCTCCTGGACTTAACTATGATAGATATACTTCCTTAAGTCTCACCTCTGCGGCAGTCATTTATATGGGGCATTTTCTTATGAGTCAACTCATGGCGAAGTTCAACAATCCAATCCGGAATGTTTACCTGATTGTGAGGGAGGTGTGAGTACAGAAATCAGACAATATTAAAGTTGGAAGGGACCACAGAGATGAATTAGCCTGGCCTCCCTGCATTTGACAGAGAAAGTGAGGTCTTGATGAGGTTCCAGTCTTAGTGGCAGAGCCAAGATTATAAACAAGGTCTCCTTATTCTTTTTTACTCTGTGTAGATGATCTTGAAAATCAGGAAAGATATCTGCCTCCTCCAACCACCAATGACCCTCTTCCAATAAAGAGATTCCTATGAATGGGCATTAACAATCACCTCCAGCCTTCCTCTGCCTTGTCTGTATTAGTCTGAATCCTTGGGTACCCTTTATCCTTCCTCCCTCTCTCCCATACTCCTTTTCAGGAAGTTCTCTTGATGACTGAGAACCTGCCTGCCCTCTGGGCCTCTACACACCTCATATACTCACTCAGGACAGGAATGTCAGGCATTTTCATGCTGCTTGGTTGAGTTTATCTCCTGCCTCAGACTGCCAGCTCCCAGAAGGCAGGCATTGTGACTGCCACCTCTTTCTTGTCCTCACCCAGTGGAGCATTCCAGTGCCTTAGCTTCACTGGCCTACTCCAAACAAGCTGGAAAAGCCAAGCCACTGAAGATAGCAGCCATGATCAAGGGAGCAAGTCTGCTACTTTCAAGCTGGAGGCTGAGGCTCTGGGGTTCTTGCTTGGCTTGGTTGGTAGTGGTGGGATGAGCTAGTCTGACTGCATGCCCACATCACCCCATGCCCCATTTAGTAAGGCAATTTTGTCATACACACCTCCTGAGCCAGGAACTTGAGAGGGAGCTTGACAAACTTTGTCTTCCTCTCGGAAATGAGATTCACAAACCTGGGGTTGGGGAAGAAATAAGTGGCATAGCCCAAGGAACTGTTTTACTCAAACCAGTGGGGCTTCAAAACACCTTGCTGAGTTACTGACACCTTGCATTTCTACAACCTTTCCAATAACTGTTCTGTCTTGTTCTTATAACTGGTATCAGCCAGCACAGGGATGTCTGCCCTGTACTGAAGCCATACAGATGAATAAGATACTGCTCTGGCCTTGAAGAGGTCAGTCTAGGATAAATATTCATGGCACGATATAACATACTATGCTAGATAACATTTTATAAATGCTAAAACAAAAGACTATCTACATCAAATGATATGGGGAGCCCACCTAAATGATGGATAAGATAAAAAGAACTAGGGAGGACCTCAATGCACACAAAGGAAACAGCAGGAGATGAACAGACTTCAACAGATGAGAAAATTCAGTGGCAGCCTTTTTCCTGATGTGTATGAAACAGCTAGAATCACTCTGAATTACTTTGTAAATCAGGAATTCCCCACCCATGTGTCCACTTCAACTCAGCAACTTTTCATTGTTCATGGACAAAAGGGGAACATGATGGTGCTAGGTATATATGAGGGAAGGGTTGAAAAGCCCACATTAAGTCATAGCCAAGGACATCAAACCATTCAGAGAAGTTCGTCTGGGTAAAGGGTAAGAAAAAAAATTAAATTGTCAAAGCTGGAAGAGACTCATTGAGATCACTTGGTCTAAACCACCCCTACCCCACATTCCAGAAAAAGAAGGAAAGAAAAATGGAGAATAGAAGGCTCTCAGGAAAAAAAAAAAAAAAAAAAGAGGAATGTGTGTTGACAGGGTGTACCAAAAGCTGTCAAATCAAACCACAGCGTGACCCATACAGAGGGACACATGGGGCTTTTTGTTTCAGGTAGCACATAAAGCCAAGCTTTGCTTATCAATTGCTACCCCCACCCCCATTCCTCTACCCACCCCCACTCCTACCCCTGTACATCTTACCTGACCAACGCCATGCCATAGAGCAGTCTAAGTTCATCAGTGCCCAAGCCACCAGTTACATCCATGAGCTTACAGCGTACCAGGTCAGCAGTAGAAGCCACTGCCAGGGGGAGTTCGTTGCCTAACCTAAAGGGCCACAATCCAGCGCCATCACAAAGGTCCCTTACCCTGATCCACCCTCCCCCTCAGAACCCAGGTTGCTGTAAATTATTCCAATTATATAACTGAACTAGATTAAGAGTGCATGACAGGACACAAATCAAGTGGGAAGGGGGAGGATAATGTCCCTAGGATCCAATAGTATACAGCCCATGAGAGGCTGGCTAGGGTATACAAAGGACACCTAACTGCTAGGCAATCAACCAAAAATTAAATGTGGACATACTTCTTTCTTTCACTCTACAACTTCAACTCATTCAGTTAGAGAAGACCTTATCCTTTGCTCCCCAATCTTACCAACTGGACTGAGGCGCCCCATTCAAACGTGGTTTTGTTAGCAAGCACCCCCACCCCAGCTCAATTCAACTCGGAAATACACCCTAGGTTGTTAACCTACTCCTTAAACCCTGGCTCAGCAACGCTGGTCCCTACAGCACCCTCCCCAAGATGGAAGAATGTAAGGGTTAAAGCTAGATTTAAGAAGAGGTGGCTGAGGCACACTCCCTTTCTTTCTTTCTGCATACGGGATTAGTACCAAAACTTGGCTGCTTGACTTTCCCCCAGGCTCTTGGGAAAGGGGCAACGCCCAAACCACTCATAAGGACGTTAGACATTTAGAAGAAGATTGCAGAATAGGGCCTTTATAAGAATCCTACAAAGAAGAGTTGAGGCTCCACCAGCTTGCAAGAGGGCTGAGCCTGCATCCTTACCTGCTTCTCCACACGGTGATGCGGTTCAGGGCGTACCGCTGCAATTTATGGTCGTCACAGAACAGATATACCATCACCTGATCCCACTCGGCCCTACTGAGCCAGGCGACCACGATGCGCTGGGCCCAAAGTGGTGACGACCCTTTCTCTTTGACGCACTTCCCGCACCACGCACTCCACACGCGATCCATCCCCTAAGGACCCACACCTGTCCAGGCCCCCGGATTCCCACCGGACACTGGCCTGCAGGCCCCCAGATTCCCACCGGACTGCAGGCCTTGTACTGGACCGAGCGGCTTTCAGTTCAACGTGCTACCCTCGCTCCAAACCACCGCCCTGCCAGCAGCCAATGGAAAAGCGTGACCCAGACGCAAGCCCGCCTTCCAGAGTTAACGTGGCAAATCGTAACACGAGGGCTGGAGCCAACCTCACCACAAATTGGGGGCACAGCCTCGCCAGCCGGAAGTGTTCTTTTCTCAAAGCAACCGTACCGGCTGCAACCGTTCAGCCTCAAGGTTCCGCTAATTTCCTGGTTGCTAATGAGCTTCAGTCCCAGACCCTGAGGACACGTCTAAACTTGGAGAGGAATTTTAGTTTGCGCCCTTTGGCAGGCAGGGGAAAGATCTTGGTCATTCTATGTACTGGGATGCGTTTGTAAGTATGTTTTCATTACAATGAATCAGCACCTGACCCAGAAAAACACTATGGACACTGAAGCAAGACTACAGAGAAAATATTGAAATATTTAAAGTTGGGTTGAAAAATCTGCTTGGTTTTCTCATCTGTGCAGTGGGCTTAGGCTGGGTGATCTCTAGATTCTCGTCCATAGCTGGAAGTTGTAGGATTTTACTCTGCCATCATTCCGCTGCTGTGTTGGTTTCAACATCCGCATAGGTATACTTAGTTTTTCTGCATAATTCCTTAGGATAATGGAGTTGCGGGGTGTGGGGGAGGGATTTTATGAAGCCCTTCTGACTTCACAGGATGGCTAAAATGTGTTCAGGGTTCTGCTCCAATCTTTCTCACAGAAGTTATTTTCCAATCTAACACTTGAGGGAGAACTGCTGATATCAGCCTTAACAGCATCTCTGTGAGTAGCAACACAATCCAATCCGATCTCCATATGTGCTTTCTCCAGCCATTTTCTCCTAAGATGTGGTATTCTCACATGGTTCAGGATCTTGGCTGCTTACAGGCAAAGACAGGGAGATTGATTATATGGTTCCTTGAAATCTAATCCAGTCAGAGGAGCTGCCAAATCTAAATCGTTTGTGAACATTTTGGGGGTTTAGAGGCTAGTTTTGGATAGGGCTTTTCCATAAACACCCCTATCCTTCCCCTTTCATTCTCCATGAAGTTGATGGTCTCCCTATTTCATGTGTTCCAAGAAAACTTGACCAAAGTACATAACAAGAGTACCATGTCTAATATGTGACAAATGAGGCTTGACACCTGTTGAGAATTAGGGATTTCTGGGTCAACAAATGTGTTAAGTAGTGATAGCTTTGAGGAGGCACTATATTAGTTTCTTGTGGCTGCTTTCACACATTTCCACAAACTTGGTGGCTTAAAACAACAGAAATTCATTACCTCACAGTTCTGGAAGTCAGAAGTCCAAAATCAATATTATTTGGCTGAAATTGAGGTATTTTCAGGAACATAGTCCCTCTGGCTGCTTTAGGGGAGAATCCATTTCTTGTATTTTCCAGCTTCTGGTGTCTATTGGCATTCCTTGGCTTGTAGCCACATCACTCCAGTCTTCAAGGCCAGCATCTTCAAATGTCTCTCTGTTCTATCTTCATTTCACCTTTTCTTTGTTTATGTAAGATCTCCTACTACCTCCCTGTACTATATGTGATCACATTCAGGGCCAATCTGGATAATCCAGGATAATATCCCAATTTCAAGATCTTTAATTTAGTTATATGTGCAATTAAAAATTTAAATTTATTTAACCATATAAAGTAGCATTGTTCCATTTTATTTGTTTATTTTACCATAGAAAGTAACAGTCACAGGTTCCAGGGATTAGCATGTGGCTGTCTTTTGTTTGGGAAGGTAGGTGCCTTTTGCAGCCTACCAGACGTACTATGGAATCCATCCTTGTCACATGTTCATGAATTCTAAAAATCCCCAGGCATGTGGTTCTGCAGGACACCTCCAGCTATACCAATGGACTTTAATTAAACAAGCTCTCTCCAAATCTAAGGCATTGTCTGTGAAATCTTAAGGCCTTAAAGAGGCCTTGGTCCTTTCTGAATCAGGTACTACCCCCCTAACTGGTCTCCCTGCTTCCATCCCTTACACAGTAGTCTCATAAAATGGAACCTCATCTTGATAGAGTCATAAATTCCTGGATTGTTTTCCTGAAATAGTAAGCATTAAATGGCTCTTCAAAGGTTTTTACAATTTGGCTCAAACCTACCTCATGTCCAGTTATTCTTTGTAAAACATTGAAGTTACGGCTGGTCTCTGAATATGCAAACCTCTTGTAAGCCTCTATTCCCTTCTCTATTATGTTAGCACTATCTGGAAAGCCTTCTTTTTTTTCCCTCTTTCTGGCAAGCCACCATTCATCCTTTAAGATTCAGGATCATTTGTCAAATCCAGTTTTCTGAAGCAGAGTAAATCTGTCACGCCCTTCTCTGAACCCCCACACCACTTTGTACATCCTTCTACTGGAGGAAGGAAAAGAAAGGAACGCTTGCTGAATGCCTACCATGGACCAGGCCATATGCTAAATGCTTGAAAACATTGAACTTTGTCTGAGCCCTGGGCTCAAAAAAAGGAGCCACAGTTGAGAAACTCCCTTACCCTTTTGTGTTAAAAACAAACAAACAAACAAAAACCAGCTAATTGTAAAAGGACCACATTGCACGGGCATATTTTGAGATGAGACCCTATCCATACTTCCTCATGACTCCTATAAGACTGGTGATGATTCCTTTGTTCACTTGCCTTTATAAAACTTTCTTTTCTTTGAGCAGTCTCCCTGTGGCTATAGCCTGAATTCTGTGAAATTGGTTTTGTTCTTAATAGTTTACAGATGAGAAAACCAAAGCTCAGCTGCATGGCATAAGATGGTACCAGTAAGAAGGAAAAATGTGATTCCCTCCTAAGTCTGTGTGTCTTTAGCCTAGGCTCTTTCCACAGCTCTCAGACATGGGATGTGATTTACCTGTTTACAGGTCTGCTTCAGACCATGAAACCTTCAAAACCAGGTACGTCCAGGGCTCCAATTAATCTTAATCCTTGTTTGCTAAATGAATTCCTGAATAAACCGTGTCAATTCCCACTGAGATAGTGTTGAAGTGTTTCTAACTTTCTTTTTAACCTAAGCCTCTTTGTGATAAGTAGGAAGAATAAATGTGAAAGGCTGAAATTTTGAGCCAAAGGAGAATTTACATTTTAAGTGTATAAGATAGTGCTTTATCCTAAGGAATGGGGCCCTCTGAGGAATTTCAGGCCTGATGAGGGGGGATGGTTGTGAAGGGGGGGAGGGTAATATCCCTTCCAAAACCTCCAGCCTTCTAAAGCCCTCAATTGGCAGAATGTCCTCAGAGAAGTAGATGACCCACTTGAGAATGGAAGCTCTTCATTGTCCACTGTGTTACATTTAGTATTCTACCTCAAGATCTGGTGCTGGGAGGTGTTAGCAAGAAAACATCTCGGATTAATTGCCTGCTTCTGTTGTAGGATTCTCTCTAGAATCATAATATCCTCTCAATGGAGGAGGCCCCAGGGGTCATCTTATCCAGTCCCCTGACAAAGTAGATTGCATCTCAGTCACATGGGAACCTATGCCTTCTTAAGGATTTATTTTAGACACTAACAATGCTCATGTAGGACGTTATTATTCGTGTCTAGCCTGCATGTTTGTGCTGCAGTAGCAATGTGCCTTCTTTCAGCTCTCTGCCTAAATGGCAGACAATATTATGGATTCAAGCTCCCACTCAACCATTAGTCTACCTGAAGAAGGCCTCTGTTTTAATGCTCAGATTATGTATTCTTTCCTAACAAAGCCAGACATTCCTCTATTATTAGCATAGAAGGTTAGATTGGAGCAGTGCACACTGGCTGAGAGAGGGTATTACCACCTTTAGGGGTCTATCATCATTTCTCTAAGGCTTTCTTTCAAACATTTCTGGATTCAGACAAATTGTGAGAAATACATTTTACTTCATGACTCATTTCACACATACATATATATAACTGAAATAAAGTTTCCACAAAAGAGTATTTAACCTTACTACATGAAATTCTAGTTTATTCAGTTTAATTTTATAGTTTATTTACTATCATGTAAGGGGTTCATGGACATATACTGCCAATACCTGAGAATCAAAACCTTCTATTCCCACACTTAGACTGGACATTGAAAACTAAAACTATACCTTATTGTCTAAACAAATATGACTTTGCTATTCTATTGTCTTCATTAGCTTGACTTTACTTTTCCAGGGCTCCCCTGCTCAGGCAAATGTTTTATTACAGGAGCATCCTAAAAAAATTCAACAACTAACTCTTCAGTTGAAAGCATCAACAGGGAGTTTAAAATCCCCTGAGTCTTTTAATCTCTCACTTCTAAATCCTTGTCTTGTTGTTTCCATCAATCCTGGACTGTTATGTTATGCTCATTACCTAATTCTAATCAAGTCCTAGCATTAAAAGACCTACCTTGGGGCGCCTGGGTGGCTCAGTTGATTGAGGTTCCAATTTCAGCTCAGATCATGATCTCATGGCTCGTGAGTTTGAGCCCCGAGTCAGGCTCTATGCTGACAGCTCACAGACTGGAGTTTGCTTCGGATTCTGTGTCTCCCTCTCTCTCTCCCCACTCCCCAAACTCGTGCTCTGTCTCTCTCTCAAAAATAAATAAACATTAAATAAAAGACCTACCTTAAACCAAACTTCCAGTTCTCAAGTTCTAATTTTGCCTTCCCTCCCTCTGAGACATCTCTGCCAAAGCTTTGCATAGGTGATGTTCTTCTTCACCCTAGTAAGGAATAAACTCAGCGTGGTCTTATCAACAGTCTGTGTTGGTAATATTTAGGAAGCCACCTTTTGACATACTACATGATGCAAATACAACATGGGGTTTATTGGGGGAAAACTTACAACTAGGCTGAGAAGTGGATGAGCACACACAGTCTCCTGATTTCTCCTTGCTCCTTGGCATATGGCAGTCACAGAAGTGTGCATTAAGGCCAGCAAAGAGGGGCCTGCTTGGACAGTAGGCTATCTGTGCAACTATGAGCATTCCAGGCTAGCACAAGCTGTGCTTCCACCTTGGGAAAAGGAGCTAAGGCAACACCTAGTTTCTCTAAGTAACAAGAAATGTATCAATGATCTCCCAGATCAGTAACAATACTAAGGAGTATGCATGCCCAGGGCCAAGGTCTACATACTAAGGGCCCTAGGAAGAGCCTTTCCTGCCAAGAACACTGACAGCAGCCAGAGGCCTTGTTTTCCCCCAGCTAGCTCAGTATGGCACATCCAGCTCTCAACTGAGCTACTGAAAAGGGGAAGAAGTGAGGCTCCAGGACTATCCAGACTCATCTCACGTCAATTATCTGGAAGTGATTCCACAAATGACTACTGGGTTGCAACCTGCAGTTTAAAAAGCACTGTTCTAATATTTGGGTAAGTAATATGTTCATTATATTGATTGTGGCCATGATTTTATGAGTATATACATATACCAAACTTGTCAAATTTTATACTTTAATACAGTTTATTGTATGAAAATTATACCCCATTAAAGCTAATAAAAGGAGTAGATAACAGTAGAAGGTATATATGCAACAAGATTGGTCATATGTTGATAATTGGTAAAGCTACTTTTGCCTGTGTTTGGAAATCTCCTGCATAATTTTTAAATGCATTTTACCACACAGATATGAAAACAAAACAAAACTTCAAAAACAAAGAACCTGTGCTAAGGATCTGAACCATATCTGTACAGTTCTTATAAGGAATGTGGAGAGTGAAAGTTGCTTCAAGGCTCCAACAGACACAGATTTCTTTAGGACCTTCTGTTACCTTTGTGAAAAAAAATTCTAATATCCTAAGGGCATAGGAGAAATATGGAGACTAAGTGCAATTCATGTATTCAGTAATTCATCAAAGAAATATTAATTGAGCACCCATATGTAGCAGGCATTCTACTAGGGGATGCATCACTGGACAAAATTAAAGTCCTGGTCCTTATGGAGCCTACATTCTAGTGGAAGGAAAATGACAACTTATAAGAAAACAAGTACTGTGTAATATGATTTCAGATAATGATAAGAGCTATGGAAAAGAAAGTAGGTACAGGCTAAGACAAGGAGTCCAGGGAATACCTCTAAAGGATGGGTTAAGTCTAGAGTTGGTATTGAAATACAGGCATGGGAGACAGGGGAAGGAATAAGAAAAAGAGGATTAGATACTAGAAATCAAGACTATTTACTAGATATTGGAGGAAAAGTGCTAAAGATAAGGGAGCTATCACTCAAGTGAAAGGTGTCAAAGCCCCTCCCCTTAACCCCACTAATAGAAGGGCACAAATACAGGGAATCTGGGCTGGTGCTGTTAGAATAGAAACAACACAGTGGTTGCTGGTTGGTTACCTGTCTCTCACTTTTCATTTGTCCAGTGATCCAGCTGTGCCATATGTTGCTCAGCATTTGATTTTGTATTAGGTTGGAAAGCCAGAGCTTGGGGTTGGGCATCAAGATGCTGAGAATTGTTAAATCCTGATCCTTACTGACCAGGGTTGGGAGACTGCTTCACTTGGGGAAGTGTGACCCCACATGGATCCTCAATACTACTACCATGCCTTATTATCACCTTGCCACCTCCCCACTTTGTGTTGGTTTAATTATATTCTTCCAAACAAGTTTACATTTACAGAATATATGAATTGTCATTCTACATACATTTGACCATATAAATATTAAGGATATTTTTGAATTATATACATCTGACCATATAAATATTAGGGATATTTTGAACAGTCTTTTTTTGTGGGAATCCTCCTTCCCATTATTCTCATAATTCACGTTGATGCTATTATATATCTTTCCCTGCACATAACCAAATATTCTTATGCACATATTGTTTGTTTTCCAAAATGAGATCATATCATAAAGACTTTCCTGCATATTTCATTCAGCAATATCTCATTAAAGCCCCTTCAAGTCATCTGATATAGCTGAAATTTTTTATTTTCAATGACTGGGTGATAATCCCTGGCAGGAACATACTGTAGTTTTTTTAACTGTTCCTTATTGCTGAGCATTCACTTTGTTGCCAACTTTTTGCCACTAAGAACTATGATGAAATAATATTTTTGTACAGATTTGCTGGAGAGGTATTGTTGCCATACATAACTCATAGGGTTATACTTGGTGGCCTTGCCAAGAAGGATAAACAGGCTCTTCAGTTTTTTTTAAACTCTTATTTGTACTGTTTGCAAATTTCTGTGGTTTAAACACTTTCATTCTAGGCAATTTCAAGCTACCAATGTGAAATCATTGAACACACTGTTGGGAAGAGATGCAGACAATTGGCTTCAGCCTATAAGAACCAGCTCCAGAACAGCACTTTGAGGACTAATAGAAAATGTGGTATTATATTCCTATTTTTTATTTGTTAATTTCTTTTCATGGGAGAAAGAGGAACACTTACTGGCAGGTCCACACTGCAAAACTCTGTAGGCACTATTCACAACTACATGAAAGATGGTATCCAGAGTTTTGCAAAGCATAACTGTTCTCGGTGACCCTACTTCCTAGTACCCCTAAAATGATAACATTAGCTTCCTTTTAAGGCTAGCATAATGGTACAAGGCAGAAGAAGTTCTAAAGTTCAGAATGTAGTAGAATCACCTGGAATACTGATTAAAACTAAAATTACCGGGCTTTACACTGAGTCTCCGACTCTGTAGGTCTGGAGTGGGGCCTGATATTTTGCATTTCTAAGTTCCCAAAATGGTGGTGACATTGTCGACTTAGGGACCACCTTTTAAGGACTGCTGATATAAAATAAACTAAATGTTTTCTCTGTGAGCAGGAAATACATGGCTGGGCCACTTAACTAGAATGCTTGCCTTAGGGAGTAAGGGCTCAGGGTAGAGTGGAGTCCCAAACTCTGATGCCTATTGGGACTTGGCCAGCAACAGAAGTATGTGTAGTGGCTAGCTGGGGTGTAGAAAATGTTATGTTTAGGATAAATTTATTGGTTTTGAGGTTGAGGATCCTTAGAAAGGACAAACTGACCAAAGTCAAGGACACTGATGGAGTAAGAGCTAGGCACTGAGGCTAGGAGATGGGGTCGAAAAGAGCAGCCCAGGACCACAGTGTAAAAGATATATTAAAAGAGGAAGAGGGACAGTCTCTATCCCTCTTTCTTTCTAATACTCCCTACTTTCACACTTTAATATCTGCTTCAGGATCCTCAAATTCCAGGGTATTAATAGAGACTGTTGGGTGAGAATTAAAGGTACAGAGGTGTGAGAAGGTGTATTGGCTTCCACTCAGCACTGGTGTGAAAGGGCTTGCTTAGCTTGCAAGCCTGATTCCAGAGAATGTAGTGTCATGAGCTCTGCACTAGATGGCAGGGTACCTTAGTGTTCCTGTTCCTTTTCCTCCCTCAAGACAGTGAGCCAGATCTTTCTCTGGACTTTATTTTGACTTATCTGTAAAAAGAGAGCTTTGGGATAGATTGCACTGATGAGAGATAGAAGCAGAAAAATGTTCGCCTTTACCCCAGAAGGCTGACCTATAGCCTGCATAGTTTTGATAAGGATCAAATACATGCTAGTTGCTACATTCTTTTTTTAAAATCTTTTTTAATGTTTATTTATATTTGAGAGAAAGTGTATGAACGGAGGAGGGGCAGAGAGACAGAGACAGAATCTGAAATAGGCTCCAGGCTCCGAGCTGTCAGCACAGAGCCCGATGTGGGGCTGGAACTCACAAGCAATGAGATCATGACCTGAGTCAAAGTCAGACATTTAACCGACTGAGCCACCCACGTGCCCCAGCTAGTTGCTACATTCTTAAAGGGTCTCATGACTGCCCGTAAATCTCACCTATAGTTAATATCTAACTGAATGATAAGCACCAGAGAAATCTTGTGGAGGTAGTTTAATGAGTAGAAATTCGAAGAAAACATGATCTAATACTCCCTGCATGTCCCCTTCCCCTTGAGCACTAAGCATATAACCACCAGCTTCATACAGAAGAAGTGAAGCTCTTTCTGCCCACGGGTCCTGTCCCTATGCTACTTAAATAAACTTACTAATATGTATCATAAAACATCTCAAGAATTCTTTCCTGATTGATGCATTCAGTGATCACTCAACAACATCAACAGGCCACTTCTATGAGCCCTACATGGCAAGGTGTGGTTCCTCTTGGGGGCTGGTTTTGGAATTAAGGACTGGAGACATTTTTTGAGTACCAGGAGACTGGACTAATGGGCTTGCTGCCTCCCCATAACTGACTACTATCTTGGCAAGGATGGACTTTCCACTCTTCCCTCTCCACTACCACCCTAGTCCCAGCAGTCACTCATTTCCAGTCGTCTCAGGGGCCCCAGCTAAGTACCAAACCCTCATTGCCATCATACCCTGTGCTGTGTGTGTGTGTGTGTGTTTGAGGGGTGTGGGGTAGCCCATAGGGCATAATGTTAAAATGGATTAAGAAGCTAACAACTCAAGATTTGAACACTTACCTCCCCATCTCTAACATGGGCTATGTTTTATCATGCCAGAGTTGTAATACATCCAAATGAGTTGACAAAACATTTCTCAGGAGTATTGCAGTATTGTAAGCAAAGAGCTGGATCCAGAGTCAACCAGTCTGGGCTTGAATCCTATCTAGGCCACTTTTCAGCTCTTTGACCTTGAGCTATTTATCTCACTCAGCCTCAGAGTTTTCATTTGTAACATTTTTTTGGCTAATAATATCCACTAGACCAGGATTATCAACCTCAGCACTATTGACATTGATGTAAATAATTCCTTATTGGAGTTGTCTTGTGCATTGAGGGATGTTTAACAGCATCCCTGGTTCCTATCCACAAGATGTCAGTAGCACTCTCCACCCCCCCCAAGTTGTGACAATAAAAATGACATCCCATTCATTGCCAAATGTCCCCAGTGGGTAAACCACCTCAGTTGAGAAGCACTCTCCTAGAACATGGAGTTACTGGGGAGAATGGAATATACAAGCACATTGCATTTTTTAAATTGGTATAACTGACTTTTATTTTTTTTTAATTTTTTAATTTAAAAAATTTACATCCAAATTAGTTAGCATATAGTACAACAATGATTTCAGGAGTAGATTCCTTAGTGCCATTTACCCATTTACCCCATGCCCCCTCCCACAACCCCTCCAGTAACCCTCAGTTTGTTTTCCATATTTATGAGTCACTTCTATTTTGTCTCCCTCTCTGTTTTTATATTATTTTTGTTTCCCTTCCCTTATGTTCATCTGTTTTGTCTCTTAGAGTCTTCATATGAATGAAGTCATGATACTTGTCTTTCTTTGACTAATTTCACTTAGCATAATACCCTCCAGTCCCATCCATGCAGTTGGAAATGGCAAGATTTCATTATTTTTGATTGCCGAGTAATACTCCATTGTGTGTGTGTGTGTGTGTATATATATATATATATATATATATATATATATATATATATACCACATCTTCTTTATCCATTCATCCATCGATGGACATTTGGGCTCTTTCAATACTTTGACTATTGTTGATAGTGCTGCTATTAACATGGGGGTGCATGTGTCCCTTTGAAACAACATACCTGTATCCCGTGGATAAATGCCTAGTAGTGCAATTGCTGGGTTGTAGGGTAATTCTATTTTTAGTTTTTTGAGGAACCTCCATACTGTCTTCCAGAGTGGCTGCACCAGCTTGCATTCCCACCAACAATGCAAAAGAGATCCTCTTTCTCCACATCCTCGCCAACATCTATTGTTGCCTGAGTTGTTAAAGTTAGCCATTCTGACAGGTGTAAGGTGGTATCTCATGGTGGTTTTTATTTTTATTTCCCTGATGATGAGTGATGTTGAGCATTTTTTCATGTGTCGGTTACCCATCTGGATGTCTTCTTTGGAGAAGTGTCTATTCATGTCTTTTGCCCATTTCTTCACTGGATTATTTGTTTTTTGGGTGTCGAGTTTGATAAGTTCTTTATACATTTTGGATACTAACCCTTTATCTGATATGTCATTTGCAAATATCTTCTCCAATTCTGTTGGTTGCCTTTTAGTTTTGCTGATTGTTTCCTTTGCTGTGCAGAAGCTTTTTATTTTGATGAGGTCCCGGTAGTTCATTTTTGCTTTTGTTTCCCTTGCCTCCGGAGGCGTGTTGAGTAAGAAGTTGCTGTGGCCAAGATCAAAGAGGTTTTTGCCTGCTTTCTGCTCAAGGATTTTGATGGCTTCCTGTCTTACATTTAGGTCTTTCATCCATTTTGACTTTATTTTTGTGTATGGTGTAAGAAAGTGATCCAGGTTCGTTCCTCTGCATGTCGCTGTCCAGTTTTCCCAGCAACACTTACTGAAGAGACTGTCTTTATTCTATTGGATATTCTTTCCTGCTTTGTCAAAGATGAGTTGGCCATATGTTTGTGGGTCCATTTCTGGGTTCTCTATTCTGTTCCACTGATCTGAGTGTCTGTTCTTGTGCTGATACCATACTGTCTTGATGATTACAGCTTTGTAGTATTGCTTGAAGTCTGAAATTGTGATGCTTCCTGCTTTGATTTTCTTTTTCAAGATTGCTTTGGTTATTCGGGGTCTTTTCTGTTTCCATACAAATTTTAGGATTGTTTGTTCTAGCTCTGTGAAGAATGCTGGTGTTATTTTGATAGGGATTGCATTGAATATGTCGATTGCTTTGGGTAGTATTGACATTTTAACAATATTTGTTCTTCCTATCCAGGAGCATGGAATCTTTTTCCATTTTTTGTGTCTTCTTAAATTTCTTTCATAAGTTTTCTATAGTTTTCAGTGCATAGATTTTCACCTCTTTCGTTAGATTTATTCCTAGGTATTTTATGTTTTTTTCTCTGTGACTGTAAATGGGTTCGATTCCTTGATTTCTCTTTCTGTGACTTCATTGTGGGTATATACGAATGCAACAGATTTCTGTGCGTTTTCTATCCTGCCACTTTGCTGAATTCATGAATCAATTCTAGCAGTTTTGTGGTGGAATCTTTTGGGTTTTCCACATACAGTATCATGTCATCTGCAAAGAGTGAAAGTTTGCAATCTCCTGGCCGATTGGGATGTTTTTTATTTCTTTGTGTTGTCTGATTGCAGAGGCTAAGACTTCCAATACTATGTTGAATAACAGTAGTGAAAGTGGACGTCCTTGTCTTGTTCCTGATCTTAGGAGGAAAGCTCTCAGTGTTTCCCCATTGAGGATGATATTAGCATCGGGTCATTCATATATGGCTTTTATGATCTCGAGGTATGCTCCTTCTATCCCTACTTTCTCGAGGGTTTTTATCAAGAAAGGATGCTGTATTGTGTCAAATGCTTTCTCTGCATCTATTGAGAGGATCATATGGTTCTTGTCCTTTCTTTTATTAATGTGATGAATCACAGTAATTGTCTTGTGGATATTGAATCAGCCCTGCATCCCAGGTATAAATCCCACTTGGTCGTGGTGAATAATTTTTTTTTTAATGTATTGTTGGATCCAGTTGGCTAATATCTTGTTGAGGATTTTTGCATCCATGTTCATCAGGAAAATTGGTCTATAGTTCTCCTTTTTAGTGGGGTCTCTGTCTGGTTTGGAATCAAGGTAATGCTGGCTTCATAGAAACAGTTTGGAAGTTTTCACTCCATTTCTATTTTTTTGGAACAGCTTCAAGAGAATAGGTGTTAACTCCTGCTTAAATGTTTGGTAGAATTCCTCTGGAAAGCCATTTGGCCCTGGACTCTTGTTTTATGGGAGATTTTTGATTACTAATTCGATTTCCTTTCTGGTTATGGGTCTGTTCAAATTTTCTATTTCTTCCTGTTTCAGTATTGGTAGTGTATATGTTTCTAGGAATTTGTCCATTTCTTCCAGATTGCCCATTTTATTGGCATATACTTCCCCATAATATTCTCTTATTATTGTTTTCATTTCTGATGTGTTGGTTGTGATCTCTCCTCTTTCATTCTTGATTTTATTTATTTGGGTACTTTCTTTTTTTCTTTTTGATCAAACTGGCTTGTGGTTTATCAATTTTGTTAATTCTTTCAAAGAACCAGCTTCTTTGATCTGTTCTACGTTTTTTTTTTTGTTTGTTTTGGTTTGGTTTGGTTTGGATTGGTTTTGATAGCATTAATTTATGCTCTAATCTTTGTTATTTCCTGTCTTCTGCTGGTTTGGGGTTTTATTTGCTGTTCTTTTTCCAGCTGCTTAAGGTGTAAGATTAGGTTGTGTATCTGAGATTTTTCTTCCTTCTTCAGTAAGGCCTGGATTGCTATATACTTTCCTCTTATGACTGCCTTTGCTGCATCCCAGAGGTTTTGGGTTGTGGTGTTATCATTTTCATTGGTTTACATATACTTTTTAATTTTCTCTTTAACTTCTTGGTTAGCCCATTCATTCTTTAGTAGAATGTTCTTCATTCTCCAAGTATTTGTTACCTTTCCAAATGTTTCCTCGAGGTTGATTTCGAGTTTCATAGCATTGTGATCTGAAAATATGCACGGTATGATCTCAACCTTTTTGTACTTACTTAGGGCTGGTTTGTGTCCCAGTATATGGTCTATTCTGGAGAACGTTCCATGTGAACTGGAGTAAAATGTATATTCTGCTGCTTTAGGATGAAATGTTCTGAATATATCTGTTAAGTCCATCTGGTCCAGTGTGTCATTCAAAGCCATTGTTTCCTTGTTTATTTTTTTGATTAGATGTTCTGTCCATTGCTGTGAGTTGGGTGTTGAAGTTTCCTACTCTTATTGTATTACTATCGATGAGTTTCTTGATGTTTGTGATTGATTTATATGTTTGGGTGCTCTCACATTTGGCGCATAAATGTTTACAATAGTTAGGTCTTCTTGGTGGATAGACCCCTTGATTGTGATATAATGTACTTCTGAATCTCTTGATACAGTCTTCATTTTAAAGCCTAGATTGTCTGATATAAGTATGGTTACTCTGGCTTTCTTTTGTTGACCATTAGCATGATAGATGGTTCTCCATCCCCATATATTCTTTTTTTTTAACGTTTATTTATTTTTGAGACAGAGAGAGACAGAGCATGAACGGGGGAGGGGCAGAGAGAGAGGGAGACACAGAATCTGAAGCAGGCTCCAGGCTGTGAGCCATCAGCCCAGAGCCCGACGCGGGGCTCGAACTCACGGACCGCGAGATCGTGACCCGGCCTGAAGTCGGACGCTTAACCGACTGAGCCACTCAGGCGCCCCATCCATCCCCATATTTTCAATCTGAAGGTGTCTTTAGGTCTTATATGCTTGTAAACAGCATATACATGGATCTTGTTTTCTTATCCATTCTGTTACCCTATGTCTTTTGATTGGAGCATTGAGTTCATTGACATTTAAAGTAAGTACTGAAAGATATGAATTTATTGTCGTTATGATGCTTATAGAGTTGGAGTTCCTGGTGGTGTTTTCTGGTCCGTTCTAATCTTCGTTGTTTTTGGTATTTATTTATATCATCTTTTCTCCCCTCAGAGAGTCCCCCTTAAAATTTCTTGCAGGGCTGTTTTAGTGGTCACAAACTCTTAATTTTTGTTTGGGAAAATTTTTCTCTCTCCTTCTATTTTGAATGACAGCCTTCCTGGATAAAGAATTCTTGGCTGCATATTTTTCTTATTCAGGGCACTTAATATATCCTGCCACTCCTTTCTGGGCTGCCAAGTTTCAGTGGATAGGTCTGCTGCAAACCTGATCTGTCTTCCCTTGTAGGTGAGGGACTTTTTTTCCCTTGCTGCTTTCATGAGTCTCTCCTTGCCTAAGTATTTTGTGAATTTCCCTATGCTATGCCTTGTTGATGGTCAGTTTTTGTTGAATCTAATGGGGGTCCTCTGTGCTTCCTGGTTTTGATGTCTGTCTTTCCCCAGGTTAGGAAAGTTTTCTGCTATGATTTGCTCACATAACCCTTCTACCCCTATGTATCTCTTTCTCTTCTGGTACTCCTATAATTCTGATGTTGTTCTTTTTTTCTTTTTTTTTTATCTTTTTATCTTTTTCTTTTTTTATTTTTTTAAATATGAAATTTATTGTCAAATTGGTTTCCATACAACACCCAGTGCTCATCCCAAAAGGTGCCCTCCTCAACACCCTTCACCCACCCTCCACTCCCTCCCACCCCCCCATCAACCCTCAGTTTGTTCTTACTTTTGAAGAGTCTCTTATGTTTTGACTCCCTCCCTCTCTAACGTCTTTTTTTTCTTCCCCTCCCCCATGGACTCCTGTTAAGTTTCTCAAGATCCATATAAGAGTGAAAAAATATGCTTTCTGTCTTTCTCTGTATGACTTATTTTACTTAGCATAGCACTCTCCAGTTCCATCCATGTTGCTACAAAAGGCCATATTTCATTCTTTCTCATTTCCATGTAGTATTCCATTGTGTATATGAACCACAATTTCTTTATCCATTCATAAGTTGATGGACATTTAGGCTCTTTCCATAATTTGGCTATTGTTGAGAGTGCTTCCATAAACTTTGGGGTACAAGTGCCCCTATGCATCAGCACTCCTGTATCCCTTGGGTAACTCCTAGCAGTGCTACTGCTGGGTCATAGAGTAGGTCTATTTTTAATTTTTTGAGGAACCTCCACACTGTTTTCCAGAGCGGCTGCACCAGTATGCGTTCCCACCAATAGTACAAGAGGGTTCCTGTTGCTCCACATCCTCTCCAGCATCTATAGTCTCCTGATTTGTTCATTTTAGCTATTCTGACTGGTGTCAGGTGGTATCTGAGTGTGGATTTGATTTGTATTTCCCTGATGAGGAGGCATGTTGAGCATCTTTTCATGTGCCTGTTGGCCATCCGGATGTCTTCTGTATAGAAGTGTCTATTCACGTTTTCTTCCCATGTCCTCACTGGATTATTTGTTTTTCGGGTGGGGAGATCGGTGAGCTCTTTATAGATTTTGGATACTACCCCTTGTCTGATATGTCATTTGCAAATATCTTTTCCCATTCTGTTGGTTGCCTTTTAGTTTTGTGGATTGTTTCCTTTGCTGTGCAGAAGGTTTTTATCTTCACGAGGTCCCAATAGTTCATTTTTGCTTTTAATTCTCTTGCCTTTGAGGATGTGTCAAGTAAAAATTGCTGTCGCTGAGGTCAGAGAGATTTTTGCCTGCTTTCTCCTCTCGGATTTTGATGGTTTCCCCTCTCACATTCAGGTACTTTATCCATTTTGAGTTTGTTTTTGTGAATGGTGTAATAAAGTGGTCTAGTTTCATCCTTCTGCATGTTGCTGTCCTGTTCTCCCAGCACCATTTGTTAAAGAGACTGTCTTTTTTCCATTGGCTATTCTTTCCTGCTTTGTCAAAGATTAGTTGGCCATACTTTTGTGGGTCTAGTTCTGGGGTTACTTCAATTCCATTGGTCTATGTGTCTGTTTTTGTGCCAATTCCATGCTGTCTTGATGGTTACAGCTTTGTAGTAGAGGCTAAAGTCTAGGATTGTGATGCCTCCTGTTTTGGTCTTCTTCTTCAAAATTACTTTGGCTATTTGGGGTCTTTTGTGGTTCCAGCTTTGAGAAGAATGCTGGTGCCATTTCGATTGGGATTGCATTGACTGTGTAGATTGCTTTTGGTAGTATTGACATTTTAACTATATTTATTCTTCCAATCCATGAGCATGGAATGTTTTTCCATTTCTTTATATCTTCTTCAGTTTCCTTCATCAGCTTTCTATACTTTTCAGCATACAGATCTTTTACATCTTTGGTTGGGTTGATTCCTAAGTATTTTATGTGTCTTGGTGCAATTGTGAATGGGATCAGTTTCTTTATTTGTCTTTCTGTTGCTTCATTATTAGTGTACAAGAATGCAACTGATTTCTCTACATTGATTTTGTATCCTGCGACTTTGCTGAATTCATGTATCAGTTCTAGCAGACTTTTGGTGGAGTCTGTCTGATTTGCCATGTATAATATCATGTCATCTGCAAAAAGTGAAAGCTTAACTTCCTCTTTGCTAATTTTGATGCCTTTGATTTCCTTTTGTTGTCTGATTGCTGATGCCAGAACTTCCAACACTATGTTAAACAACAGCAGTGAGAATGGACATCCCTGACATGTTCCTGATCTCAGGGAGAAAGCTCTCATTTTTCCCCATTGAGGATGATATTAGGTGTGGGCTTTACATAAATGACTTTTATGATGTTTAAGTATGTTCCTTCTATCCCGACTTTCTCGAGGGTTTTTATTAAGAAAGTATGCTGAATTTTTATCAAATGCTTTTTCTGCATCGATTGACAGGATCATATAGTTCTTATGTTTTCTTTTATTAAATGTGATGTATCACGTTGATTGATTTATGAATGTTGAATCAGCTGTACAGCCCAGGAATGAATCCCACTTGATCATGGTGTATAATTCTTTTTATATGCTGTTGAATTCGATTTGCTAGTATCTTATTGAGAACTTTTGCATCCATTTTCAACAGGGATATTGGCCTGTAATTGTCTTTTTTACTGGGTCTCTGGTTTAGTAATCAAAGTAATGCTGGCTTCATACAATGAGTCTGGAAGTTTTCCTTCCCTTTCTATTTTTTGGAATAGCATGAGAAGGATAGGTATTATCTCTGCTTTAACGTTTATTTTTTTTGAGACAGAGAGAGACAGAGCATGAACGGGGGAGGGTCAGAGAGAGGGAGACACAGAATCTGAAACAGGCTCCAGGCTCTGAGCTGTCAGCACAGAGCCCGACGCGGGGCTCGAACTCACGGACCGTGAGATCATGACCTGAGCCGAAGTCGGACGCTTAACCGACTGAGCCACCCAGGCGCCCCCTATCTCTGCTTTAAATGTCTGGTAGAATTCCCTTGGGAAGCCATCTGGTCCTGGACTCTTATTTGTTGGGAGATTTTTGATAACGGATTCAATTTCTTTGCTGGTTAAGGGTCTGTTCAAATTTTCTATTTCTTCCTGTTTGAGTTTTGGAAGTGTGTGGGTGCATAGGAATTTGACGATTTCTTCCAGGTTGTCCTGTTTGTTGGCATATAATTTTTCAGAGTGTTCCCTTATAATTGCTTTTATTTATCTTTTTTTAATGTTTTATTTATTTTTGAGAGAGAGAAAAAAAAGAGAGAGAGAGAGAGAGAGAGGGCATGAGCAGGGTAGGGGCAGAGAGAGAGAGGGAGATACAGAATCTGAAGCAGGCTGCAGGTTCTGAGCTGTCAGCACAGAGCCAACGTGAGGCCTGAACCCATGGACTGCAAGATCATGAACCGAGCTGAAGTCAGATGCTTAACCAACTGAGCCACCCAGGTGCCCCTAATTGCTTGTATTTCTGAGGGATTTCTTGTAATGATTCCATTTTCATTAATGATTTTATCTATTTGGGTCATCTCCCTTTTCTTTTTGAGAAGCCTGGCTAGAGGTTTTTCAATTTTGTTTATTTTTTCAAAAAAAACACAATTCTTGGTTTCATTGATCTGCTCTACAGATTTTAGATTCTATATTGTTTATTTCTGCTCTGATATTTATTATTTCTCTTCTTCTGATGGCTTTGGGATGTCTTTGCTTTTCTGCTTCTATTTCCTTTAGGTGTGCTGTTAGGTTTTATATTTGGGATTTTTCTTGTTTCTTGAGATAGGCCTGGATTGCAATGTATTTTCCTCTCAGGACTGCCTTCACTGCATCCCAAAGTGTTTGGATTGTTGTCTTTAAATTTTCATTTGTTTCCATATATTTTTAAATTTCTTCTCTAATTGCCTGCTTTACTCATTTATTCTTTAGTAGGGTGTTCTTTAACCTCCATGCTTTTGGAGGTTTTCCAGACTTTTTCCTGTGGTTGATTTCAAGCTTCATAGCATTATGGTCTGACAGTGTGCATGGTATGTTCTCAATTCTTTTATACTTATGAAGGGCTGTTTTGTGACCCAGTATGTGATCTATCTTGGAGAATGTTCCATGTGCACTCGAGAAGAAAGTATATTGTGTTGCTTTTGGATGCAGAGTTATAAATATATCTGTCAAGTCCATCTGATCTAATATATCAGTCAGGTCCCTTGTTTCTTTATTGATCCTGTGTATAGTTGATCTATCCATTGTTGTAAGTGGAGTATTGAAATCCCATGCAATTACCACATTCTTATCAATAAGTTTGCTTATGTTTGTGATTGTTTTATATATTTGGGGGCTCCTGTATTTGGCGCATAGACATTTATAATTGTTAGCTCTTCCTGATGGATAGACCCTGTAATTAGTATATAATGTCCTTCTTCATCTCTTGTTACAGCCTTTAATTTAAAGTCTAGTTTGTCTGATATAAGTATGGCTACTCCAGCTTTCTTTTGACTTCCAATAGCATGCTAGATAGTTCTCCATCCACTCATTTTCAATCTGAAGGTGTCCTCAGGCCTAAAATGAGTCTCTTGTAGACAGCAAATAGATGGGTCTTGTTTTTTTTATCCCTTATGAATGGAGCATTTACTCCATTTACATTCAATGTTTTTATAGAAAGATATGGGTTTAGAGTCATTGTGATGTCTGTAGGTTTCATGCTTGTAGTGATGTCTCTGGTACTTTGTCTCATAGGATCCCCCTTAGGATCTCTTGTAGGGCTGGTTTAGTGGTGATGATCCCTCAGTTTTTGTTTATTTGGGAAGACCTTTATCTCTCCTTCTATTCTAAATGACAGATTTGCTGGATAAAGGATTCTCGGCTGCATTTTTTTTTTTTCCGTTCATCACATTGAAGATCTCCTGCCATTCCTTTCTGGCCTGCCATGTTTCAGTAGATAGATCTGTCACTAGTCTTATCAGTCTCCCTTTATATGTTATAGCCCGTTTATCCCTGGTTGCTTTCAGAATTTTCTCTTTACCCTTGTATTTTGCCAGTTTCACTATATGTCGTGCAGAAGATCGATTCAAGTTACGTATGAAGGGAGTTCTCTGTGCCTCTTGGATTTCAGTGCCTTTTCCCTTTCCCAGATCAAGGAAGTTCTCAGCTATGATTTGTTCAAGTACACCTTCAGCCCCTTTCTCTCTTTTTCTTCCTCCTCTGGAATCCCAATTATGCATATATTATTATGTTTTATCGCATCACTTAGTTCTCTAATTCTCCCCTCACAGTCCTGGCTATTTTTATCTCTCTTTTTCTCAGCTTCCTCTTTTTCCATAATTTTATCTTCTAATTCACCTATTCTCTCCTCTCCCTCTTCAATCTGAGCTGTGGTCACCTCCATTTTATTTTGCAGCTCATTTATATCAGTTTTTAGCTCCTCCTGACTGTTTCTTACCCCCTTGATCTCTGTAGCAATAGATTCTCTGCTGTCCTCTATACTTGTTTCAAGCCCAGTGATTAATTTTATGACTATTATTTTAAATTAATTTTCTGTTACATTGCTTAAATCGTTTTTGATCAGTTCGTTAGCTGTCGCTACTTCCTGGAGTTTCTTTTGAGGAGAATTCTTCTGTTTCTTCATTTTGGATAGTCCCTGGAGTGGTGCAGAACTGCAGGGCTTTTCCTCTGTGCTGTCTGGCATAACTTGCATTGGTGGGCGGGGCCGCAGTCAGACCTGATATCTGCCCCCAGCCCACCGCTGGGGCCACAGTCAGACTGACGTGTACCTTATCTTCCCCTCTCCCAGGAGCAGGACTCACTGTGGAGTGGTGTGGCCCCTGTCTGGGCTACTTGCACACTGCCAGGCTCGTGGTGCTGCTTCTATGGGATCTGGTGTATTAGCTGGGGTGGATCCGCAAGGTGCACAGGGGTGGGAGGGGCAGGCTCAGCTCGCTTTGTCTAAGGTGTTCTTCTGCAGGAGGCGCCCTGAGGCACTGGGAGGGAGGCAGACCCGACTGTGGGATGGATACACAGAAGCACAGCTTTGGGTGTTTGCGCGGTGCAAACAAGTTCTGTGATAGGAAATGGTTCCCTTTGGGATTTTGTCTGGGGGATGGGAGAGGGAGATGGTGCTTCCCAGCACCTTTGATCACCGCCAAGCTGTGCTCTGTCTTCCAGAGCTCAACAACTCTCCCTCTCATTGTCCTCTAGCCCTCCCGTTCTCTGAGCAGAGCTGTTGACTTATAACATTGCAGATGTTAAGTCCCACTGGCTGTCAGAACTCACGCAGTCCGCCCCCTCTGCTTTTGCAAGTCAGACTCAGAGGCTCTGCCTTGCCAGGTGGGCTGCCCCTCCACTGCCCCGGCTCCCTCCCTTCAGTCCCTGTAGAGCGCATCACTTCTCTGCCCTTCCTACCCTCTTCTGTGGGCCTCTTGTCTATGCTTGGCTACGGAGACTCCATTCCGCTTGTCCTCTAGAGGTTTTCTGGGTTATTTAGGCAGATGTGGGTGGAATCTAAGTGATCAGCAGGACGCGGTAAGCCCAGTGTTCTCCTATGCCGCCATCTGCCTCTGAATCCGATGTTCTTCCTTTTTAATGAGTCATTGATTTCTATAATTCTTAAATTGTTTTCTTTTGCCTTAATCTCCATTTTTTTTCCTGCTTCATTATTCTCTGTAAATTTGTCCTCTATATTGCCGATTCCCTGTTCTGCCTCATCCATCCTTGCCACCATGGCATCCTTCCATGATTGCAGCTCAGTTATACCGTATTTAATTTCATTCTGGCAATTTTTTAAATTCTTTTATCTCTGCAGAAAGAGATTCTAATCTATTTTCGACTCCAGCTAGTATTCTTATTATCATGATTCTAATTTCTGATTCAGACATCTTGCTTTTATCTGTGTTAGTTAAATCCCTGGTTGTCGTCTCTTCATGCTCTTTCTTTTGGGGTGAATTCCTTTGTTTTGTTATTTTGCAGGGAGAAACGGAATTAATGAGGTAGAAATATTAAAATTTAAAAAAAATTAAAATTAAAAAATTAAAAACACACACAATAATCAAATAAATGATGCTAGATTCGAGGTGTGTTTTGTCTGGGTGTTGAAAGTGGTTTGACAGATTAGAGAAAAAAAATGTTGTGGGGGAAGAAAAAAAATAAAAAATAAATTAAAAATAAAAAAGAAATCTTTGGAGAATTTGAAAAATGAATACACTGAAGGAGACTAAAATGAGATAATGGGAGTAAAAGAGAATTTGAAAAAAATATTCACAAAAGTAAAGAATAAAGTAGAAAAAAATTAAAGAAAATAAAAATTAAAAATAAAGATGAACCTTTTCTTTTTCTGTGTTGAAGAAAAAGAAAAATGAAAAATAGAAAAAAGATAAAAAGAAAAAAAGGAAATCATTTGAAAATTTGAAAAAGTGAATAGTAGACTAAAATAAAATGATGGAAGTAAATAGAACTTGAAAAATTTTACATAAAAGCAAAAAACATAGTAAAACAAATAAAGAAAAATATTTTAAATAGAAATTGAAAGTAAACATGAAGTTTTTCTCTTTCTGCATTCAAGAAATAGAAAAAGAAAAAAGAAAAAGAAAGAAAAAAAAGAAAATCGTTTGAAAATTTGAAAAGGTGAATACACTGAAGTACACTAAAATAAGATGATGGAAGTAAAATAGAATTTGAAAAAAATTACACAGATGTAAAAAATATAGTAATAAAAATTAAATAAAACTATTTTTACTAAAAATTGAAAATAAAAATGAGTTTTTTTCTATTTCTGTACTCAAGAAAAAGAAGTATAAAAGAGAAAAAAAAAGAAAGAAAATTGAATAGATGGACCTGCTAACAGATTGGTGTAGGACTGAAATTATTTCGTTTTTCCCTAGAAGTCAGTCTATCTAGCTCTTTATAGTCCATAGACTAAGCTGGCGGTGAGATTTGTATTCTTCAGAGTGAAGTTGGCCCAGTTGGGTGGGGCTCAGTGTAATGGCTCTGTTCTCCACTTGATGGCACTGCTAGCCTACTGGGGTGGATTTTTGGGGTGCTCATAGTTGCGTATGCACATGCGTGGGAGCGGTGAAAATGGTGTCACCCAGCTACCCAGTCTGTTCTCCCGGATCAGCAATCGCACACCTGTCCTCTGTCTTCAGCTGTCGTCCACTCCCCACTATTTCATTCTCCGTGACCAGGCCCCAGGCAGTACCTCTATCCTGAGTTTTGTCTCACATGTGCCTGTTTTCCCTGGCCCCTTACTTTTGAAGGACTGTGGCTTTGACCTGGTCGGCCCCTCAGTGGGTGGGTCTCACGGAGCAATGGCCAAATGAGCAATGGCTGAATGTTAGCTGCACCCAGGAATGCTTGCTGGACCCTGCTGCTGCCAGTGCCCCAAGACTACAGCCAGATGCCAGCCTACCCCAGAAAAAGTTTGTGAGCTAGTGTAGCAGCAGCGTTTCAGGGATTATGGAAAATCACAACACACATCTGGCACCAGCCTTCACCCTTAATGACTTTGTTCCAGCACCAGCGAATGTGGCTGTTTTCTGGGGTTTGCTGGAACCAGGGGGCTTCAACAGTCTCTACCAAATGTCCTTTCAGCAGTGGAACCACTTTCCACTGTGTGGCCCGAGAACCTCCCGGACCCCACTCTGTTCCTGGGGATTCTCCCTTCCCACCAGAGCACCACCAGGTATCAAGCAGCAGAGTTGCAGACTGCACTCCCCTTGTTTACAGTCTTAATGGAATTTAAATCCTCTCCATTCTCCTTTCTCCCTTTTTACTTTAGTCCCCATTGTTGTTTCCAATTTTCACGTTGTTTCCAATTTTCCACTTTCTCGAGCTGCTTTTGGGGAGGGGGACGGTTTTCCCATATTCTCCCCCCACCCCAGTCTCTGTCCTCTCTCCACTCACAAAAGCACCTCCCTTCCTGCACCTTCTCGCTCCCCAGGTTCACTTCTCCGTGCCACATACTTGCTGAATTCTGTAGTTCAGGTTGTGCACGTTGTTGTGTTAATCCTCCAGTAAGTTTTCTAGGTGTGTAGGATGGTTTTGTGTTGGTCTGGCTGTATTTCATGGATGCAAGACACACAAAAAACTTCCATGCTGTTCCAAAGTACATTTGGCTCCTCCGAAGTACATTTCAATTTGTTGAAATTATATATTTTTAAATAAATCTTTAGGAGTTGGATTAAAGAAATATAGAAATAGACTATGAGTCAAACAAATGAAGAGGTTAGATTGTTAGATTATGTCTTCATTTGTAGAGTTGAGAGGATTGAAAATAGGATGACCAACCATCCCAGTCTGCCAGAACTCAGGGAGTTTCCCACGATGTGAGACTTTCAGTGCCCATATCAAGAAAGTCCTGGGCAAAGGAGGATATTACTCTAGTCAAAAAAATGCACCACCATGGGGCGCCTGGGTGGCTCAATCGGTTGAGCATCTGACTTCGGCTCAGGTCACGATCTCGCGGTCCATGGCTTCAAGCCCCACGTCGGGCTCTGGGCTGATGGCTCACAGCCTGGAGCCTGCTTCCGATTCTGTGTCTCCCTCTCTCTCTGCCCCTCCCCTGTTCATGCTCTGTCTCTCTCTGTCTCAAAAATAAATAAATAAATGTTAAAAAAAATTAAAAAAAAAAAGGCACCACCAGGATCCTGGGAAAATGGTGGCGTAGGAGGACGCTGGGCTCACCACGCGTTCTGCTGATCACTTACATTCCACCTACACCTGCCTAAATAACCCAGAAAACTGCCAGAAGACTAGCAGAAGAGAGTCTCTGGAGCCAAGCGCAGACAAGAGGCCCACGGAAGAGGGTAGGAAGGGTGGAGAGGCGGTACGCGCTCCATGGACTGGCGGGAGGGAGCCGGGGCAGAGAGGCAGCCTGGCGGCCAAGCAGAGCCCTCCAAGTCTGGCTTGCAAAAGTGGAGGGGCCAGTCAGAGTGTGTTCCGACAGCAAGCGGGACTTGACATCTGGAAGGTTATAAGCTAACAGCTCTGCTCGGAGAACGGGAGGGCTGGAGGACAATGGAAGGGAGAGTTATTGAGCCCCAGACGACAGAGCTCAGCTTGGTGGGGAACAAAGGCGCTCGCCAGCACCATCTCCCTCGCCCATCCCCCAGCCGAAATCCCAAAGGAAACCAGTTCCTGCCAGGGAACTTGCTTGCTCTGCGCAAAAACCCAACGCTGTGCTTCTACGGAGCCAACCCTCCGGCAGCGGGTCTGACTCCCTCCCGCTGCCACAGGGCCCCTCCTGAAGTGGATCACTGAAGGAGAAGTGAGCTAAACCTGCCCCTCCTGCCCCCGTGCACCTTTCCTACCCAACCCAGCTAATAGGCCACACCCCCAGCACCACAAGCCTGGCAGTGTGCAAGTAGCCCAGACGGGCCACACCACCCCACAGTGAATCCTGCCCCTAGTAGAGGGGAAAAGAAGGCACAAACCAGTCTGACTGTGGCCCCAGCAGTGGGCTGGGGGCAGACATCAGTTCTGACTGCGGCCCACCCACCAACGCAAGTTATTCAAGACAGCACATGGGAAGTGCCCCGCAGTCCGGCACCACTCCAGGGACGATCCATAATGACAAAATGGAAGAATCCCCCTCAAAAAAACGTCCAGGAAATAACAACAGCTAACGAACTGATCAAAAACGAGTTAAACAATATAACAGAAAGTGAATTTAGAATAATAGTCATAAAATTAATCGCTGGGCTTGAAAACAGTATAAAGCACAGCGGAGAATCTCTTGCTACAGAGATCAAGGGACTAAGGAACAGCCAGGAGAAACTAAAAAATGCTATCAATGAGCTGCAACATAAAATGCAGACAACCACGGCTCGGATTGAAGACGCAGAGGAGTGAATAGGTGAACTAGAAGATAAAATTATGGAAAAAGAAGAAGCTGACAAAAAGATAAAAAAATCCAGGAGTATGAGGGGAAAATTAGAGAACTTAGTGATGCACTAAAGAGAAATAATCGACGCATAATGGGTATCCCAGAGGAGGAAGAGAGAGGGAAAGGTGCTGAAGGTGTACTTGAAGAAATCATAGCTGAGAACTTCCCTGATCTGGGGAAGGAAAAAGGCATTGAAATCCAAGAGGCACAGAAACTCCCTTCAGACGTAACTTGAATCGATCTTCTGCACGACATATCATAGTGAAACTGGCAAAATACAAGGATAAAGAGAAAATTCTGAAAGCACCTAGAGATAAACATGCTCTAACATATAAAGGGAGACCTATAAGATTCATGACCGATATCTCTACTGAAACTTGGCAGGCCAGAAAGAATTGGCACGAGATCTACAATGTGCTGAACGGAAAAATATGCAGCCGAGAATCCTTTACCAAGCAAGTCTGTCATTTAGAATAGAAGGAGAGATAAAGGTCTTCCCAAACAAACAAAAACAGAAGGAACTCATCACCACTAAACCAGCCCTACAAGAGATCCTAAGGGGGATCCTGTGAGAAAAAGTACCAGAGATATCGCTACAAGCATGAAACCTACGGACATCACAATGACTCTAAACCCATATCTTTCTATAACACTGAATGTAAATGGACTAAATGTGCCAAACAAAATATAGGGTATCAGAATGGGTAAAAAAACAAGACCCATCTATTTGCTGTCTACAAGGGACTCATTTTAGACCTGAGGACACCTTCAGATTGAGAGTGAGGGGATGGAGAACTATTTATCATGCCATTGGAAGTCAAAAGAAAGCTGGAGTAGCCATACTTATATCAGACAAACTAGACTTTAAAGGCTGTAACAAGAGACGAAGAAGGGCATTATCTAATAATCACAAGGTCTATCCATGAGGAAGAGCTAACAATTATAAATGTCTATGCACCAAATACAGGAGCCCCCAAATATATAAAACAATTACCCACAAACATAAGCAACCTTATTGATAAGAATGTGGTAATGGCAGGGGACTTTAACACTCCACTTACAGAAATCGATAGATCATCTAGACACACGGTCAATAAAGAAACAAGGGCCCTGAATGATACATTGGATCAGATGGACTTGACAGATATATTTAGAACTCTGCATCCCAAAGCAACACAATATACTTTCTTCTCGAGTGCACATGGAACATTCTCCAAGATAGATCACATACTGGGTCACAAAACAGCCGTTCATAAGTGTACAAGAATTGAAATCATACCATGCATACTTTCAGACCACAATGCTATGAAGCTTGAAATCAACCACAGGAAAAAGTCTGGAAAACCTCCAAAAGCATGGAGGTTAAAGAACACCCAACTAAAGAATGAATGGGTCAACCAGACAATTAGAGAAGAAATTAAAAAATATATGGAAACAAAGGAAAGTGAAAATACAACAATCCAATCGCTTTGGGATGCAGCGAAGGCAGTCCTGAGAGGAAAATACATTGCAATCCAGGCCTATCTCAAGAAACAAGAAAAATCCCAAATGCAAAATCTAACAGCACACCTAAAGGAAATAGAAGCAGAACAGCAAAGACAGCCTAAACTGAGCAGAAGAAGAGAAATAATAAAGATCAGAGCAGAAATAAACAATATAGAATCTAAAAAAAACTGTAGAACAGATCAACGAAACCAATAGTTGGTTTCTTAAAAAAATAAACAAAATTGATAAACCTCTTGCAAGGCTTCTCAAAAAGAAAAGGGAGATGACCCAAATAGACAAACTCATGAATGAAAATGGAATGATTACAACCAATCCCTCAGAGATACAAAGAATTATCAGGGAATACTATGAAGAATTATATGCCAACAAACTGGACAACCTGGAAGAAATGGACAAATTCCTAAACACCCACACGCTTCCAAAACTCAATCAGGAGTTAATAGAAAGCTTGAACAGACCCATAACCAGCGAATAAATTCAATCAGTCATCAAAAATCTCCCAACAAATAATAGTCCAGGACCAGATGGCTTCCCAGGGGAGTTCTACCAAACGTTTAAAGCAGAGATAATACCTATCCTTCTCAAGCTATTCCAAAAAATTGAAAGGGAAGGAAAACTTCCAGACTCATTCTATGAAGCCAGTATTACCTTGATTCCTAAACCAGACAGGGACCCAGTAAAAAAAGAGAACTACAGACCAATATCCCTGATGAATGTGGATGCAAAAATTCTCAGTAAGATACTAGCAAATCGAATACAACATTATATAAAAAGAATTATTCACCATGATCAAGTGGGTTTCATTCCTGGGATGCAGGGCTGGTTCAACATTCGCAAATCAATCAACGTGATACATCACATTAATAAAAGAAAAGATAAGAACCATATGATCCTGTCAATCGATGCAGAAAAGGCCTTTGACAAAATTCAGCACCCGTTCTTAATAATAACCCTCGAGAAAGTCCGGATAGAAGGAATGTATTTAAAGATCATAAAAGCCATTTATGAAATGCCCATAGCTAACATCACCCTCAATGGGGAAAAACTGAGAGCTTTTCCCCTGAGATCAGGAACACGACAGGGATGTCCATTCCCACCGCTGTTTTTTAACATACTGTTGGAAGTGCTAGCATCAGCAATCAGACAACAAAAGGAAATCCAAGGCATCAAAATTGGCAAAGAGGAAGTCAAGGTCACTTTTTGCACATGACATGTTATTATACACGGAAAACCCTATAGACGCCACCAAAAGTCTGCTAGAACTGATACATGAATTCAGCAAAGTTACAGGATACAAAATTAATGTACCGGAATCCATTGTATTCTTATACACTAATAATGAAGCAACAGAAAGAAAAATAAAGAAACTCATCCCATTCAGAATTGCACCAAGAAGCATAAAATACCTAGGAATAAACCTAACCAAAGATGTAAAAGATCTGTATGCTGAAAACTATAGAAAGCTGATGAAGGAAATTGAAGAAGACATAAAGAAATGGAAAAACAGTCCGTGTTCATGGATTGGAAGAATAAATATTGTCAAAATGTCAATACTACCCAAAGCTATCTACACATTCAATGCAATCCTAATCAAAATGGCACCAGCTTTCTTCTCAAAGCTAGAACAAGCAATGCTAAAATTTATATGGAACCACAAAAGACCCCAATAGTCAAAGCAATTTTGAAGAAGAAGACCAAAGCAGGAGGCATCACAATCCCAGACTTTAGCCTCTACGACAAAGCTGTAATCATCAAGACAGCATGGTATTGGCACAAAAACAGACACATAGACCAATGGAATAGATGAGAAACCCCAGAACTAGACCCACAAAAGGATGGCCAACTAATCTTTGACAAAGCAGGAAAGAATACCCAATGGAAAAAAGGCAGTCTTTTTAACAAATGGTGCTGGGAGAACTGGACAGCAACATGCAGAAGAATGAAGCTAGACAATTTTCTTACACCATTCACAAAAATAAACTCAAAATGGATAAAGGACCTGAATGTGAGACAGGAAACCATTAAAACCCTAGAGGAGAAAGCAGGAAAAAAACCTCTCTGACCTCAGCTGCAGCAAGTTCTTGACACATCCCAAAGGCAAGGGAATTAAAAGCAAAAATGAACTACTGGGACCTCATGAAGATAAAAAGCTTCTGCACAGCAAAGGAAACAATCCACAAAACTAAAAGGCAACCAACGGAATGGGAAAAGATATTTGCAAATGACACATCAGACAAAGGGCTAGGATCCAAAATCTATAATGAGCTCACTGATCTCTACACCCGAAAAACAAATAATACAGTGAGGACATGGGCAGAAGAAGTGAATAGACACATCTCTAAAGAAGACATCCGGATGGCCAACAGGCACATGAAAAGATGCTCAACGTCCCTCCTCATCAGGGAAATACAAATCAAAACCACACTCAGATACCACCTCACCCCAGTCAGAGTGGCTAAAATGAACAAATCAGGAGACTATAGATGCTGGCGAGGATGTGGAGAAACGGGAACCCTCTTGCACTGTTGGTGGGAATGCAAACAGTTGCAGCCGCTCTGGAAAACAGTGTGGAGGTTCCTCAAAAAATTAAAAATAACCTACCCTATGACCCAGCAATAGCACTGCTAGGAATTTACCCAAGGGATACAGGAGTACTGATGCATAGGGGCACCTGTACCCCAATGTTTATAGTAGCACTCTCAACAATATCCAAATTATGGAAAGAGCCTAAATGTCCATCAACTGATGAATGGATAAAGAAATTGTGGTTTATATACACAATGGAGTACTACGTGACAATGAGAAAGAATGAAATGTGGCCCTTTGTAGCAACATGGATGGAACTGGAGAGTGTGATGCTAAGTGAAATAAGCCATACAGAGAAAGACAGAGACCATATGGTTTCACTCTTATGTGGATCCTGAGAAACTTAACAGAATCTTATGGGGGAAGTGAAGGAAAAAAAAAAGAGGTTAGAGTGGAAGAGAGTCAAAGCATAAGAGACTCTTAAAAACTGAGAACAAACTGAGGGTTGATGGGGGGTGGGAGGGAGGGCGGGGTGGGTGATGGGTATTGAGGAAGGCACCTTTTGGGATGAGCACTGGGTGTTGTATGGAAACGAATTTGACAATAAACTTCATATATTGAAAAAAAAAAGGCACCACCAGTATGTACTACATGCCAGACATTGTGCTGCGCACTTTACATATATTGTTGGGTCTTGGCAACAAGCCTGTGACAAACATCATATCTCTATTCCCTTGCATAGGCAACTGAGACTCAGTACAGCAGAATGGTCTAGCTATTGGCACTTGGACAAGTCTACTCAAAGGATTTGGGATGGTTTCAGACCTTCCAAAAATCCACTGGGATGATGAAGACTTCCTTAACTCTACTCTGGGATCTTCTCCCCATCCTTGGCACAGGACACAGAGGAGGCCTATCAGAATACAACCTGTGACTTGCTGGTAACACTATGGATGCACAACCCTGAGAATATCACACCCCAAATCTTCACCATAAAGTGGGCTTGAGTGGGCCTCACTGGAGTAGACACTATATGAGCAAAACTATCTCCAAGTTTAAGGAGATAGTCATGAGGAAAGGGGGATCCCCAGAATGATTCACCTGCAAAATTTGTCTCCTTTTTGGGGTATTACCCTGGAGGAGGTAGAGTGGGAGAGGTCAGTGGGATGACAAGGCAGAAAAGACAACAAATCCTTTGTGCCATTCTGTAGCTCACATTTCTTCAGTATGTCATCATTTCCTAGGAATTGTCAACACTGCATCTCAACTCTTACCAAAATAAAATTAAAAAAAAAAAGGATTTGATCCTGGAAGTCTGTGCCCAGTGGTCTGGTGTCACAAACCCTTGGTAGGCCTTTTAGAAGAAAGCTGTTTTTCCAAGGATGAGGAATTTTCTATAGGGAATTCTGGAACTTTCTCTGATAATTGGTATAAAGTATATTGTCTGTTTGTCTCTTCTGCTCTTCTTCCTGCCTGCATTTTGATGTCTTAAATGGCTATTATCACTCTAGCCTTAGAAATTTAAAAACAAGCTTGCATTTGCTTTTAGTACCCACAGTGGAATATGTGAACTACACACTTCTTTTCTCTGAGTATCTCTTTTCTAAGAGTTTTTTTTTACTTAATTTATTTATTTTGAGAAAGAGAGTGAGTGGGGGAGGGACAGAGAGAGAGAGAGAGAGAGAGAGAGACAGAGAATCCCAAGCAGGCTCCACACTGCCAGCATGAAGCCCAGCATAGGACTAGAACTCATGAACTGTGAGACCATGATCTGAGCCAGAATCAAGTGTCAGATATTTAACTGACTGAGCCACCCAGGCACCCCTTCCCTGAGTATCTGTTGATCAAAGGCCAGGATTTGTTAGTGCTGTTGTTTGCTTAATAGGAACTACCCACTCTCATCACAGATTTACATGTTCCCTTCTGAAGTGCAAGGCTGCTAGAGTATAATGTTCTTTGTTGTATGCCATATCCTACTTCTAACTCCTGGTCTCCAGCCACCCAGAGAGATCTCAGAACGGGTGGTGAGGAAGCATGCTCACACAGATCTACTCTTACACTTAAAACTTATAAGGAAAATTCTCCCAGAAGCATGGACTGTTGAAGCTGGAAGGACCTTCAGAAGATCAGCCAATTTAACTCCCTAAGCTTAGAGAAGGGACACAGTGAAGACTAGAAAGGCCAATGGCCTAGCCTAGGATGACTCAGTGAGTTGAGGGCTGAGCCTGGAACTAGAATCCACAGTTGCTGGTATATGAATTATCATTCAGAATACTTCTTACTTTCTGAACTCCATCTTAGCCCTCGTACAGTTGACGGGATTGGATGTCTTAGCCAGCAGTCTGGCTACAAGATACCTTGAGTTGAAGAGCAGTCCACTGACTCCCTGCCCCTTGGAAAGGTCATTGTCCTCACCCAAGTGCCCAGCCCTAACAAGACAGCTTTGGTCTGGGGAGGGAGGAGACCAGATCACCAGAGAAATTGGTTAAGTGACCAATGTCTCAGTGGCTCTCACTTCCAGGTGTGTTCCTCAGTATAATTCATTTGCCTAGACTGGCATAAATAAATTAGAGAATTGACTTTTCTTTATTGACATATTTTACTTCCATAAATCTCTTTTAAACTACTGCTACAAGCCATAAGTGCATGTTAAGATAAAGGGTCCAAGAAACTTCTCTGTATTTTATTTTGTAGACATGTGTGCCATGGGTTGTGATTCTAGACATATGTGTATGATTTTTTTTTCATAGTTTTCATGGAAGAATGAAATAAAGAGCAGGAATTTTGGAGAGTAACAGATGCGGATTCTAGTCCCAGTCTGAACTAATTGCATAAAGTTGGGAGAACTGCTTTATCTTTCTGAGACTTGACTTCTCTAGCTGAAAAATGAGGGCGATCATACCCGCTTCACCGGGTTACTGTGATATTTATATGAATTGATATGTGTAAAGTGCTTAGCTTAGTGCCTGGCACATACACTGAATGTATGCTTAGCCAACAGGACTTATTAACATCATTACCAAGTTCTGTTTTGTTCTACTCAGAGCATTGGGATGTCTAGTTATGTTGTAGCCACTCACCTGGGAAACAGTACACTATCCCCATAAGCCCTGTCCCAGATTGCCTACCCCTGTCCTTTTCTGTACTCCAAAACCAGTTTTGGAGTGTAGCTATCCTAAAGGGAAGCATAGAAATTGAAAGTTCCCTTTGCCCTCAGCTAGTCTGAGTGCTTTCCTAATATCATGAGTAATGTATCTATATCTCTGCTTTTTTTGTGTTGTTTTATAATTATTTGATTCTATCACTGTGTCCAGCTAGACTTTATGTAGTCAAAAACTGTCTTAATCCTTTCTGGTCCCCAGGGACCAGCATTAAAACTATAGCAGAGTGGGTGCTCAGGGAGTATTTAAATAAATTAATAAATGAATGAGCACCCAGATGGTAAGGACAAGCATCCAAGCTCTTCTAATTATAAAAGGGCCTGCCTATTTCCTTAGATCACCACCTATATGGAGTCCCAGGTGTTTCTGGTAAGAAGTTTGGTTCCAAGTTCTGAGAAGTTTTTGTTTGTTTGTTTGTTTGTTTGTTTGTTTGTGTTTTTTCACACACCCGTCCAAATTTGAGTTTACTTTCTGTTCTGTTTATGGCACAGAAATTTCCACCTTTATTATGTAACTTAATCAATCTTAGAATACAGTGTATTGTGTATCTAGTTAGTACAAGAGGAAAACCTCTCTGGACCATGGGCTGGGGAATGAGAATGACGGAGAGTGCCAGTTTCTATTTTTCAAACAGCCTTAGGAGCTGAAACTCAGAGGTTCCAGAAGTGCGCCTTTCTCTGGAGCGAAGCTGGGAGCCATCTGTGTTTGCACTCCTTGGGAGGAAAATGCCCACCCCGGGGTGCTGTAGTGATTTCAGGGGCACATTGGGAGAGAACATCCTCTTCCTCGAGTACTTTGGAAAGAGTGTTTATTGCCTCCTCAAGGACAAAAGACCCTGCAGGTGCCAGCCAAAGGCCTTTTATCAGGAGGATGGAGTGGCACTACACTAGAACAGGGTCCATGGGGTACAGGGTCCTTTAAGACATCATGTTTTGAATCCCAGACAAGCACTTAGAAGGTGTGGGAGAACTGTGGAGCAGGGAAAGCTGACTGCCCTCGCTATTCTATGAAGCCTGCCTGAACCGCATGGCTTGAGACACCTGATTTGGGAAGGAGAGATTCGGGTGTGGCCATTTTTCTCCCCAACAACAGAGTAACACAGCAGCCCCTGGTGGAGAGGAGACCCACTTACACCAAACCCCGCCCCTCTGTTCCTGGCAACTGCTTATTTATTGGAGCAAGACTGACTGACCCAACACAGCCAGCCTATCCTCCAGACTAGCCACCAATCCCAGGAACCAATAGACAACTGTTTGTTTTTGTTTATCTGTTTGTCTTTGTCTTTTCTTTTCTTTTCTTTTTCTTTCTACCCTCTTTTTTTTTTCTTTTGGAATTAGGCTCATAGTTTCTGATTTATTTTTGGTCAATTCTTATACACACACACACATATATATATATATATATATATATATATATATATATAGTTGATCATGCATTTTTATTCTTTTTACACCTTTTCTATCTCTTCTTCTTTAGTTTCCTTGTTCTTTCTCTGGATTTAGCCTTATAGTTTGATTCTCTGTTTGGACTTCTTTTCTCCCCTTATACTTTCCCCATTTTATGGAATCAAGCTCCACACCCCATTTTTCCTTTTTTTTCCAGAGTTACTTTAACAAACAAATCAAAGCACATTTGGTTGAAGGTCCAAACACTGCACCACTACAAGCAAGGAGGAACTTTGCAGAGGACTGACCAATGGGCTAGATCAGCCAAAACACAACAACAGAGTGTATACAACATACACCAAAAACACTTCCTGAAGTGCCAGGCCCTGGACAGTGTATGACCTCTTTTTAATATAGTAGTATTCACAGATGCAGGACACATAACAAACTATTGAAACATGCAAAAGACAATAACTTAGCCAAAGTGATGAAACAGAAGAATTCTCCCCAAAAGAAAATTCAGGAAGGAATCACAGACAGATAATTGCTCACAACAGATATAAACAATATATCTGAATAAGAATTTAGTATAATAGTCATAAGACTAATAGATGGGCTTGATAAAAGCATAGAAGACTGCAGAGAATCTATTGCTGCAGATGTCAAAAACCTAAGAACTAGTTGTGATGAATTAAGAAATGGTATAATGGCGCCCGGGTGGCTCAGTTGGTTAAGCGTCTGACTTTGGCTCAGGTCATGATCTCACAGCTTGTGAGTTCAAGCCCTATGTCAGTCTCTGTGCTGACAGCTTGGATACTGGAGCCTGCTTCAGTTTCTGGGTTTCATTCTCTCTCTGCTCCTCCCCAACTTGTGCTCTGTCTCTCTATGAAAAAAAAAATGTAAAGAAAAGCTAAAAAAAAAAGAAATGGTATAAACGAGATGCAAAATAAACTAGATAATGTGACAGGAAGAATAAAAGAAGCAGAGGAGAGAATAGGTGAAATAGAAGATTAAATCGTGGAAAATTATGAAGCTGAAAAAAGAGGGAAAGGAAATTACTAGACCATGAGGGGAGAATTAGAGAGCTAAGTGATTCCATGAAATGGAACAATATCTGTATCACAGGAGTTCTAGAAGAAGAAGAGCGAGACAAAGGGGCAGGAGGTTTATTTGAACAAATTATAGCTGAGAACTTCCATAGTCTAGGGAAGGAAACAGGAATCCAAGTCTAAGAGGCACAGAGAACTCCCTTAAAATCAACAAAAACAGGTCAACACCATGACATATCATAGTGAAACTGGAAAAATAGATAAAGAGAGAATTCTGAAAGCAGCTAGGGACAAATGGACCATAACCCACAAGGGTAGATATATAGGGGTAGTAGCAGACCTGTCCACTGAAACTTGGCAAGCCAGAAGGGAGTGGCAGGAAATATAAAATGTGCTGATTAGGAAAAATATGCAGCCAAGAATCCTTTATCAAGCAAGGCTGTCATTCAGAATAGACAAAGGCTTTCCTAGACAAAGAAAAACTAAAAAAGTTCATGACAGCCCTAAACTAAAATAGCCCTGCAGGAGATCCTAAGGGGGGCTCTGTGAGTGGAAAGCAGCAAAGACTACAAAAGACCAGAGATGTCATCAGAAACACGAAATCTACAGATAACACAGTGACACTAAATTCATATCTTTCAATAATCACTCATGTAAATGGACTAAATGACTCAATCAAAATACATAGGGTATCAGAATGGATAAAAAACAAGATCTATCTATATGTTCCCTACAAGAGACTCACTTGAGACCTGAGGACACCTGCAGATTGAAAGTGAAGGGATGGAGAACCATCTATCATGCTAATAGACATCAAAAGAAAGACAGAGTAGGCACACTTATATCAGACAAACTAGATTTTAAAACAAAGATTGTAAGAAGAGATTAAGAAGGGCATTATATTATAATTAAGGGGTCTCTCTTTCAAGAAGAGCTAACAATTATATATATTTATGCCCCCAGTGTGAACACCAAAATATATAAATCAATCACAAACATAAAAAAACTTATTGATAATAATACTGTAACTATAAGTAACTTTAATATTTCACTTATAGAAATGGACAGATCATCTAGGCAGAAAATCAGTAAGGAAACAATGCCTCTGAATGACACATTGGATCATATGGACTTAACAAAGATATTCAGAATTTTTCATCCTAAAGCAGCAAAATACGCATTCTTCTCAAGAGCTCATGGAACAATCTCCAACACAGATCACATACTGGGTCACAAATAAGCCCTCAACAAGTACAAAAATACTGATATCATACCATACATACATTCAGATCATAATGCTATGAAACTTGAAATCAACTGCAGAAAAAAATTGGAAAGCCCCGAATTACACGGAGGTTAAAGAACATCCTATTAAAAGAATTAATGAGTCAACCAAGAAATCATGAAGATATTTTAAAAAAATACATGGATGCAAATGAAAATGAAAACATGACAGTCCAAACCCTTTGGGATGCAGCAAAGGCAGTCCTAAGAGGAAAATACATTGTAATTCAGGCCTATCTCAAGAAGCAAGAAAGGTCCCAAATACACCACTTAACCTTACACAGAAAGTAGCTAGAAAAACAGAAGCAAATAAAGCCCAAAGCCAGCAGAAGAAGGTAAATAATAAAGATTGGAGCAGAAATAAACAATATAGAAGCCAAAAAAACCAACCAAACAAACGAAAAACAGTAGAACAGATCAATGAATCTAAGAGCTGGTTTTTAGAAAGAATAAACAAAATTGATAAACCCCTAGCCAGACTTTCCAAAAAGAGAAGAGAAAAGATCCAAATAGATAAAATCACAAATGAAAAGAGGCGAGATCACAACCAACACCACAGAAATGCAAACAATTATTAGGGAATGCTATGAAAAATTATATGCCAACAACCTGGACAATCTGGAAAAAATGGACAAATTGATAGACACTCACTCACTACCAAAACACAAACAGGAAGAAACAGAAAATTTGAACAGACCCATAAATAGTAAAGAAATTGAATCAGTTATCAAAAATCTCCCAACAAACAAGAGCCTAGGCCAGATGGCTTCCCAGGGGAATTTTATCAGACATATTGACCTGCCTCTAGACTGCTGGGTGGGTTTTACCTCCCAAGGCCTCAAATGCCATCTGAGTTTGAAGGAACGGATTCCCAGAATGTTCAAATGTGGATGTACTTTGGAGGTCTTATTTCGCCTCAGACCCAGAGACTTGTCTAAGGTAAGTTGAAGTTAGATCTGGGATTTGAATGCAAAAGAAAACACCTAGACGTTGCCTAGCCCATAATAGGAACTCAAATGTTTATCTCATTTCTTCTTCCTGACTTTCTGGCCAGGGTTCTTTTTAGGGTGACCAGCCCATCCTTGTTTCCCTGGGATTTTCCCAGTGTTACCATCAAAAGTCCTGAATCCTGGAACCCTCACTTGGTCCTGGGTAGACCAGAACAGTAGGTAACCCTAGTTCTCTTACTGCTTTTGTATCACCACCTTGCTTCCCCTTGGGAACTTGCAGGCATAGTTGAAATTACTTCTCAAGAAAACACAATCTGAAATTTGTTTTTATTTTCACCTGAGACTGACATGTTTCATCAGCATTATGTCTTTGAATTTACAGATCACTTCACTGTTTTTAAGGGCTTTTATAGACATTGCCTGGTTTAATCCTCCATCTAGCTCTGTGAGGAAGATGATTATCAGTCTATCTTACAGACAAGGTATCTGTGGTTCAGGTAAGGTAGATAGCCTTCCCAAGGGCATGCAGTGTGTCTATGGTGTGGGGGCTGGGTGTGGACAAGCAAACCCAGGGCTTCTGAAACTAGGTTCAGTGTGTTTCCCATGACACTCCCCATAACCCCTAAAACTTAGGCCCATGATTGCACTGTCTTACATTTTTTGGGGTTTCTCTGAGGACTAAGGCTAGGGCTATACATCCAGTGCATCCTGAGCCAGAAAGCTCCCTGCCCACATGATGGCTTTTGTGTGTGGTAATGGGCTAAACAGTTGAGCCTGACAACTTTCTGGTTCTGGGAAATTGTTTGTAGAGTGAGTGCCTCATCCTGAATGTCTTTGAGAGCCTTTTGAGGTCCATTTCCTTCAGCTGGTAGCCTGCCTTTCTCTCCACATCCCTACCCAGGCTAATGTTACAATTCTTCAGTTATACTTTGCATACACTATGGGATTGTCCTGAGGGTGTCAGGTAATGTCCACCTAGTGTAGGATCACATTAGCAGCCTGCTGGAGACCTCTCACCAATAAATGTGCCAGTGGGAAGCGAACCATTTGGGAAGGGGTTGGGGGACCCAGCATGTTGAACCATCTGGAACACTCCCACTCAATACTCTATCAATGGTTTCTGGGCTTAAGGGTTGGGGGAAGAGGCCTAGAAGGAACAAAGGTCATGGGTTTTTGAGTCAGCAAAATAGGAATTGACCCTAGCTCTGTCCCCAATTGCTGCATGTCACTGGGCAACCCACTACCCTTTCCTTGGGCTCAGTTTTCTCCTCTGTACAATACAAGGACTTCTCCATGTAATTCATGAGTTCTCTATCAGCATGAAATTTTTATCACCATTCTAGTCCCTAATTTTAGCTCCTCTGGGATTCTGATTCTTCAGAAATTACTATGGTTATTTAGAATGATAATAATAACTATCATTTATTGAATACTAGATATTCATCAAACCAGCAGAGCAAATAAGAGCTTGAGCTCTGGAAAAATATGATCTGGATTGGAATTCAGCTCTGCCACTGACTAGTTGTGTGACTTTGGGCAAGTGACTCACCTTTTCTGTGCCTTAATTTCTCCCATTTGTAACTTGAGAAAAATAAAAAGTGCTGAGCACAGTGCCTGACACTTAAGAAGTTAGATATTATCATGTAAACTACCATTTATTCCTCATAACAATGCTATGATATAGATAATATAATTATAACCCTTTTACAAATGGAAGAAATTAAGCTTAAAGCAGATAGACCACTTTCCCAAGATCACACAGTTAGCAAAATGTTGGCAGTGGGCTTCAGACCTATGTTCTTAACTCCTGTGCTCTGCAATTCAAAGTTGCCCAGAAAGGCACTGGGTCAATGGCAGGCCCAGAAGCTCTTGGGAAGGTATCTTAGTCCAGGACACCAGGGAATGCCTGATGAAAGGCCTCCCAAGGAGTAAGTCCTGTCTCCCTTAGGGATCTGGGAAGGGAAGGGTCAGGGCTAAGGAGCTCCACAGCATACAGGGGCCTGGGAAGGAGGCTTAGTTTCTGTTGCAGGGTGGAGGGTCCCCAGGCCAAATCTCTTCAATACCAGCAATACAGTTTGACAAAAGCTTCCTTCCTTTCCTCCGCACCTGAATCATCTGGGCCCTGAGAGCCTTCCCTAGCTGGATCTCTCAGCCCTGTGAGAAAGTCTTCTGTTGGGCTTGATACAGTCAGGTCTTCTAGCAGCTCCACTTGCCCTCTCTGTATAATAACAATAAGCCTATGGGCTTATATGAAAATCATAATTTTCATACATGTACATTGCTTCAGCACTTTCTCACACATTTCTTTTGATCTCCACAACTATCGTGAACAAAGGAGTTTCCTATTTTATAATCAAAGTTGTGCACTAGAACTGGAGTTGGTGACTGATGTCAGGCTTCTGTAATCATTTCAAGTGACTTCAAGGAGATGTCAAAAGCAGAAAGAATGGGAAAACCAGTTAAGCAGAGACATGAAAGAAATATTTTTGAACAAATAGATATGATAGAAACATAATGTCTTAAGATGATCTAAGTGTCTCTCATGTGTCTCTTGTGGAACTCAGTAAACCTTAATTTTTTCAACCAAACAAATTATACCTTGTGACATGCAATTATACCTTAGAGAACTGCTTGCAAGCATATATACACCTTTCCCTTTTTGCATACGATCCCCTTTAAGCTAATAAGCTTCAGAGGAGTTCTTCAGAACAGTCTGAAAGACTTTATTGTGCTTTGCTTTGTGTGATGTGTAGGAAGTCAAGTTAAATACGCAATGAAATGTCACTTAGTTTGGAATCCTGAAACTGCTTTATGATTGAATAAAGCAGTTTTTTTTCTCAATTAATTTTCTCAGTTAATTTTTTTCTCAAGCCCTCATTTGGTTCTTTTCCTTCTCTGTCATCCAGGGCATTGTCTTCTATCAGGGAGAAAGAATTTCCCCTTCTCTTCAAGATTATTCTAGCTGGACTAAGAATCAAATTGACATGTGACAAATTAATAGGAGAAAAACAAATTTAATTTCTTACTTACATGTGGGAGCTCCACAAAGATATGGGACTCAAAGGCAGCCATTTCATACCATCCTTAGTTAAGGAAAGGAATAGAGACTTAGGGCTTTGAAGAGGAAGAAGGCACTTTACAGGAAGATCAGAAGAGCAGATATTTGGTAATCAGATGTTTGCCCACCCATGCAGATAAGTCAGATATAAAAAGTTATCTCTGGTAAAAGCTCTCTTCCTAGTACAGGCCTCCTATCTAAATTATGTTAGGCAGTTAAGGAAGATATAAAAACTTTTGCTAACTCTGCAGAGCCTTGATTCCTTCAGCTCAAGATAACCCACGTGCCAAATGGCTTATTCTGCTCCCCTTCAGTTCAAAACAACACAATTTGTTATCTTGCAGTTTTGGAGGTCAGAATTCTAAAATCAAGATATTTCCAGGACTGCATTCCTTCTGGAGGCTTCAAGGGAGAATCTGTCTCCTTATCTTTTCAAGCTTCTAAAGGCCACCCGCATTCCTTAGCCTCTGGCTCCTTCTTCCTTATTCAAAGCCAACAGCACAGAATCTTCAAATCTATCTGTCATTCTACCCCTACATCCCTCCTCCTGCATCCCTCTTAGAAGGACCCTTGTTGTTACAATAAGGCCATCTAGATAACCAGAATAATAAGCTCAACATACTTAATCTGCAGATCTCTTTTGCCTGGTTCCAGGGATTAGGTCATTGTTATACATATATATATATATATATATATATATATATATATATATATATATATATGTGTGTGTGTGTGTGAATTTATTTATTTATTTATTTATTTATTTATTTATTTATTTATATTGTCTTGTTAGCTAACATACAGTATATATACAGCGTGCTCTTGCTTTTGGGGGTAGATTCCCATGATTCATCACTTACTTACAACACCCAGTGCTCATCCCAACAAGTGCCCTCCTCCATGTCCATCACCATTTTCCCACTCCTCTGCCCCCCATCAATCCTGTTTGTTCTCTGTATTTAAGACTCTTATGGGTTGACTCCCTCTCTGTTTGAAACTATTTTTCCCCTTCCCTTCCCCCATGGTCTTAAATTTCTCAAGTTCCACATATGAGTGAAAACATATGATGTCTGTCTTTCTCTGACTTATTTCACTTAGCCCAATACCCTCCAGTTCCATCCATGTTGTTGCAAAAGGCAGGATTTCATTCTTTCTCATTGCCAAGTAGTATTCCATTGTATATATAAACCACATCTTCTTTATCCATTCATCAGTTGATGAATATTTGGGTTCTTTTCATAATTTGGCTATTGTTGAAAATGCTGCTATAAACATTGGGGTACACGTGCCCCTACGAATGAGCACTTCTCTATCCTTTGGATAAATTCCTAGTACTGCTATTGCTGGGTCATAGGGAAGTTCTATTTTTAATTTTTTGAGGAGACTTCACACTGTTTTCCAGAGTGGAAATTTGCATTCCCACCAACTTCTCCACATTCTTGCCAACATCTGTTGTTTCCTGAGTTGTTAACTTTAGTCACTCTGACTGGTGTGAGTTGGTATCTCATTGTGGTTTTGATTTGTATTTCGCTGATGATGAATGATGTTGAGCATTTTTTCATGTGTCTGTTTTCCATCTGGATGTCTTCTTTGGAAAGTGTCTATTTATGTCTTCTGCCCATTTCTTCACTGGATTATTTGTTTTTCGGGTGTTGAGTTTGGTGAGTTCTTTATACATTTTGGATGCTAACCCTTTATCCGATATGTCATTTGCAAATATCTCCTCCCAATCTGTTGGTTGCCTTTTAGTTTTATTTATTGTTTCCTTTGTAGTGCAGAAATTTTTATCTTGATGAGGTCCCAATAGTTCATTTTTGCTTTTATTTCCCTTACTTTTGGAGACGTGACAAGCAAGAAATTGCTGCAACTGAGGTCAAAGGGGTTGTTTCCTGTTTTCTCCTCTAGGGTTTTAATGGTTTCCTGTCTCACATTCAGGTCCTTCATCCATTTTGAATTTATTTTTGTGTATGGTGTAAGAAAGTGGTCCAATTTCATTCTTCTTCATGTTGCTGTCCAGTTCTCCCAGCACCATTTGCTAAAGAGACTCTTTTTTTTCATTGGATACTCTCTTGCTTTGTCAAAGATTAGTTTGCCATACATTTGTGGGTCCAATTCTGGGTTCTCTATGCTATTCAATTGGTCTATGTGTCTGTTCTTGTGCCAGTACTGCACTGTCTTCATGATTACAGCTTTGTAGTAGAGGATAAAGTCTGGGATTGTGATGCTCCTGCTTTGGTTTTGTTTTCCAACATAACTTTGGCTATTTGGGGTCTTTTGTGGTTCCATACACATTTTAGGATCATTTGTTCTAGCTTTGAGAAGAATGTCAGTGCAATTTTTGTTGGGATTGCATTGAATGTGTAGATTGCTTTGGGTAGTATTGACATTTTAGCAATATTTGTTTTTCCAATCTATGAGTATGGAATTTTTTTTCCATTTCTTTGTGTCTTCTTCAATTTCCTCTATAAGATTTCTATAGTTCTCAGCCTACAGATATTTTACATCTTTGGTTAGGTTTATTCCTAGGTATTTTATGGTTTTGGTGTAATTGTAAATGGGGTCAATTTCTTGATTTTTCTTTCTGTTGCTTCATTACTGGTGTATAGAAATGCAACTGATTTGTGTACATTGATTTTGTATCCTTGCAAGAACGTTTTAAAGCGAATCTCAGATATCTGGTCATTTTACCCATAAATATCTCCTAATGTATCTCTAAATATGAATTTTTTCATAGCCATCACACATTTAATTATGTTTAATACAATCAATAAGAATTCATTAATATCATCTAATACAGAAGATGATTTTGCAGTGTTTCCTACCACCAATCTTGTGACTAATGATGGCATTCACCAAAATTAGGATGGGATAAATTAGGAGGATAAAGTTTTGTGAAAGAGAATGAATTTGGTTAGATATCCATAATGAAAATTGGAATATCACTGAATGGCTAGAAAAAGGGGGGGCTTCCAAAGGGAACATGACACCTTTAAGCATTTGGTTGCAGCTAGGGGTTGACGAAAAATGTGTGGCCTATACTTTGAGCTGGTCAAGCCTGTCTCAGTGACAATGCTGGTTTCTCTCACTTGTTTGTAGCATGTGGCCAGTGATAAACCATTCTCCAATCTATCATTTTATTTGTCCTTCACAACAATGTTTTGAAATAGTGCATATAGACTTATTCTACCCACTTCACAAGGAGGGGACAGTGACTCAAAGACATAAAGTGACTTGCCCAAGACTGTATAATTAGTACGTGGCAGAACAGGAATTTTAATCCAAGCCTTCTGACTTGGCTTTCTGTGTTTGAGGTGGGTTCCTCTTCAGCATTTCCCTTTTCCGTCCCCCAGATGTCCTGAGGAGAAGCATATGAAAGTAGAGGGAATGGTGGTAGGAAGATATGAAGGCTACAGGAATAGGAACCAGGTTTGGGAGCAGTCATTCTGGGGAATGGAGGTCTAGATCTAGACAATACTCCAAAGAACCTTCCCAGTTGTTGTTGTTGTTGTTGTTATTGTTTTTAAACTGAGTGTTGCCTCCCCTGCTGGGCCCCCACTAATGCTTCCTGTCATGATGACATGACTCCTCATCCCTTTTCCCACCTCACTCCTCTTCATCTGGTGGCTCTAGGATGAATTTCTGAAGAAAGGTCTTTTTTACATTTAATCTGATGCTATTCATAGCCATTAATAGCAATGAGGAAGCTGAGAGCTACTGGTTACTCCAGTAACCACAGCTCACCCAGTGTTTCAAGGTGAAGAACAATGATGACCTTGGCATTCAAGGTCCCCTTAACCTATCTTTATTAATAACTCTTTCTCTGTCATACCTGCTCATCCACTTTAATTAATTAATTAATTAATTTTTAATTTTATTTTCGTAGGGGGCACCCAGATAGAATGAGCTACTTTTAATTTAATTTAATTTTTTTCTTTTCAAATTTTTATTTAAAGTTTAGTTAGCATGCAATACAATATTGGTTTCGGATTAAAATTCAGTGATGCATCACTGAATTTTATGTACTGTTGGTATATACAACAACCAATGCTCATCACAACAAATGCCATCCTTACTATCCATTACCCATATAGTCCATCCCCTACCCACCTCCCTCCATCAGCCCTCAGTTTGCTCCCTATCTTTAAGAATCTCTTGTGGTTTGTTTCCCTCTTTTTCTCCCTCCCATGTATTCATCTGTTTTGTTTCTTAAATTCCACATTATGATGCTCAGGCCCTTTATAGTCTACAGTGTTTTTATAATGTAGTAACTTAGATCCTCTAAACAACTCTTAAGGGTTGAGAGAGAAAGTTTTATTTTTGTCAGTATTTCATACTTGAGATACCATGTGATAAACCAATTTGTCTGAGGCTACACAACAAATAAATAGTAGACTTGAAACTGACTGGCAATAGTCTGTTCATCAGAGAGCTCTTTCCAGAGCAACATATCCCCTGTGGCTCCACCTTACTCCATCCTGATGCTGGTGGGACAGTGTGGGAAGGATTAATGCTTCTGAATGGTCAATCTTTTATGACCCAAGACTCCATTGTTTATTATATATTTCCCTTAAGGACTAAGGGAAGGGGAAAGGAGGCATTTAGACCCTAGGACAGAAGGCTGGAGAGTGGAGACTTCCTTTTCACCTTCCTGCTTTTATCTGAGTCCAGAACTGGACAGATGGACATCTCTTCTGTATTCAAAAACTCTTGAGAATTTCTTTCTGACACTTCTTCCAGGATCCAGAGCCAGACAAAGAAATTCTCTTCTGAGTTTGAACTTCAGTTCTAGCTATTTGCTAGTTCTGCTTTCCTAATATCTAAACTAGGGATAATTGTAATGTATAATATTTTGCAGGCCTATCATGGGGATTTAATGTTCATAAAATGCTTTTAGCTACAGACAGATAAGTGGGGCATATCAAGTCATTCAGTCATTTCACAAATATTTATCAAGTTCTAAGTGACAGGCACCATGTTTGGCCCTGGGAACACACAGTATGGAGCAAGCAAAGTATGAGTGAGAGTTTGAAGGGTTCTTTTGTGGCAAGCCCTAGGTTCCTTAACACATCTTGTTTTAGCTTAAAGATTAATAAAACTTCTTCTACTCTAAAATATACTGTTTAAGATTAAAATAATGTTTTCATTACTTACCAGGGAAGAAAATAAATCTTTCAGGAAGATGTACCATGTATATTGTTCGATTTCATAGAATGCTATTTGACACACGATATGTGAAAATAACAACTATTCTTTACTAGGTGATTATTGTGTGCCAGGCACTTTTCTAAATTTTGAATACGTGTTAAATTATTTAAGTTTTACAACACCTTTTGAGGTATATGTTATTGCCATCACTTTACAGATGAAGGGAGTAAGGAACTGAAAGGGCAAGTCAGTTGCCAAAAGTCACTCAACTATCAATTGACAGAGATAAGATTTGAACCCAGTCAGTTTGACTCCAAAGGACACCCTTTAACCCTCTAATCACATGCTTGGTTTTGCTAGGAACCAGCCCCATTCTTAAGGACTTTCCAAAAATCATCTCATTAACATAAACTCAGGTATAGTTGAAAGGGGTTTGTTACAAATATTAAAGTACCTTTATCACTCTTAACACTTAGGAAATTCCAAAGGCTTTAGGAGCTCTGTGCCAGAAATGGGGAGGAAGACCAAATATATATTTTTTTGTTTTGTAAAAAATTGTATTAGTATTTTTTAGAGAAAGCATGAGCAGGAGAGAGACAGAGGGAGAGAGAGAATCTTAAACAGGCTCCACGCTTAGCATGGAGTCTGTTGTGGGGCTCAATCCCATGACCCTGGGGTCATGATATGAACTGAAATCAAGATTCAGATGCTCAACCAACTGAGCCACCCTGTGGCCCCTATACATTTCTTATTATAAATCACAGAATCATGCTGCCCAATACACATAAAAGCAATCACAGCTGATCAAACAGTTGGCTCACTGAATAGTGACTCATAATCTCAGTGACTCACAACTCAATTTACTTATTTGAAGAACCCTTTGGATTGACCCCCTGAATGATTAACCCCTCATCCTGATGGCCTGATTGAATAAATAACCTTAACAAATTTAACTGACCATTATTGACTGACTAACTTGGACTAATTTGGACTGCTTATTGGTGACTGGGAATTGACCAATTAACTAGCTTTAACCAAATGATAGAATATACAAGAAATATAGGGGAGGCAAAAGTTTCCCCTGTTTCTTTTAAGTTTTGTGGTTGGTCTAATAATTAAATTTATATTTATTAATGGGAGGAAAAACAAAAAAAATTACATATATACAGGGCACAAGCAACACACACAAGTCACTCTCTGAAATGCCCATTTCTGGGTAACAGGGTACACTTCACTGCTGGGCATTTTAGGACCCCTTCTTCATAAGGCCATTATCTTCAAGAGCAGGAGACATAGTTGACTTTTCTGACACACAGACACAGAGAGTTAGATAAAATGAGGGGACAGAGACATATGTCCCAAATGAAAGAACAGGACCAAATGATAGCAAGACACCTAAGTGAAATGGATATAAGTAATATGCCTGATAGAGAATTTAAAGTAATGATCATAAAGATATTCAGTGCACTTGAGAAGAGTAGAGGACATCAGTGAGATCCTTAACAAAGAGATAAAAAAGAACCAATCAGAGATTAAGATCATAATAAATGAAATTAAAATTCCATATGCTTGATGGAATAAAGATCATGATGGATGAAGCAGATGAATGAATTAATTACCTGAAAGATAGAGTAATGGAGAATAATGAAGCTCAACAAATGAGAGGGAAAAAGTATGCAAATTGAGAATTGTTTTAGAAACCTTATGAATTCATCAAGTGTAATAACATTCACATTATATGGATCCCAGAAGAAGAGAAAGAAAATGGGGCAGAAAATGTACTTGAAGAAGTAATAGCTGAAAACTTCCCTAATTTGGGAAGCAAACAGAGGTCCAGGAGGCACAGAGACTCCCCCCAACAAAATCAACCCAGGGAAGTACACACCAAGAAACACAGTAATTAAAATGGCAAAAAGTAGTGCTAAAGATACAAATTTTAAAGCAGCAAGATAAAGAAGACAGCTTAAAAAGGGAAAATCCATAAGGCTAATAGTGGACTTTTCAGCAGAAACATTGCCAGCCGGAACGGAGTGGCATAATATATTCAAAGTGCTGAAAGGGAAAAATCTGCAGCCAAGAAAACTCTATCTAGCAAGGCTATCATTCAGAATAGAAGAAGAGATAAAGAGTTTCTGAGATAAACAAAAACTAGAGGAGTTCATGACTACTAAACCAGTCCTATAAGAAATATTAAAGGTGATATTTTAAGTGGAAAGTTAAGATCATAAATAAGAGTATGATAAATAAGTATACCTATAAAAATTGGACAAGGGATTCACAAAATAAAAAGATGTAAAATATAACACAATAACCTAAAATGTATGTGTGGGGTGGAGGGATAGTAAATAATGGTTCAAACCTAAGAGACCATCAGCTTAATATAAATTGCTATATGCAGATGTTATATACAAACCCAATGTAACCACAAATCAAAAACCAGTAAAATATAGGAAAAGCATAAAGAGAAAGGAATCCAAGTATACCACTAAAGAAAACCAGCAAACCATGAAAGAGAACAAGAGAAAGATCACAGAAAAACTATAGAAACAACCCCAAAACAAGTAATAAATACAAGCACATATCTATCAATAATTATTTTGAATATAAATGAATTAAATGCTCCAGTAAAAAGACATAGGATAACAGAGTACACTAAAAAATTAGATCCATCTGTATGCTGCCTACAAGAGACTCATTTCAGACCCAAAGTCACCTACAGATTGAAAGTAAGAGGATAGAGAAACATTTGTTATGCAAATGGATGTCAAAAGAAAGCCAGGGTAACAATACTTAAATCAGACAAAATAGACTTAAAAAAAAAAAAAAAAGCTGTGGATATGGAGTTAGGATGGTGGAGTAGTATGGGGACCCAGAGCTTGTCCCATCCCTGAAACACAGCTAGATCAGCATCAAACCATTTTGATAGGGTTTTTATCTGAGGAAATTGATCTGAGGCTTAACGCAACAATCTGTATAATTTGAGCCAGAGAAGTTGGTAGATGGAGGAATTCACCCCAGAAGAAAAAACAGGAAGAAAGGATGCCCAGGGATTTAATCAACACAGATATAAGTAAGATGTCTGAACTAGAATTTTAAAACCATGATTATAAGAATACTAGCTGGAGTTGAAAAAAATCATAGAAGACACTAGAGACTACCTTTTGCAGAGGTAAAAGAACTAAAATCAAGTCAGGCTGAAATTAAAAATGCTATAACTGAGATGCAATTTCAAATAGATGCCATGACGACAAGGATGGATGAAGCAGAGCAGTGAATCAGTGATACAGAAGATAAAATTATGGAAAATAATAAACTGGAAAGAAGAGGGAAACAAACACACAGATCATGATACAAGACTTAGAGAATGCAACGACTTATTAAAGAGAAATAACATTCATTTCACAGGAGTCCCAGAAGATGAAGAGAGAGAAAAGGGGGCAGAAGGTATATGTGAGCAAATTATAGATGAAAACTTTCCTAATCTGGGAAAAGGCAAGACATCAAAATCAAAGAAGTGCAGATAACTTCCACTAGACTCAAAAAACCAATCATCACCAAGGCATATCATAGTCAAATTCACAAAGTACACAGACAAGGAAAGAATCATGAAAGCAACAAGGGTGAAAAAAGCCCTTAACCTACAAGGGAAGGCAGGTCAGATTTGCAGCAAATCTGCCTAGAGAAATTTGGCAGGCCAGAAAGGTAGGGTAGGATCTCAACATGCTGAATTGGGAAATTATGCAGCCAACATTTCTTTATCCAGCAAGGCTGTCATTCTGAATAGGAGGGATAAAGATGTTCCCAGACAACAAAACAAAACAAAACAAAACAAAACAAAACAAAAACAAAACAAAACAAAAAAACCCAAAAAAAACTAAAGGAGTTTGTGACCACTAAACCAGGCCTACAAGAAGTTTTAAGGTGGACTCTTGAGTGGAGAAAAAACAAAATAAAATAAAAAAGACCAAAAGCAGCAAAGACTAGAAAGGACCAGAGAACATCATCAGAAACACCATCTCTACAGGCAACGCAATGGCACTAAATTTATATCTTTCAATAATCACTCTAAATGTAAATGGACTAAATGCTGCAAAAAGTACATAGTGTATCAGAATTGATAAAAAAAAAAAAGACAAGACCCATCTGTATGTTGCCTACAAGAGACTAATTTTAGATCCAAAGACACCTGCACATCGAAAGTAAGGGGATGGAGAACAATCTATCATGCTAATGGACATCAAAAGAAAGCCAGAGGAGCCATACTTATATCAGACAAGCTAGATTTTAAAACAAAGACTGTAACAAGAAATGAAGAAGGGCATTATATCATAATTAAGGGGTCTATCCACCATGTAGAAATAACAATTGTGAATATTTATGCCCTCAAAGTGGAAAACCCAAATTTATAAATCAATTTCTCATTGATAATAATACAATAATAGTAGGGGACTTTAAAAACCTCCACATATAGCAATGGACAGATCATCTAAACAGAAAAACAACAAGGAAATGATATCTTTGAATGACACACGGGACCAGATGGACTTAACAGATATACTCAGAACATTACATCCTAAAGCAGTAGAATACACATTCTTCTCGAGTACACATGGAAGAATCTCCAGAGTAGATCAAATACTGGGTCACAAATCAGCCCTCAACAGGTACAAAAAAGATCGATATCATACCATCCATATTTTCAGAACACAATGCTATGAAACTTGAAATCAACAACAACAAAAATTTTGGAAAGACCACCAATACTAGGAGATCAAAGAACATCCTACTAAAGAATGAATGGGTAACCAAGAAATTAAAAAGTATGTGGAAGCCAATGAAAATGAAAACATGACATTCCAAAACCTCTGGGATGCTGCAAAGGCAGTCATAAGAGGGAAGTGTATAGCAATCCAGGCCTTCCTAAAGAAGGAAGAAAGGTCTCAAATGTACCAACTAACTGCACAACTAAAGGAGCTGGAATAAGAACAACAAATAAAGCCCAAAGCCAGCAGAAGAAGGGAAATAAAAAAGATCAGCACAGAAATCAATGATATTGAAATCAAAAACAGGTCAAACAGATCAAAGAAACTAAGAGTTGGTTCTTTGAATGAATTAATAACATTGATAACCCCTTAGCCAGATTTATCAAAAAGATAAAGGAAAGGACCAAAATAAATAAAATCATGAATGAAAGAGGAGAGATCACAACCAAGACTGCAGAGATACAAGAAATAAGAAAAGAATATTGTGAGCAATTATATGCCAAAAAAAAATGGACAATATGGAAGGAATGGATAAATTCTTAGAAACACATAAACTACCAAAAGTGAAACAGAAAGAAATAGAAAATTTGAACAGACCCATAACCAGTAAAGAAATTAAATCAGTAATCAAAAATATCCCAACAAGTGGGAGTCCAGGACTGGATGGCTTCCCAGGAGAATACTACCAACATTTAAAGAGTTAATACCTATTCTTTTGAAGCTGTTCCAAAAATTAAAAAAAAAAAAAAAAAGAAATGGAAGGAAAATGTCCAAACTCATTCTATGACACCAGTATTACATTGATTCCCAAACAAGATAAAGACCTTACTAAAAAGGAGAATTGTAGACCAGTTTCCCTGATGAACATGGATTCAAAAATTCTCAATGAGATACTAGCAAATCAAATTAAACAATACATTAAAAGAACTACCATGATCAAGTGGGATTTATTCCTGGGCTGCAGGACTCGTTCAATATACACAAATCAATTGATGTGATATATCACATTAATAAAAGATAGTATAAGAACTACATGATCCTCTTAATAAATGTAAAAAATCATTTGACAAAAAACAGCATCCTTTCTTGATAAAAGCCCTCAAGAAAATAGGGATAGAAGGAATATACCTCAACATCATAAAGGTCATACATGAAATACCCAGAGCTAATCAATTCTCAATGGGGACAAACTGACAGCTTTCCCCTTAAAGTCAGGACCATGACAGGGATGTCCATTCTCACCAATGTTGTTCAACAGAGTACTGGAAGTCCTAGCTTCAGCAATCATACAACAAAAAGAAATAAAAAGGCATCCAAATTGGCAAGAAAGAAGTCAAACTTTCACTCTTCATAGAAGACATGATACTCTATGTGGAAAATGCAAAAGGATCAACCAAACACCTGTTAGAACTGATACATGAATTCAGCAAAGTCACAGGATATAAAATCAATGTACAGAAATAAGTTGCATTTGTATACACCAATAATGGAGCAGCTGAAAAGAAATCAAGGAATCTATCCCCTTTACAACTGCACTGAAACCCATAAAATACCTAGGAATAAACCTAACCAAAAAGGTAAAATATCTGTATGCTGAAAACGTTAGAAATCTTATGAAAGAAATTGAAGAAGACACAAAGAAATTGAAAAAAAAAATTCATGCTCATGGATTGGAAGAAAAAAAAGTTGTTAAAATGTCTAGATGACCCAAAGCAATGTACGCATTTAATGCAATGCCTATCAAAATAACACCAGCATTCTTTACAGAGCTAGAACAATCCTAAAATGTTTATGGAAACAGAAAAGACCCTGAATAGCCAAAGTAATGTTGAAAAAGAAAACCAAAGTTGGCGGCATCACAATTCCAGACTTCCAGCTGTATCACAAAGCCGTGATCATCAAGATAGTATGGTACTGACACAAAAACAGACACATAGATCAAGGGAACAAAATAGAGAACACAGAAATGAACCCAGAAATGTATGGCCAAATAATCTTCATAAAAACAGGAAAGAATATCCAATGGAGAAAATACAGTCTCTTCAGCAAATGGTGTAGGGAAAACTGGACAGCAACATGTATAATAATGACCACTTTCTTACACCATACACAAAAATAAATTCAAAATAGATGGAAGATCTAAATATAAGACAGGAACCCATCAAAATCCTAGAGGAAAACACAGGAAACAACCTCTTTGACCTTGGCCACAGCAACTTATTAGACAGGAAGCCAGAAGCAAGGGAAATAAAAGTGAAAATGAACTAGTGGGACTTAATCAAGATAAAAATTTTCTGCACAGTGAAGGAAAAAAATCAACAAAACTAAAAGGCAACCAATGGAATGGGAGAAGATATTTGGAAATGGCATATCAGATACAGGATTAGTATCCAAAATCTATAAAGAACTTATCAAACTCAACCCTCCCCCAAATAATCTATTGAAGAAATGGGTAGAAGACATGAGCAGACGCTTTTTCAAAGAAGACACCCAGATGGCTAACAGACACATGGGAAGGTACTCAACATCAATCATCATCAGAGAAATACAAATCAAAACCAAAATGAAATACCACATCACACCTGTCAGAATGGCTAAAATTAACAACTCAGGAAACAACAGATTTTGGCGAGGATGCAGAGAAAGGAGAACACTTTTGTACTGTTGGTGGGAATGCAAAGTGGTGCAGCCACTCCAGAAACAAGTATGGAGTTTCCTCAAAAAATTAAAAATAGAACTTCTCTATGACATAGCAATTGCACTACTAGGCATTTATCCAAATGATACAAAAATGCTGATTGAAAGAACACATTAACCCCAATGTTTATAATAGCACTATCAACAATAGCCAAATTATGGAAATAGCCCAAATGCCCATCAACTAATGAGTGGATAAAGAAGATGTGGTTTATATACACATTGGCATATTACTAGACAATCAAAACGAATGAAATCTTGCCATTTTGCAACAAGTTGGATGGAACTAGAGTGTATTATGCTAAGCAAAATAAGTCAGTCAGAGAAAGACAAATATTATATCATTTCACACATATGGGGAGTTTAACAAACAAAACAGATGAACACAGGGGAAGGGAAGGAAAAATCAGATAAAAACAGAGAGGGAGGCAAACCATAAGAGACTTTTAAAGACAGAGAAATAACTTAGGACTACTGGAGAGGTGTTGGGGGTGGGGGTGGGCTAAATGAGTGATGGGCATTAAGGAGGGCACTTGTTCTGATGAGCGCTGGAAGTGATGTATCACTAAATTCTACCCCTGAAACCATTATTACACTATATGTTAACTAATTTAGATTTGAAAGGAAGAAAGAAAGAAAGAACCAAAATTGTAACAGAGGCAATGAAAGACATATGAAATAAGGGAACAATCCAACAAGAGCATATAACAATTGTAAACATTTATGTTCCCAATATGGGAGTACCCAAATACATAAAATGTTTATAACAACCATAAAGTGGCTTTTTGATGGTAGTACAATAACATAGGTGATTTTAACCCCCCACTGACATCATTGTACAAATTATCCAAGCAGAATATCAACAAGGAAACAGTGGTTTGAATGACACACTGGAAAAGATAGACTTAACACATATTCAGAACATTTCATCCTAAAACAACAGAATATATATTCTTTTCAAGTACATATGGAACATTCTCTATAATAAATCACATATTATGCTACACATCAAGCCTCAACAAATTCAACAACACCGAAGTCATACCATGCATCTTTTCTGACCACAAAATTATGACACTAGAAATCTATCACAGGAAAAAATATTGAAAGACCACAAATACATGGAGGTTAAATAACATGCTACTAAACAATGAATTTGTCATCCAATAAATTAAAGAAGAAATAAAAAAAATACATGACACAAATGAAAACGAAAACACAAAGCTCCAAAATTTTGGCATGCAGCAAAAGCAGTTCTAAGGGAACTAAGTGTTCTAAGGGAAGTATAGAGAAATACAGGCCTACTGCAAGAAGCAAGAAAAATCTCAAATAAACAACCTGACCTTACACCTAAAGGAGCTAGAAAAGAAAATAAATAAAACTCAAAACCAGCAGAAGGAAGGAAATAATGAAGATTAGAACACAAACAATGATATAGAAACAAAACAAAACAAAACAAAACAAAAACAATAGAACAGATCAGTGAAACCAGGATCTGGTTTCCTGAAAAGTTTAACAAAATTCGTAAACCTCTAGCCAGACACATAAAAAAGGGAAATCAAATAAACAAAATCACAAATGAAAGAGGAGAAATATCATGAAAACAGAAATACAAACAATGGTAAGAGAATATTATGAAAAAATGTATACCAATAAATTACACAACCTGTAAAAATAGATAATTTCTAGACTCATGTAACACACTAAGACTGAAGCAGAAAGAAATAGAAAATTCGTACTGACCAATTACTAGTAAGGCGATTAAATCATTAATCAAAATCTCCCAACACAAAAGTCCAGGAGCAGACAGTTTCAAAGGCTATTTCTACCAAACATTTAAAGAAATTGATACTTAGTTTACTCAAACTATTCCAAAAAATAGAAGAGGAAGGAAAATTTCCAAATTTATTTTATGAGGGCAGCATTACCATGATACCAAAACAAGATAAAGACACCACAAGAAAAGAGAACTACAGGCCAATAACTTTGATGAACATTGACACAACAATCCTCAATAAATTACCAAACAGAATCCAACAATACATTAAAAAATCATTCACCACAATCAGGTTGGATTTATTCCCTGGATGCAAGGATGCTTCAATATTCACAAATTAATCAACATGATACATCACATCCATAAGAGAAAGGGTAAAAACCATATGATCATTTCAATACTTGCAGAAAAAGCATTTGACAAAGTACATCTATTTATGATTTAAAAAAAACGCTCAATGAAGTAGGTTTAGAGAGTACATATCTCAACATAATAAAGGCCATATATGAAAAACATACAATGAACATCTTACTCGATGGGGGAAAACTGAAAACTTTTTACCAAAGGTCAGGAACAAGATAAAGATGTCCACTCTCACTACTTTATTCAACATAGTCCTGGAAGGCCTAGCCACAGCAATCAGACAACAAGAAATAAAAGGCATTCAAATTGGTAAGGAAGAAGTAAAATTTTCACTACTTGCAGATGATATGCTAGTCTATATAGAAAACCCTATAGACCACCAAAGAATGTAATAAAACTGATAAATGAATTTAGTAAAGTTTTAGGAAACAAAATTAACCTACAGAAGTCTGTTGCATATCTATATACTAATAATGAAGCAGCAAAAAGAGAAATTAAGGAATCAATCCTATTTACAATTCTAACCAAAAATAACAAAATACTTAGGAATTCAACCAAAGACTTCAAAGACCTGTTATCTGAAACTATAAAACACTTATGAAACAAATTGAAGAAGTCTCGCTGTGGGAAATGTAGGAGAAAAACATCAAAGGAAAAGACTTCAAAAGGGAAAGGCTGGAGCAAGTGCAAGGCCTTAGGACATGTTTTCACAGCTGAATGCAGCTGCTGCTCTTAAGGAATGCCTTGAGCCATTAGCATTGTCCAGGGCCGGATCTTCCTTCCTGCCTGGCCCCTCCTGGCATCATAAAGAACAATTATCTAGAAATTCAACCTTGAAAAACAAAACCATTAAGTTGATTAATACACTTGCTTAGCTGACTTTATGCACGTAGTCTTTAGCAATTTCCCTAATAAAAGGGGGCTTCATTCTGGAGTCAGGGCCTCATTCTGACTTGAGTATGAGGATCTTCACTTAACTGCATTTTGTTTCCAGATTCACCTTTTTCGACTCTGGCCATACTCCCTTCAACATCTGGCCCAGCGAGCAGGGTGCGGTGCGGCAAACAGTCTTGGAGACAGCTTTCGGTTTACAGTCACAAAGGACCAAAGCTGATTGGTAGGACAGGTAAGTCCCGGCTTTGGGATAGTGAAGTTATGGGAAATTCCAAGTCTCATGATTATGAGGCTTACTCTAAATTACTTCGTACTTTATTACAAAGTTCAGGAGTAAAAGTAAAAAGGGGAACTTTTGATGAGCTCTGGTACTTGGTTAAAAAACATTGCTTATTCGTTTACCCCTTCTGGAAAAAAAAAAATCTTTTAAATCTTAAACAATGGAGATTGATTAGGAAAACGCTTAGGCAAGCTCATCAAAATGGAGATATCATTTCCTTAAAAGTCTGGTCTTTATGCTCCTTAACTGAGATGGTTTTACAGCCTTTAGAGTCTGACTCAGAACAAGATATAGGTTCACCTAAATTAAAAACTCATCAGGAAGAAGGAGACAAGTCAGATTTTACAACTGATAGTTTTGAGGAGGAGCCTCCTTCTGAGGGAATCAAGCCTATAACACCTGAGGAAAATACTTTACCAGAATGGCCTCTGCCGCCATCCACAAATAATTTGGAGGCTACTGCCCCCTCCTTATAATAAAGTGTACCCTCCCCCAAAAGGGTGGGACAATATCGAGCCTCTGAAAACCTCACCGACTGGCTCTGATAAAGTCCTCACCTCAATGCAAAAGTAAATTTAAAAAGCCCATAAGGCCAGTAAACTCCAGCTGTTTCCCATTGTCAGGCAAAATGGGCAATGTGGCCATGAAGGCCTGCTCTTTCCAAAAGTAAAAGAATTGCAAAAATCAGTTCAGCTGTATGTCCATCACAGCCCTTTTACAATCTGTATTTTAGGAAATATTCGTGGCACTCATTCTATGTGTGCCTGGGACTGGGGCTCTCTTAAGAACATCATTTGGACCCCAGCCCAATATGCTGTGTCCAAGAGTTTCATGATGCTTGTGTGACTAGTGCTATGCAGAACTTTGCTGCTGCTATTCTAGTGTCTTTTAAACAACTGTCTGACACAGGGCAATATTCCCAACCAAGGCAGCGAGCCCAAATTCCAATCATTGTCAGTAAAACAATGCACTGAAATAGTGTAGTGTATTTTACACAGGCTATCCCTAATATAGAGAACTCTCTCTCTCTCACTGTTTCTTCCTATACACTCTGGCTACTCTATATGTGAGGGCTTCTCCCTCATTCATTGGCCATCTTTGGCGTACTTTATTCACTTCTCCAACATAAGGATATTTAGAACTGTTAAAAAACATGCTTTATGCTTAATGGATTCATTAGTCTAACACCTAAAAAATTTTCTAATGTAACAGACCATTCACAATTGGTCACTACCTAGTTTTCACTTGGAGACTAAGGTTTCTAACAGTTAAAATTCTACTAAATTTAGTTAAAACTGATAAAAATAACAAAAGCAACTCTATATGTAGAAAAAATAAAATATATAAAAAAGATATAAAAAATGGAAATATGTTTTTGTTAAAGGTAAAATAAAATTAATTTTGTCCAAAATAAGACTTGTTATTTAGAGAGAAATGGCTTGGGACAAAATCTAAACACAAAGAAAAGTTATGGAAGGTTCATGAGGAAAAATATTTAAAAAGAAATTTTATGTGTAAAGACAAACTAAAGTGAAAATAAATGGACTTTAAGAGTATACAAGGTTAAGATTAAAATTCCTCCTCCTTTAATCCAAAGACTGGGAAAATTATGATAATACCCTTGGTGCCAGCCTCCAAATCCTCCACATTTGTGTTATTCCTGTTTAACAGAGGAATGGATGCCTATGCCATATGAGGGATGGATAATATATAAAGGGCTTTCACTAAGATACATTGGAGCCATTTTACTAAACTTAGCCCATTGCATGCCTCAAATGGATATCCACATGGCTGAAACATATTTATGTGGACATTACTGAAAAAGACAGGGGAATAGACCTTAACTTTAGCCCTTTATCCCCCTTCCTCAAATGCCAATGATCAATATGTAAGTTACCACTGAGCAAAAATAAAATTAGTGCATCCTACAATAACCACAGAAAAAATACATTTTTTATTAATGATAATAAATAAATAAATAAGTAAAGTAAATAAATAAATATAAGTTTAACATAAAGGGTAAAACAACAAAGCAACACGCCCTTCTAAGTTATTTTACTTAAGCCTTGGTTGGAATTACCCATTCCTTTTAATCCACAAGGCCAAACAATTGTAAAATGAGCGTATATTACACTCAAAAACATATTAAAAAACAAAAAGGGGGAGATACCACTGGCTGTCTGCATTACAACCTCAGCTCCTTCTTGATCTTGCTATGATTACTCTTACCTTTTTAAATCTCAGTCCTCAAGGACTAACTGCAGCTGAGTAACATTCTTCAAAATAAGATAAACCCTCTCACCCTATGGTACTATGCAAAACCCCTGAAGGGGGAGCCACACGGACTGGGCCCATGAAACTTCTCACCTGGGGTCGAGGATATGCTTATGTTCTTTCAGATTCAGGACTTCTATGGATTCCCTCATTTTGGTAAATCCTTACCATGGCATCATAGAGACCCCCAGAATATCTTCCAGTAAACCAGAACATCCAGAGAATGACTCTGAGTGAGTGGCCACTGGCTCCCTTCTTCAAGATGGAAGAAGCCTCTTCATGGACTCCTCATCCTGAAGCCACTCTACAAATGCAAGTCCTTGCCCCTGATATAACATGGGGAAGCCTTAAACGCCTGTCTAACCAGGCCAGCATCCTCTCACAACACAATGATATTGCATATACCCTTAATTAGCATCTGATGGCCATGATTTCTGCCATTAACAAAAATTCAATATGTGTAAGCCTGATTATACTTCTTGCCCTCATTTGTCCAGGACAAGCTCAATATTCATATTGGGCTCATCTCCTTAAACCACCTATATTTGATAGCTTAACACTCCTAGCCTGGGATATTCCTATTAGCAATAATGATAGAGTTCATGGAAGGAGCCAGTCTTAACCCACCCCTCCAAACTGAATAAGAGCAGGAAAGGTAATCCATGAATATTCTGTAGGTACAGATGGGCCACCTATATTCTTTGGAAAAAGTGACCACTGTGTTACATTTCATTCACAGGCATGGATAGCAAAAATACCTAATGGGACTAATGTCCCTATATTGTATTTACTACAAGAGGTCTCCATGAGAAGTCAAAAAACTACATATGATTACCCTCCTAAATTGCCTCAATGTCAGTTAAGAAAAACCATAAATCCTGAGGAATGGGTTAATTGGGAGCTCTGTAGAGGAGAAGTTGGTAGAGTTCTTCTTAATACTTCCAAAGAAAGTGTCATTGATTGGGCCCCTGTAGGCTCTGCTCAGACCAAATACTCCAAAAAAGAGCTCCGATGGTGTCGATATCACGACGACATCATTTCAGATATAACATCTTGAACCCATTGTATGGTGTGAAGGAGGGATGACCTCCCCCAGCCCATGTTTACCTGATAGGCCAGTTCATTCCAAACTTTAGAAAATTGGTACTGGATTATTAGGAATGGCCACTTGAAAAGGCTACTTAATGAATGTTTCAAATAAATTCTCCCTCTCTTTTAGATTAAATGAGACTCATAAAATTCAAGCATGTGTCAGACTTCCTTTTCTGTTTATGTTAGGTATGCCTCATTAGGTATGCCTCATTAGGATAACAATCTTTTTACTTGTCACGATTGTTCCTTTTGTACTTGTCTTAATTATACTATCCCTTTTAACCAGGAAAAGCAAACTTACATATCCTTAAGGCACGAAATGGGGTTTGGATACCTGTAATCATGGATTGGTCTTGGCAACAGTCCTCTGAAATGTTTCTCATAGATGAAATATTGAAATGTGTATTACATTGCACCCGATGGTTTGTAACTTTACTGGTAACTGCTATACTTGGGATTATAGCTATCACAGCTACAGCAGCCACAGCTGATTTTGCACTGCACCAGACTATACAAACTACTCACTTTGTACAAAACTGGTATCAAAATTCAGAAAGACTATGGAACAGCCAATGGCTGATTAATAGCCAACTAGAGAGCCAATTATCTGACTTACAACAAGCCGTTCTTTATCTAGGAGATCAATTTATTAGTTTACAACAGGTAAAGCTTCAATGTGATTGGAACATAGCCACCTTTTGTGTCACTCCCCATGTATATAATCAATCTAAGATATCATGGGACCTTGTGTGTCGACAGCTTCTTAATCAAGATAATATCTTCGCTGATATAGCCCAATTGCAAAGGACATTTATGATATGTTCAAAAATAAACTTGAGATGCTTTCTGGTGCTCCTTCCCTATTTGAGATAACTAATTGAATCTCGGAATTGAATCCAATGAATTATATAAAACCATTAAGATTTTCTGTGATTGGTATTTTTATATTAATCTTTGTCTTACTTTGCATATACCTGTCTGGAGAAGAGGACAATGACGAAGCCAAGAATATGCCTCTATCTCTGCAGTTCAGCTTTGCCAAATGAAAGAAAAAGGAGGAAATGTGGGAGATGTAGGAGAAAAACATTAAGGGAAAAGACTTCAAAAGGGAAAGGCTGGAGCAGGTGCAAGGCCTTAAGACATGTTTTCACAGCTGAATGCAGCTGCTGCTCTTAAGGAATGCCTTGAGCCATTAGCATTGTTCAGGGCCAGATCCTCCTTCACTCCTGACCCTTCCTGGCATCATAAAGAACAATTATCTAGAAATTCAACCTTGAAAAACAAAACCATTAAGTTGATTAATACACTTGCTTAGCTGACTTTATGCACATAGTCTTTAGCAATTTCCCTAATAAAAGGGGGCTTCATTCTGGAGTCAGGGCCTCATTCCTACATGAGTATGAGGACCTTCAGTTAATTGCATTTTGTTTCCAGACTCATCTTTTGGGACTCCATCCATACTCCCTGCAACAACAGACAAAAAAATGTAAACACATTCCACGCACATGGATTGGAATAACAATATTGTTAAAATATCTATATTACCCAAAGCAACTTACATATTTAATACAATCCCTATAAAAATATCAACAGCATTTTTTCACATAACTGAAACCAACAATCCTAAAATTTGTATGGAACTACAAGAGTCCCCAATATCCAAAGCATTCTTGAAGAAGAAAATCAAAGCTGGAGGTATTACAATTCAAGACTTCCAGTTATACTACAAAGCTGTGGTAATCAAAAGTATGGTGGTGGCACAAAATCAAACATATAGATCAATGGAACAGAATAGACAACCTAGAAATAAACACACATTTGTATGGTCAATTAATCTTCAGAGAGGAAGAAGAATATGCAATTGGAAAAAGTGTCTTCAACAAATGATGTTGGGAAAGTTGGACAGCTACATGGATCAGTTTCTTTCACCTTACACAAAAATAAACTCAAAATGGATTAAAGACTTAAGTGTAAGCCCTTTTTTATGGTTTCATAAAAATCCTAGAAGAGAACAGAGGCAGCAATTTCTCTGATATTGTCCATACCAACATTTCTTCTAGATATATCTCCTGAAACAAGGGAAATAAAAGGAAAAATAAACTTTGGAACTGCATCAAAATAAAGAAGCTTCTGTACAGCAAATGAAGCAATCAACAAAACTAAAATGTAACATACTGAATGAGAGAAGATATTTGCAAATGTCATATCTGGTAAAGGGTTAGTATCCAAAATCTATAAAGAAATGATACAACTCAACACCCAAAAAACAAATAATCCGATTAAAAAATGGGCAGAAAAAATGGATAGAAATTTCTCCAGTGAAGATATACAGATGGCCAACAAACAAATGAAAAGATGCTCAACATCACTTATCATTAGGGTAATGCAAATAGAAACCCAATGAGATATCATCACATACATATCAGAATGGCTAAAATTAAAAAAAATGAGAAAGGTGGTGAGGATGTGGAGATAAAGGAACTCTGTTGTATTGTTGGAGGGAATGCAAACTGGTGCAGCCACTGTGGAAAACAGTGTGGAGTTTCCTTAAGATAAAAATTGAACTACTCTATAATCCATTGATTGCACTACTGGGTGATTACCCCAAAAAAGAAAAAAATACAAAAAGACTAATTCAAAGGAATACATGTACCCCTATGTTTATAGCAGCATTATTTACAATAGCCAAATTATGGAAACAGCCCAAGTTTTCATTGACTGATGAATAGATAAAGAAGATGTGGTGTGGATATATATTTTTTTTTCACATCATTTCTTTTTTTTTTTTTTTTTATTTTTGGGACAGAGAGAGACAGAGCATGAACGGGGGAGGGGCAGAGAGAGAGGGAGACACAGAATCGGAAACAGGCTCCAGGCTCTGAGCCATCAGCCCAGAGCCTGATGCGGGGCTCGAACTCACGGACCGCGAGATCGTGACCTGGCTGAAGTCGGACGCTTAGCCGACTGCGCCACCCAGGCGCCCCTCACATCATTTCTTGAAGACACTTTTTCCAATTTCATATTCTTGCCTCCTTTCTGAAGATTAATTGACCATATAAATGTGTGTTTATTTCTAGGTTGTCTATTCTGTTCCATTGATCTATATGTTTGATTTTGTGCCATCACCATACTGTTTTGATTACCACAGCTTTGTAGTATAACTGGAAGTCTCAAATTGTAATATCTCCAGCTTTGCTTTTCTTCTTCAAGAATGCTTTGGATATTGGGGACTCTATATAATATGGTATATATATATATATATATATATATATATATGTATAAAGATTACATCATTGTGTATATATATACACAATGAGAGGAATATTATTCAACCATAAGAAAGAATGAAATCTTTCCACTTGCAAAGACATGGATGGAGCTACAGAGTATAATGCTAAGTGAAATAAGTCAGTCAGAGAAAGACTGATGATGTATGGGGTTGTTGAGTCACTATATTGTACACCTAAAATTAATATTATACTATATGTTAAATACACTGTAATTAATATTAAAACAATAAATGGAGGTTAGGTCTTGGTTTTCTGTGAATCAGGAATTTACAAGAAATCTCTTTCAGTTCCTTTTTTTATTTCAACTTTTTATTTAAATTCTAGATAGATAACATGTATGGTAAAATTGGTTTCAGGTGTAGAATTTATTGATGTATCACATATAGCACACAGTGCTCATCATAACAATTACCATCCTTACGCATTAGTCATTTAGCCCATCACCTTGCCCAACTCTCTCCATCAACCCTCAGTTTGTTTTCTATAGTTAAGAGTCTCTTATGGTTTGCTTCATTCTCTCTCTTTTGTTACCCCTCCCCCAATGTTCATCTGCTTTGTTTCTTAAATCCCACATATGGGAAATAATAAAGATTAGAACAGAAATAAATAATATAGAAACAACTACAAAAAACAGTAGAACATTCCAACAGAAGTAAGAGCTGGTTCTTTGAAAGAATACACAAAATTAATAACCCCCTTGCCAGACTTCTCAAAAAAGAGAGGACCCAAATAGATAAGATCATGAATGAAAGAGATCACAAACAACACCAAAGAAACACAAACAATTATAAGAGAATACTATGAAAACCTAAATGCCCATTGGGCAATCTGAAAGAAATGGACAAATTCCTAGACTCTCACACACTACCAAAACTCAGTAGGAGAAAGCAGAAAATTTAAACAGGCCCATAACCAGCAAAGAATTTGAATCAGTAATCAAAAATCTTCAATGAGTCTTGGGTCAGATGGCTTCCCAGGGGAATTCTACCAAACATTTAAAGAAGAGTTAATACATATTCTCAAGCTGTTCCATAAAATAGAAATGGAAGGAAAGTTTCCAGTCTTATTCTATAAGTCAGTATTACCTTCATTGCAAAACCAGACAAAGACACCACTAAAAAGAAGAATTACAGGCCAATATCCCTGATGAACCTAAATGCAAAAATTCTCAACAAGGTACTAATTGAATTTAACAGTACAGTAAAAGAATTATTCACCATGATCAAGTGAGATTTATTCCTGGGCTATGGTACTGGTTCAATATTTACCAATCAATCAGTGTAATACACCACATTAATAAAGGATAAGAACCATATGATTCTCTCAATAGATGCTGAAAAAGTATTTGATCAAAAACATCATCATTTCTTGATAAAAAAACAACTCAATAAAGTAGCGATGGAAGAAACACACCTCAACATTATAAAACTTATGTATGAAAGGCCCACAGCTAATACCATCCTCAATGGGGAAAAATTGATACCTTTCCCCCTAAGGTCAAGGACATGACAGAGATGTCCACTCTCACCACTGTTCAACAGAGTACTGGAAGTCCTAGCCTCAGCAATTAGACAACAAAAAGAAATAAATGACATCCAAATCTGCAAGGGAGAAATCAAACTCTCTCTTTGCAGAAGACATAATACTCTGTGTGGAAAACCTGAAAGCCCCTACCAAAAAAACTCCTAGAACTGATATATGAATTCAGCAAAGTAGCACAATATAAAATCAACACGCATAAATCAGTTGCACTTGTATACATCAATAATGAAGCAGCAGAAAGAGATATCAGGCAATTGATCGCATTTACAATTGCATGAAAAATCTTAAGATACCTAGGGATAAACCTAACCAAGGAGGCAAAAGATCAGTATGCTGAAAGCTGTAGGAACCTTATGAAATAAATTGAAGACACAAAGAAATGGAAAAACATTCCATGCTCAAAATTGGAAGAACAAATATTGTTAAAATGTCAATACTACCCAAAGCCATCTACATATTCAAAGCAATCCCTATCAAAATAACAACAGCATTCTTCACAGAGCTAGAACAAACAATTCTAAAAATCATATGGTATGAGAAAAGACCCCAAATAGCCAAAGTAATGTTGAAAAAGAAAACCAAAGCTGGAAGCATCACAATTCTGGCCTTTAAGCTATATTCCAAAGCTGTAATCAAGACAATATGATACTGGCACAAGTACAGACACAATCTATGTGTTCTGTTCAATGGAACAGAATAGAGAACCTAGACATGGACCCACAAATGTATGGGCAAGTAATCTTTGACAAGCAGAAAAGACTATCTAATGGAATAAAGACAGTCTCTTCAGCAAATGCTGTTAGGAAATCTGGACAGTGACATGCAGAAGAATGGAACTGGACCACTTTCTTACACCATAAACAAAAATAAATTCAGAATGGATGGAAGACCTAAACCTATGACAGGAAACCATTAAAATCCTAGAAGAGAAAAAAGGCAGCAACCTCTTTGACCTTGACTACAGCAACTTCATAATAAACATGTGTCTTAAAGCAAAGAAGATAAAAGCCAAAATGAACTATAGGGACCTAATCAACCTAAAAAGCTTTTGCATAGTGAAGGAAACAATCAACAAAACTAAAGGGCAACTGACAGAATGGGAGAAGATATTTGGAAATGATATATCAGATAAAGGGTTGGTATCCAAAATCTTGAAGAACTTAACAAGCTCAACACCCAAAAAACAATAATCCAGTGAAGAAATAGGTAGAAGACATGAATAGACACTTTTCCAAAGAAGACATCTAGATGGATAACAGACACATGAAAAGATGCTCAATGTCACTCATCATCAGAGAAATACAAATCAAACCACAATGAGATACCAGTTCACACCTGTCAGAATAGCTAAAATTAACAACTCAGGAAACCACAGATATTTGTGAGGATGCAGAGAAGAGGAATCTTTCTTCATTGTTGGTGGGAATGCAAACTGGTGCAGCCACTCTGACAAACAGTATGGAAGTTACTCAAAAAATTAACAATATAACTACCCTACTACCCAGCAATTGCACTCCTAGGTACTTATCCAAAGGATAGAAAAATGTGAGTCAAAGGGGAACATGCACCCCTATGTTTATAGCTATGCTATCAACCATTGCCAAATTATGGAAAAAGCCCAAATGTCCATCAACTGATGAATGGATAAAGAAGATGTGATATACATATGCAATGGAATATTACTTGGCTATTGAAAAGTATTAAATCTTGCCGTTTGTGAAAACATGGAAGGAGATAGAGTGTATCATGCTAAGCAAAATAATTCAGCCAAAGAAAAATATGATTTCACTCATATATGGAAGTTAGAAATGAAACAGATGAAGCGGATGAATGAATGAAACATAGGGGAAGGGAAGGAAAATAAGATAAAAACAGAGAGGGAAGCAAGCCATAAGTGACTCTTAACTATAAAGAACAACCTGAGAGTTGCTGGAGAAGAGGTGAGTTGGGGGGGGGTTAAATTGTTGATAGGCATTAAGGAGGGTGCATGTTAAGATGAGTACTAGTTGTTTTATATAAGTGCTGAATCACTAGGTCCTATGCCTGAAACCAACACTGCACTGTATGTTAAACAAACTCGAATTTAAATAAATAAATTAAGAAAAAGAAGTGTTCTTAAACACTTCCTTATAAACATTTCAGAATGAACACTGTGCTAAATGCTTCTTATGTCTAACTTGTTATATACCACTTGTAAGCAGTGTTGTTAAACAGTACCTTTTAAGCATTGTACAATATATATGTTTCCACTCAGTAAAAAAACACTACAGAACTGGCATTGTAAGACAATTACTAGACTCATCTTGTAAGAAATGTTCTTAAACCCTTCTGTATAAGCATTATGTGTTACTGCACACTGAAATAACATTGCACTAAATGCATCTTCCAAGTGGCTTATTACACTCATCTGGTAAGAAGTGTATTTTTTAATGTGAGGTATCACATGAATTGATTTGTAAATATTGGACCAGGCATAGCCCAGGAATGAATCCCACTTGAATCATAGTGAATAATTCTTTTTATATGCTATTGAATTTTATTTACTAGTATCTTGTTGAGGATTTTTGCATTCATATTCATCAGGGATATTGGCCTGTAGTTTTCTTTTTGTGCTGGGTCTCTGTCTGGTTTGGGAAAGTAATGCTGGCTTCATAGAGTGAGTCTGGAAGTTTTCCTTCAATCAATGTGATACATCACATTTAATAAAAGAAAAGATAAGAACCATATGATCCTGTCAATAGATGCAGAAAAAAACATTTGACAAAATACAGCATTCTTTCTTAATAAAAACCCTCAAGAAAGTCGGGAAAGAAGGAACATGCTTAAACATCATAAAAGCCATTTATGAAAAGCCCACAGCTGATATAATCCTCAATGGAGAAAAACTGAGAGTGTCCACTCTCACTGCTGTTGTCTAACATAGTGTTGGAAGTCCTAGCATCAGCAATCAGACAACAAAAGGAAATCAAAGGCATCAAAATTGGCAAAGATGAAGTCAAACTTTCATTTTTGCAGACGACATGATACTTTACATGGAAAATCCTACAGACTCCAGCAAAAGTCTGCCAGAACCAATACATGAATTCAGCAAAGTTGCAGGGTACACAGTCAATGTACAGAAATTGGATGTATTTTTATACACCAACAATGAGGCAACAGAAAGAGAAATTAGGAAACAGATCCCATTCACACTTGCACCAAAATCATAAAAAACCTGGGAATAAACCTAACCAAAGATGTAAAAGATCTGTATGCTAAAAACTATAGAAAGCTTATGAAGGAAATTGAAGAAGACACAAAGAAATGGAAAAACATTCCATGCTTATGGATTGGAAGAACAAATATTGCTAAAATTTCAATACTACCCAAAACAATCTACGCATTCAATGCAATACCAATCAAAATGGCACCAGCATTCTTCTCCAAGCTGGAACAAGCAATACTAAAATTTGTATGGAACCACAAAAGACCCTGAATAGGCAATGTAATATTGAAGAAGAAAACCAAAGCAGCAGGCATCACAATCCCAGACTTTAGCCTCTACTACAAAGCTGTAGTAATCAAGACAGTATAGTATTGGCACAAAAAAAGAAACATAGACCAATGGAATAGGATAGAGACTCCAGAATTGGACCCACAAATGTATGGCCAATTAAACTTTGACAAAGCAGGAAAGAATATCCAATGGAAAAAAGACAGTCTCTTTAACAAATGGTGCTGGGAGAACTGGACAGCAACATGCAGAAGAATGAAACTAGACCACTTTCTTACACCATTCACAAAAATAATGGATGAAGGACCTGATTGTGAGACAGGAAACCATCAAAACCCTAGATGAGAAAGCAGAAAACAGCCTTTTTGACCTCAGCTGCAGCAGTATCTTACTCAAAATATCTCCAAAGTCAAGAGAATTAAAAGAAAAAATGAACTATTAGGACCTCATCAAGATAAAAAGCTTCTGCACTGCAAAAGAAGCAATCAAGAAAACTAAAAGGCAACCGACAGGTTGGGAAAGTTATTTGCAAATGACATGTCAGAAAAAGAGCTAGTATCCAAAATCTATAAAGAACTCACCAAACTCCACACCCAAAAAACAAATAATCTAGTGAAGAAATGGGCAGAAGAAATGAATAGACACTTTTCTAAAGACATCCAGAAGGCCAACAGACACATGAAAAGATGCTCAAAGTCACTCCTCATCAGGGAAATACAAATCAAAACCACACTCACATATCACCTCACGCCAGTCAGAGTGGCCAAAATGAACAAATCAGGAGATTATAGATGCTGGCGAGGATGTGGAGAAACGGGAACCCTCTTGCACTATTGGTGGGAATGCAAACTGGTGCAGGTGCTCTGGAAAACTGTGGAGGTTCCTCAAGAATTTAAAATAGATCTACCCTATGACCCAGCAATAGCACTGCTAGGAATTTACCCAAGGGATAAAAGAGTGCTGATGCATAGGGACACTTGTACCACAATGTTTACAGCAGCACTTTCAACAATAGCCAAATTATGGAAGCAGCTTCAATGTCCATCAACCGATGAAAGGATAAAGAAGATATGGTTTATATATACAATGGAATACTACTTGGCAATGAGAAAGAATGAAATCTGGCTATTTGTAGCAATGTGGATGGAACTGGAGGGTATTAGGCTAAGTGAAATAAGTCAGTCAGAGAAAGACAGACATCATATGTTTTCACTCATATGTGGACCCTGAGAAAGTTAACAGAAGACCATGGTGGGGGGGAAGGTGGGAAATGTTACAGAGAGGGGAGGAGGCAAACCATAAGAGACTCTTAAATACTGAGAACAAACTGAGGGTTTATGGGGGTCAGGGAGAGGGAAAAGTGGGTGGTTGGTATTGAGGAGGGCACCTGTTGGAATGAGCACTGGGTATTGTATGGAAACCAATTTGACAATAAATTATATTTAATATAAAAAATAAAAAATGTAGAAATCACTGGGAAGATGGAGGGTAGGAGGAGGCTGGGCTCACCGCGCGTCCTGCTGATCACTTAGACTCCACCTACACCTGCCTAACTAACCCAGAAAACCACCAGAAGACTAGCAGAATGGAGTCTCCAGAGCCAAGCGCAGATGAGAGGCCCACGGAAGAGTGTAGGAAGGGCAGAGAGGTGGTACGCACTCCACGGACTGGCGGGAGGGAGCCGGGGTGGAGGGGCAGCCTGCCGGCCAAGCAGAGCCCCCGAATCTAGCTTGCAAAAGCGGAGGGGCCTGACGGAGTGTGTTCCAACAGCAAGTGCGACTTAGCATCTTGGAGGTCATAAGTAAACTGCTCTCCTCTGGAAGTGGGAAGGCTGGAGGACAAAGGGAGGGAGAGTTGCTGAGCCCCGGGACGACAGAGCTCAGTTTGGTGGGGAACAAAGGTGCTCACCAGCGCCACCTCCCTCGCGCATCCACCAGCCAAAATCCCAAAGGGAACCAGTTCCTGCCAGGGAACTTGCTTGCTCTGCACAAAAACCCAACACTGTGCTTCTGCGGAGCCAAACCTCCAGCAGCGGGTCTGACTCCCTCCCGCTGCCACAGGACCCCTCCTGAAGTGGATCACCTAAGGAGAAGTGAGCTAAGCCTGCCCCTCCTGCCCGCGTAAACCTTGCCTACCCACCCCAGCTAATAGGCCAGATCCCCAGCACCACGAGCCTGGCAGTGTGCAAGTAGCCCAGACGGGCCACCCCACCCCACAGTGAATCCCGCCCCTAGGAGAGGGGAAGAGAAGGCACACACCAGTCTGACTGTGGCCCCAGCGGTGGGCTGGAGGCAGACATCAGGTCTTACCGTGGCCCGGCCCACCAACTCCAGTTATACACCACAGCACAGGGGAAGTGCCCTGCAGGTCTGCAGCACTCCAGGGACTATCGAAAATGAACAAACGAAAGAATTCCCCTCAAAAGAATCCCCAGGAAATAACAACAGCTAATGAACTGATCAAAAAGGATTTAAATAATATAACAGAAAGTGAATTTAGAACAATAGTCATAAAATTAATCGCTGGGCTTGAAAACAGTATAGAGGACAGCAGAGAATATCTTGCTACAGAGATCAAGGGACTAAGGAACAGTCACCAAGAGCTGAAAAGTGCTTTAAACGAAATGCAAAACAAAATGGAAACGACGACGGCTCAGATTGAAGAGGCAGAGGAGAGAATAGGTGAACTAGAAGATAAAGTTATGGAAAAAGAGGAAGCTAAGAAAAAGAGAGATAAAAAAATCCAGGAGTATGAGGGGAAAATTAGAGAACTAAGTGATACACTAAAAAGAAATAATATACGCATAATTGGTATCCCAGAGGAGGAAGAGAGAGGGAAAGGTGCTGAAGGGGTACTTGAAGAAATAATAGCTGAGAACTTCCCTGAACTGGGGGAGGAAAAAGGCATTGAAATCCAAGAGGCACAGACAACTCCCTTCAGACATACTTAAATCGATCTTCTGCACGACATATCATAGTGAAACTGGCAAAATCCAAGGATAAAGAGAAAATTCTGAAAGCAGCAAGGGATAAACGTGCCCTAACATATAAAGGGACACCTATAAGACTCGTGACCGATCTCTCTTTTGAAACTTGGCAGGCCAGAAAGGATTGGCATGAGATCTACAATGTGCTGAAAAGAAAAAATATGCAGCCGAGAATCCTATATCCAGCAAGTCTGTCATTTAGAATAGAAGGAGAGATAAAGGTCTTCCCAAATAAACAAAAACTGAAGGAATTTGTCACCACTAAACCAGCCCTACAAGAGATCCTAAGGGGGATCCTGTGAGACAAAGTACCAGAGACATCACTACAAGCATAAAACATACAGACATCACAATGACTCTAAACCCGTATCTTTCTATAATAACACTGAATTTAAATGGATTAAATGCTCCAACCAAAAGACATAGAGTATCAGAATGGATAAAAAAACAAGACCCATCTATTTGCTGTCTACAAGAGACTCATTTTAGATCTGAGGACAACTTTAGATTGAGAGTGAGGGGATGGAGAACTATTTATCATGCTACTGGAAGCCAAAAGAAAGCTGGAGTAGCCATACTTATATCAGACAAACTAGACTTTAAAGTCTGTAACAAGAGATGAAGAAGGGCATTATCTAATAATCACACGGTCTATCCATCAGGAAGAGCTAAAAATTATAAATGTCTATGCGCCGAATACCGGAGCCCCCAAATATATAAAACAATTACTCATAAACATAAGCAACCTTATTGATAAGAATGTGGTCATTGCAGGGGACTTTAACACTCCACTTACAGAAATGGATAGATCATCTAGACACACGGTCAATAAAGAAACAAGGGCCCTGAATGATACACTGGATCAGATGGACTTGACAGATCTATTTAGAACTCTCCATCCCAAAGGAACAGAATATACTTTCTTCTCGAATGCACATGGAACATTCTCCAAAATAGATCATATACTGGGTCACAAAACAGCCCTTCATAAGTATAGAAGAATTGAAATTATACCATGCATACTTTCAGACCATAATGCTATGAAGCTTGAAATCAACCACAGGAAAAAGTCTGGAAAACCTCCAAAAGCATGAAGGTTAAAGAACACCCTACTAAAGAATGAGTGGGTCAACTGGGCAATTAGAGAAGAAATTAAAAAATATATGGAAAAAAACGAAAATGAAAATACAACAATCCAAACGCTTTGTGATGCAGTGAAGGCAGTCCTGAGAGGAAAATACATCGCAGTCCAGGTCTATCTCAAGAAACAAGAAAAATCCCAAATACAAAATCTAACAGCACACCTAAAGGAAATAGAAGCAGAACAGCAAAGGCAGCCTAAACCCAGCAGAAGAAGAGAAATAATAAAGATCAGAGCAGAAATAAGCAATATAGAATCTAAAAAAACGGTAGAGCAGATCAACGAAACCAAGAGTTGGTTTTTTGATAAAATAAACAAAATTGACAAACCTCTAGCCAGGCTTCTCAAAAAGAAAAGGGAGATGACCCAAATAGATAAAATCATGAATGAAAATGGAATGATTACAACCAATCCCTCAGAGATACAAACAATTATCAGGGAACACTGTGAAGAATTATATGCCAACAAATTGGACAACCTGGAAGAAATGGGCAAATTCCTAAACGCCCACACTCTTCCAAAACTCAATCAGGAGGAAATAGAAAGCTTGAACAGACCCATAACCAGTGAAGAAATTTTATCAGTTATCAAAAATCTCCCAACAGATTAGAGTCCAGGACCAGATGGCTTCCCAGGGGAGTTTTACCAGACGTTTAAAGCAGAGATAATACCTATCCTTCTCAAGCTATTCCAAGAAATAGAAAGGGAAGGAAAACTTCCAGACTCATTCTATGAAGCCAGTATTACTTTGATTCCTAAACCAGACAGAGACCCAGTAAAAAAGGAGAACTACAGGCCAATATCCCTGATGAATATGGATGCAAAAATTCTCAATAAGATACTAGCAAATCGAATTCAACAGCATATAAAAAGAATTATTCACCATGATCAAGTGGGATTCATTCCTGGGATGCAGGGCTGGTTCAACATTCGCAAATCGATCAACGTGATACATCACATTAACAACAAAAAAAGAGAAGAACCATATGATCCTGTCAATCGATGCAGAAAAGGCCTTTGACAAAATCCAGCACCCTTTCTTAATAAAAACCCTTGAGAAAGTCGGGATAGAAGGAACATACTTAAAGATCATAAAAGCTATTTATGAAAAGCCCACAGCTAACATTATCCTCAATGGGGAAAAACCGAGAGCTTTTTCCCTGAGATCAGGAACACGACAGGGATGTCCACTCTCACCGCTGTTGTTTAACATAGTGTTGGAAGTTCTAGCTTCAGCAATCAGACAACAAAAGGAAATCAAAGGCATCCAAATTGGCAAAAATGAAGTCAAGCTGTCGCTTTTTGCAGATGACATGATATTATACATAGAAAATCCAATAGACTCTACCAAAAGTCTGCTAGAACTGATACATGAATTCAGCAAAGCTGCAGGATACAAAATCAATGTACAGAAATCAGTTGCATTCTTATACACTAACAATGAAGCAACAGAAAGACAAATAAAGAAACTGATCCCATTCACAATTGCACCAAGAAGCATAAAATACCTAGGAATAAACCTAACCAAAGATGTAAAAGATCTGTATGCTGAAAACTATAGAAAGCTTATGAAGGTAATTGAAGAAGACATAAAGAAATGGAAAGACATTCCCTGCTCATGGATTGGAAGAATAAATATTGTCAAAATGTCAATACTACCCAAAGCTATCTACACATTCAATGCAATCCCAATCAAAATTGCACCAGCATTCTTCTCGAAACTAGAACAAGCAATTCTAAAATTCATATAAAACCACAAAAGGCCCCGAATAGGCAAAGTAATTTGAAGAAGAAGAAGAAAAAAGCAGGAGGCATCACAATCCCAGACTTTAGCCTCTACTACAAAGCTGTAATCATCAAGACAGCATGGTATTGGCACAAAAACAGACACGTACACCAATGGAATAGAATAGAAACCCCAGAACTAGACCCACCAACGTATGGCCAACTAATCTTTGACAAAGCAGGAAAGAACATCCAATGGAAAAAAGACGGTCTGTTTGACAAATGGTGCTGGGAGAACTGGACAGCAACATGCACAAGGTTGAAACTAGACCACTTTCTCACACCATTCACAAAAATAAACTCAAAATGGATAAAGGACCTGAATGTGAGACAGGTAACCATCCACACCCTAGAGGAGAAAGCAGGAAACGACCTCTCTGACCTCAGCCGTAGCAATCTCTTAGTCGACACATCCCCAAAGGCAAGGGAATTAAAAGAAAAAATGAACTACTGGGACCTTATGAAGATAAAAAGTTTCTGCACAGCAAAGGAAACAACCAACAAAACTAAAAGGCTACCAACGGAATCGGAAAAGATATTTGCAAATGACATATCGGATAAGGGGCTAGTATCCAAAATCTATAAAGAGCTCACCAAACTCCACACCCGAAAAACAAATAACCCAGTGAAGAAATTGGCAGAAAACATGAATAGACACTTCTCTAAAGAAGACATCCGGTTGGCCAACAGGCACATGAAAAGATGCTCAACGTCACTCCTTATCAGGGAAATACAAATCAAAACCACACTCACATATCACCTCACGGCAGTCAGAGTGGCCAAAATGAACAAATCAGGAGACTATAGATGCTGGAGAGAATGTGGAGAAACGGGAACCCTCTTGCACTGTTGGTGGGAATGCAAATTGGTGCAGCCACTCTGGAAAACAGTGTGGAGGTTCCTCAGAAAATTAAAAATAGACCTACCCTATGACCCAGCAGTAGCACTACTAGGAATTTACCCAAGGGATACAGGAGTACTGATGCACAGGGGCACTTGTACCCCAATGTTTATAGCAGCACTCTCAACAATAGCCAAATTATGGAAAGAGCCTAAATGTCCATCAACTGATGAATGGATAAATAAATTGTGGTTTATATACACAATGGAGTACTACATGGCAATGAGAAGGAACAAAATATGGCCCTTTGTAGCAACGTGGATGGAACTAGAGAGTGTGATGCTAAGTGAAATAAGCCATACAGAGAAGACAGATACCATATAGTTTCACTCTTATGTGGATCCAGAGAAACTTAACAGGAACCCATGGGGGAGGGGAAGGAAAAAAAAAAGAGGTTAGAGTGGAAGAGAGCCAAAGCATAAGAGACTCTTAAAAACTGAGAACAAACTGAGGGTTGATGGAGGGTGGGAAGGAGGGGAGGGTGGGGGATGGGTATTGAGCAGGGCACCTTTTGGGATGAGCACTGGGTGTTGTATGGAAACCAATTTTACAATAAATTTCATATATTGAAAAAAAGAAAAAAAATTAAAAAAATAAAAAATGTAATTTTTAAAAGTTTATGTATTTATTTTGAGAGAATTCGTGGGAAGGAGGGACAGAGAGAGAGAGAGAGAGGGAAAGGGAATACCAAGCAAGTTATGTGCTGTCAGCTCAGAGACCATCACAGGGCTTGAACTCACGAACAGTGAGATCATGACCTGAGCCAAAATCAAAAGTCAGACACTTAACTAACTGAGCCACCCCGGAGCCCTATATGAAGTGTTCTTAAACATTTCTGTATAAGAATTACAGATTTGGTATATCTTCAATTCACTGAAGTTACACTGTGCTGAATGCAACCTTCATATCCCTTGCAGATACCTCCTATAAGTGTTGTAAAACAGTTCCAAATAAGCATTCCAGAATGTGAATAGATAACATACATTATACCAAAAAAAGCCCTTAGTTGATGATCTATCTTAATTTAAAAATTTGTTTAAATTATATTTAAATAGTTTTTTATAATGAAAGTACACTTGACATGCAATGTTACCTTAGTTTCAGGTGTAAAACATAGTGATCTTGCAGCTTTATATATTATGCTATGCTCACCATAAGTGTAGCTACCACCTGTCATGATTCAATTATAATATCATAGATCTATGTGTCTTTTATTGGCCAGTATTCTTACCTACATTTGCATTGATAGATGAATGTATAAAGAGGAGGTAGTATGTATATAAATCAAAATATTACTCAGTCATAAAAAAGAATGAGATCTTGCTCTTTGTGACAACATAAATGGATATAGAGGGTATTATAGTGAGTGAAATAAATCAGAGAAAGACAAATATCTTATGATTTCATTTATGTATGGATTCTAAAAAATGAAATGAATGAGCAAACAGAAAAGCAGAAACAGTCCCATAAATACAGGGAACAGACTGATGGTTGCCAGAGGTAAGAAGGTAGGGGAATGGGAAAAATAAGTAAAGGGGAGTGGAAAGTACAGGCTTCCCATTAGGAAACGAGTAAGTCACAGAGATAAAAGGTTCAACATAGGGAATATAGTCAATGGTATAATAGTATAGTATGGTAATAGATGGTGGCTACATTTTTGATGCATAACATAGCATATAGGGATGTTGAATCACGATGTTGTACAGCTGCAACAAATGTAACATTGTGTCAATTATACTCCAATAAAAAGGTGGTCCAGCTTCATTATTTTGAATGTAGCTGTTCAGTTTTCCCAGCACCAGTTATTGAAGAGGCTATCTTTTCCCCACTATGTATTCTTGCCTGCTTTGTCATAGATTAATTGACCATCTTAGTGTGGGTTTATTTCTGAGCTCTCTATTCTGATACATTCATTTATGTGTCTATTTTTTTCTAGTACCATACAGTTTTCATTATTATAGCTTCATAGCATATCTTGAAATTGGGGATTGTGATTCCTCCAGCTTTTCTCTTCTTTCTTGATATTTCTTTGGCTATCTGGGGACTTTTGTGGTTCCATATAGATTTCAGGATTATTCCTTGTAGTTCTGGAAAGAATACTATTGGTATTTTGATAAGAATTGTATTGAATCTGTAGATTGCATTTTTTTCTATGTCTTTCCATTTGTTTATGTAATCTTCAGTTTCTTTAATGAATGTTTTATAGTTTTCTGAGTATAGGTTTTTACCTCCTTGGTTAAGTTTATTCCTAGGTTTTTTAGTCTTTTTGGAACAATTGTAAACAGGATTGTTTTCTTAATTTGTCTTTCTGCTAATTTGTTATTAGTGTATAGAAACAGATTTATGCATGTTAATTTTGTATCCCATATATATACTGAAAGTTATTACCTCTAATAGTCTTTTGGTGGAGTCTTTGGGATTTTCTATGTATAGTATCATATCATCTGCAAATAGTGACAGTTTTACTTCTTCCTTACTAATTTGAATGCCATTTGTTTGTTTATTTATAAATGTCTGATTGATGTGGCTAAGACTTTCAGTACTATGTTAAATAAGAGTGGTGAGAGTGGACATTATTTTCTTGTTCCTTATCTTAGAGGAAAGTCTCTTAAATTTTTACCATTATAGTGTTAGTTGTGGGTTTGATATACACGGATTTTATTATGTTTTTTTTAATTAATTTATTTATTTATTTATTTATTTATTTATTTATTTTTTAATATATGAAATTTACTGTCAAATTGGTTTCCATACAACACCCAGTGCTCATCCCAAAAGGTGCCCTCCTCAATACCCATCACCCACCCTGCCCTCCCTCCCACCCCCCATCAACCCTCAGTTTGTTCTCAGTTTTTAACAGTCTCTTATGCTTTGGCTCTCTCCCACTCTAACCTCTTTTTTTTTTTTTTCCCTTCCCCTCCCCCATGGGTTTCTGTTACGTTTCTCAGGATCCACATAAGAGTGAAACCATATGGTATCTGTCTTTCTCTGTATGGCTTATTTCACTTAGCATCACACTCTCCAGTTCCATCCACGTTGCTACAAAAGGCCATATTTCATTTTTTCTCATTGCCACGTAGTATTCCATTGTGTATATAAACCACAATTTCTTTATCCATTCATCAGTTGATGGACATTTAGGCTCTTTCCATAATTTGGCTATTGTTGAGAGTGCTGCTATAAACATTGGGGTACAAGTGCCCCTATGCATCAGTACTCCTGTATCCCTTGGATAAATTCCTAGCAGTGCTATTGCTGGGTCATAGGGTAGGTCTATTTTTAATTTTCTGAGGAACCTCCACACTGCTTTCCAGAGCGGCTGCACCAATTTGCATTCCCACCAATAGTGCAAGAGGGTTCCCGTTTCTCCACATCCTCGCCAGCATCTATAGTCTCCTGATTTGTTCATTTTGGCCACTCTGACTGGAATGAGGTGATATCTGAGTGTGGTTTTGATTTGTATTTCCCTGCTAAGGAGCGATGTTGAGCATCTTTTCATGTGCCTGTTGGCCATCTGGATGTCTTCTTTAGAGAAGTGTCTATTCATGTTTTCTTCCCATTTCTTCACTGGGTTATTTGTTTTTTGGGTGTGGAGTTTGGTGAGCTCTTTATAGATTTTGGATACTAGCCCTTTGTCTGATATGTCATTTGCAAATATCTTTTCCGCTTCCGTTGGTTGCCTTTTAGTTTTGTTGGTTGTTTCCTTTGCTGTGCAGAAGCTTTTTACCTTCATAAGGTCCCAGTAATTCACTTTTGCTTTTAATTCCCTTGCCTTTGGGGATGTGTCGAGTAAGAGATTGCTACGGCTGAGGTCAGAGAGGTGTTTTCCTGCTTTCTCCTCTAGGGTTTTGATGGTTTCCTGTCTCACATTCAGGTCCTTTATCAATTTTCAGTTTATTTTTGTGAATGGTGTGAGAAAGTGGTCTAGTTTCAATCTTCTGCATGTTGCTGTCCAGTTCTCCCAGCACCATTTGTTAAAGAGACTGTCTTTTTTCCATTGGATGTTCTTTCCTGCTTTGTCAAAAATGAGTTGGCCATACGTTTGTGGGTCTAGTTCTGGGGTTTCTATTCTATTCCATTGGTCTATGTGTCTGTTTTTATGCCAATATCATGCTGTCTTGATGATTACAGCTTTGTAGTAGAGGCTAAAGTCTGGGATTGTCATGCCTCCTGCTTTGGTCTTCTCTTCAAAATTACTTTGGCTATGCGGGGCCTTTTGTGGTTCCATATGAATTTTAGGATTGCTTGTTCTAGTTTCGAGAAGAATGCTGTTGCAATTTTGTTTTTTTTTTTTTTTTTTTTATTTATTTATTTATTTATTTATTTATTTTTTAATATATGAAATTTACTGTCAAATTGGTTTCCATACAACACCCAGTGCTCATCCCAAAAGGTGCCCTCCTCAATACCCATCGCCCACCCTGCCCTCCTTCCCACCCCCCATCAACCCTCAGTTTGTTCTCAGTTTTTAACAGTCTCTTATGCTTTGGCTCTCTCCCACTCTAACCTCTTTTTTTTTTTTTTCCCTTCCCCTCCCCCATGGGTTTCTGTTAAGTTTCTCAGGATCCACATAAGAGTGAAACCATATGGTATCTGTCTTTCTCTGTATGGCTTATTTCACTTAGCATCACACTCTCCAGTTCCATCCACGTTGCTACAAAAGGCCATATTTCATTTTTTCTCATTGCCATGTAGTATTCCATTGTGTATATAAACCACAATTTCTTTATCCATTCATCAGTTGATGGACATTTAGGCTCTTTCCATAATTTGGCTATTGTTGAGAGTGCTGCTATAAACATTGGGGTACAAGTGCCTCTATGCATCAGTACTCCTGTATCCCTTGGATAAATTCCTAGCAGTGCTATTGCTGGGTCATAGGGTAGGTCTATTTTTAATTTTCTGAGGAACCTCCACACTGCTTTCCAGAGCGGCTGCACCAATTTGCATTCCCACCAACAGTGCAAGAGGGTTCCCGTCTCTCCACATCCTCTCCAGCATCTATAGTCTCCTGATTTCTTCATTTTGGCCACTCTGACTGGCGTGAGGTGGTATCTGAGTGTGGTTTTGATTTGTATTTCCCTGATGAGGAGCGACGTTGAACATCTTTTCATGTGCCTGTTGGCCATCCGGATGTCTTCTTTAGAGAAGTGTCTATTCATGTTTTCTGCCCATTTCTTCACTGGGTTATTTGTTTTTCGGGTGTGGAGTTTGATGAGCTCTTTATAGATTTTGGATACTAGCCCTTTGTCCGATGTGTCATTTGCAAATATCTTTTCCCATTCCGTTGGTTGCCTTTTAGTTTTATTGGTTGTTTCCTTGGCTGTGCAGAAGCTTTTTATCTTCATAAGGTCCCAGTAATTCACTTTTGCTTTTAATTCCCTTGCCTTTGGGGATGTGCCGAGTAAGAGATTGCTACGGCTGAGGTCAGAGAGGTCTTTTCCTGCTTTCTCCTCTAAGGTTTTGATGGTTTCCTGTCTCACATTCAGGTCCTTTATCCATTTTGAGTTTATTTTTGTGAATGGTGTGAGAAAGTGGTCTAGTTTCAACCTTCTGCATGTTGCTGTCCAGTTCTCCCAGCACCATTTGTTAAAGAGACTGTCTTTTTTCCATTGGATGTTCTTTCCTGCTTTGTCAAAAATGAGTTGGCCATACGTTTGTGGGTCTAGTTCTGGGGTTTCTATTCTATTCCATTGGTCTATGTGTCTGTTTTTATGCCAATACCATGCTGTCTTGATGATGACAGCTTTGTAGTAGAGGCTAAAGTCTGGGATTGTGATGCCTCCTGCTTTGGTCTTCTTCTTCAAAATTACTTTGGCTATTCGGGGCCTTTTGTGGTTCCATATGAATTTTAGGATTGCTTGTTCTAGTTTCGAGAAGAATGCTGGTGCAATTTTGATTGGGATTGCATTGAATGTGTAGATAGCTTTGGGTAGTATTGACATTTTGACAATATTTATTCTTCCAATCCATGAGCAGGGAATGTCTTTCCATTTCTTTATATCTTCTTCAATTACCTGCATAAGCTTTCTATAGTTTTCAGCATACAGATCTTTTACATCTTTGGTTAGATTTATTCCTAGGTATTTTATGCTTCTTGGTGCAATTGTGAATGGGATCAGTTTCTTTATTTGTCTTTCTGTTGCTTCATTGTTAGTGTATAAGAATGCAACTGATTTCTGTACATTGATTTTGTATCCGGCAACTTTGCTGAATTCATGTATCAGTTCTAGCAGACTTTTGGTGGAGTCTATCGGATTTTCCATGTATAATATCATGTCATCTGCAAAAAGCGAAAGCTTGACTTCATCTTTGCCAATTTGGATGCCTTTGATTTCCTTTTGTTGTCTGATTGCTGATGCTAGAACTTCCAGCACTATATTAAACAGCAGCGGTGAGAGTGGGCATCCCTGTCGTGTTCCTGATCTCAGGGAAAAAGCTCTCAGTTTTTCCCCATTGAGGATGATGTTAGCTGTGGGCTTTTCATAAATGGCTTTTATGATCTTTAAGTATGTTCCTTCTATCCCGACTTTCTCAAGGGTTTTTATTAAGAAAGGGTGCTGGATTTTGTCAAAGGCCTTTTCTGCATCGATTGACAGGATCATATGGTTCTTCTCTTTTTTTTTGTTAATGTGATGTATCACATTGATCGATTTGCGAATGTTGAACCAGCCCTGCATCCCAGGAATGAATCCCACTTGATCATGGTGAATAATTCTTTTTATATGCTGTTGAATTCGATTTGCTAGTATCTTATTGAGAATTTTTGCATCCATATTCATCAGGGATATTGGCCTGTAGTTCTCTTTTTTTACTGGGTCTCTGTCTGGTTTAGGAATCAAAGTAATACTGGCTTCATAGAATGAGTCTGGAAGTTTTCCTTCCCTTTCTATTTCTTGGAATAGCTTGAGAAGGATAGGTATTATCTCTGCTTTAAACGTCTGGTAGAACTCCCCTGGGAAGCCATCTGGTCCTGGACTCTTATTTGTTGGGAGATTTTTGATAACCGATTCAATTTCTTCACTGGTTATGGGTCTGTTCAAGCTTTCTATTTCCTCCTGATTGAGTTTTGGAAGAGTGTGGGTGTTTAGGAATTTGTCCATTTCTTCAAGGTTGTCCAATTTGTTGGCATATAATTTTTCATAGTATTCCCTGATAATTGTTTGTATCTCTGAGGGATTGGTTGTAATAATTCCATTTTCATTCATGATTTTATCTATTTGGGTCATCTCCCTTTTCTTTTTGAGAAGCCTGGCTAGAGGTTTGTCAATTTTGTTTATTTTTTCAAAAAACCAACTCTTGGTTTCGTTGATCTGCTCTACCGTTTTTTTAGATTCTATATTGTTTATTTCTGCTCTGATCTTTATGATTTCTCTTCTTCTGCTGGGTTTAGGCTGCCTTTGCTGTTCTGCTTCTATTTCCTTTAGGTGTGCTGTTAGATTTTGTATTTGGGATTTTTCTTGTTTCTTGAGATAGGCCTGGATTGCAATGTATTTTCCTCTCAGGACTGCCTTCGCTGCGTCCCAAAGCGTTTGGATTGTTGTATTTTCATTTTCGTTTGTTTCCATATATTTTTTAATTTCTTCTCTAATTGCCTGGTTGACCCACTCATTCGTTAGTAGGGTGTTCTTTAACCTCCATGCTTTTGGAGGTTTTCCAGACTTTTTCCTGTGGTTGATTTCAAGCTTCATAGCATTGTGGTCTGAAAGTATGCATGGTATAATTTCAATTCTTGTAAACTTATGAAGGCCTGTTTTGTGACCCAGTATATGATCTATCTTGGAGAATGTTCCATGTGCACTCGAGAAGAAAGTATATTCTGTTGCTTTGGGATGCAGAGTTCTAAATATATCTGTCAAGTCCATCTGATCCAATGTATCATTCAGGGCCCTTGTTTCTTTATTGACTGTGTGTCTAGATGATCTATCCATTTCTGTAAGTGGGGTGTTAAAGTCCCCTGCAATGACCACATTCTTATCAATAAGGTTGCTTATGTTTATGAGTAACTGTTTTATATATCTGGGGGCTCCGGTATTTGGCGCATAGACATTTATAATTGTTAGCTCTTCCTGATGGATAGACCCTGTAATTATTATATAATGCCCTTCTTCATCTCTTGTTACAGCCTTTAATTTAAAGTCTAGTTTGTCTGATATAAGTATGGCTACTCCAGCTTTCTTTTGGCTTCCAGTAGCATGATAAATAGTTCTCCATCCCCTCACTCTCAATCTAAAGGTGTCCTCAGATCTCAAATGAGTCTCTTGTAGACAGCAAATAGATGGGTCTTGTTTTTTTATCCATTCTGATACCCTATGTCTTTTGGTTGGCGCATTTAATCCATTTACATTCAGTGTTATTATAGAAAGATACGGGTTTAGAGTCATTGTGATGTCTGTATGTTTTATGCTTGTAGTGATGTCTCTGGTACTTTGTCTCACAGGATCCCCCTTAGGATCTCTTGTAGGGCTGGTTTCGTGGTGACAAATTCCTTCAGTTTTTGTTTGTTTGGGAAGACCTTTATCTCTCCTTCTATTCTAAATGACAGACTTGCTGGATAAAGGATTCTCGGCTGCATATTTTTTCTGTTTAGCACACTGAAGATATCGTGCCAAGCCTTTCTGGCCTGCCAAGTTTCAAAGGAGAGATCAGTCACGAGTCTTATAGGTCTCCCTTTATATGTGAGGGCACGTTTATCCCTTGCTGCTTTCAGAATTTTCTCTTTATCCTTGTATTTTGCCAGTTTCACTATGATATGTCGTGCAGAAGATCGATTCAAGTTACGTCTGAAGGGAGTTCTCTGTGCCTCTTGGATTTCAATGCCTTTTTCCTTCCCCAGTTCAGGGAAGTTCTCAGCTATAATTTCTTCAAGTACCCCTTCAGCACCTTTCCCTCTCTCTTCCTCCTCTGGGATACCAATTATGCGTATATTATTTCTTTTTAGTGTATCACTTAGTTCTCTAATTTTCCCCTCATACTCCTGGATTTTTTTATCTCTCTTTCTTTCAGCTTCCTCTTTCTCCATAACTTTATCTTCTAGTTCACCTATTCTCTCCTCTGCCTCTTCAATCCGAGCCGTGGTGGTTTCCATTTTGTTTTGCATTTCGTTTAAAGCGTTTTTCAGCTCCTCGTGACTGTTCCTTAGTCCCTTGATCTCTGTAGCAAGAGATTCTCTGCTGTCCTGTATACTGTTTTCAAGCCCAGCGATTAATTTTATGACTATTATTCTAAATTCACTTTCTGTTATATTATTTAAATCCTTTTTGATCAGTTCATTAGCTGTTGTTATTTCCTGGAGATTCTTCTGAGGGGAATTCTTCCGTTTGGTCATTTTGGATAGTCCCTGGAGTGGTGAGGACCTGCAGGGCACTTCCCCTGTGCTGTGGTGTATAACTGGAGTTGGTGGGCAGGGCCGCAGTCTGACCTGATGTCTGCCCCCAGCCCACCGCTGGGGCCACAGTCAGACTGGTGAGTGCCTTCTCTTCCCCTCTCCTAGGGGCGGGATTCACTGTGGGGTGGCGTGGCCCGTCTGGGCTACTTGCACACTGCCAGGCTTGTGGTGCTGGGGATCTGGCGTATTAGCTGGGGTGGGTAGGCAAGGTTTACGGGGGCAGGAGGGGCAGGCTTAGCTCGCTTCTCCTTAGGTGATCCACTTCAGGAGGGGCCCTGTGGCAGCGGGAGGGAGTCAGATCCGCTGCCGGAGGTTTGGCTCCGCAGAAGCACAGCGTTGGGTGTTTGCGCGGAGCGAGCAAGTTCCCTGGCAGGAACTGGTTCTCTTTGGGATTTTGGCTGGGGGATGGGCGGGGGAGATGGCGCTGGCCAGCGCCTTTGTTCCCCGCCAAGCTGAGCTCTGCCGTCCGTCCGGGGGCTCAGCAGCTCTCCCTCCCTTTGTCCTCCAGCCTTCCCGCTTTCTGAGCAGAGCTGTTAACTTATGACCTCCCAGACGCTAAGTCGCGCTTGCTGTCAGAACACAGTCCGTCCGGCCCCTCCGCTTTTGCCAGCCCGACTCAGGGGCTCTGCTTGGCCGGCGAGCCGCCCCTCCGCCCCGGCTCCCTCCCGCCAGTCCGTGGAGCGCGCACCGCCTCGCCGCCCTTCCTACCCTCTTCCGTGGGCCTCTCGTCTGCGCTTGGCTCCGAAGACTCCGTTCTGCTAATCCTCTGGCGGTTTTCTGGGTTCTTTAGGCAGGTGTAGGTGGAATCTAAGTGATTAGCAGGACGCGCGGTGAGCCCAGCGTCCTCCTACGCCGCCATCTTCCGGAACTCCTGTTGCAATTTTGATTGGGATTGCATTGAATGTGTAGATAGCTTTGGGTAGTATTGACATTTTGACAATATTTATTCTTCCAATCCATGAGCAGGGAATGTCTTTCCATTTCTTTATATCTTCTTCAATTACCTTCATAAGCTTTCTATAGTTTTCAGCATACAGATCTTTTACATCTTTGGTTAGATTTATTCCTAGGTATTTTATGCTTCTTGGTGCAATTGTGAATGGGATCAGTTTCTTTATTTGTCTTTCTGTTGCTTCATTGTTAGTGTATAAGAATGCAACTGATTTCCGTACATTGATTTTGTATCCGGCAACTTTGCTGAATTCATGTATCAGTTCTAGCAGACTTTTGGTGGAGTCTATCAGATTTTCCATGTATAATATCATGTCATCTGCAAAAAGTGACAGCTTGACTTCATTTTTGCCAATTTGGTTGCCTTTGATTTCCTTTTGTTGTCTGATTGCTGAAGCTAGAACTTCCAGCACTATGTTAAACAACAGCGGTGAGAGTGGGCATCTCTGTCATGTTCCTGATCTCAGGGAAAAAGCTCTCAGTTTTTCCCCGTTGAGGATGATGTTAGCTGTGGGCTTTTCATAAATGGTTTTTATGATCTTTAAGTATGTTCCTTCTATCCCGACTTTCTCAAGGGTTTTTATTAAGAAAGGGTGCTGGATTTTGTCAAAGGCCTTTTCTGCATCGATTGACAGGATCATATGGTTCTTCTCTTTTTTTGTTGTTAATGTGATGTATCACGTTGATCGATTTGCGAATGTTGAACCAGCCCTGCATCCCAGGAATGAATCCCACTTGATCGTGGTGAATAATTCTTTTTATATGCTGTTGAATTCGATTTGCTAGTATCTTATTGAGAATTTTTGCATCCATATTCATCAGGGATATTGGCCTGTAGTTCTCCTTTTTTACTGGGTCTCTGTCTGGTTTAGGAATCAAAGTAATACTGGCTTCATAGAATGAGTCTGGAAGTTTTCCTTCCCTTTCTATTTCTTGGAATAGCTTGAGAAGGATAGGTATTATCTCTGCTTTAAACGTCTGGTAGACCTCCCCTGGGAAGCTATCTGGTCCTGGACTCTTATCTGTTGGGAGATTTTTGATAACTGATAAAATTTCTTCACTGGTTATGGGTCTGTTCAAGCTTTCTATTTCCTCCTGATTGAGTTTTGGAAGCGTGTGGGTGTTTAGGAATTTGTCCATTTCTTCTAGGTTGTCCAATTTTTTGGCATATAATTCTTCATAGTATTCCCTGATAATTGTTTGTATCTCTGAGGGATTGGTTGTAATCATTCCATTTTCATTCATGATTTTATCTATTTGGGTCATCTCCCTTTTCTTTTTGAGAAACCTGGCTAGAGGTTTGTCAATTTTGTTTATTTTTTCAAAAAACCAACTCTTGGTTTCGTTAATCTGCTCTACAGTTTTTTTAGATTCTATATTGTTTATTTCTGCTCTGATGTTTATGATTTCTCTTCTTCTGCTGGGTTTAGGCTGCCTTTGCTGTTCTGCTTCTATTTCCTTTAGGTGTGCTGTTAGATTTTGTATTTGGGATTTTTCTTGTTTCTTGAGATAGGCCTGGATTGCGATGTATTTTCCTCTCAGGACTGCCTTCGCTGCATCACAAAGCGTTTGGATTGTTGTATTTTCATTTTCGTTTGTTTCCATATATTTTTTCATTTCTTCTTTAATTGCCTGGTTGACCCACTCATTCGTTAGTAGGGTGTTCTTTAACCTCCATGCTTTTGGAGGTTTTCCAGACTTTTTCCTGTGGTTGATTTCAAGCTTCATAGCATTGTGGTCTGAAAGTATGCATGGTATAATTTCAATTCTTGTAAACTTATAAAGGGCTGTTTTGTGACCCAGTGTATGATCTATCTTGGAGAATGTTCCATGTGCACTCGAGAAGAAAGTATATTCTGTTGCTTTGGGATGGAGAGTTCTAAATATGTCTGTCAAGTCCATCTGATCCAGTGTATCATTCAGGGCCCTTGTTTCTTTATTGACCGTGTGTCTAGATGATCTATCCATTTCTGTAAGTGGGGTGTTAAAGTCCCCTGCAATGACCACATTCTTATCAATAAGGTTGCTTATGTTTATGAGTAATTGTTTTATATATTTGGGGGCTCCGATATTCGGCGCATAGACATTTATAATTGTTAGCTCTTCCTGATGGATAGACACTGTGATTATTATATAATGCCCTTCTTCATCTCTTGTTACAGCCTTTAATTTAAAGTCTAGTTTGTCTGATAGAAGTATGGCTACTCCAGCTTTCTTTTGGCTTCCAGTAGCATGATAAATAGTTCTCCATCCCCTCACTCTCAATCTAAAGTTGTCCTCAGATCTAAAATGAGTCTCTTGTAGACAGCAAATAGATGGGTCTTGTTTTTTTATCCATTCTGATACCCTATGTCTTTTGGTTGGCGCATTTAATCCATTTACATTCAGTGTTATTATAGAAAGATACGGGTTTAGAGTCATTGTGATGTCTGTATGTTTTATGCTTGTAGTGATGGCTCTGGTACCTTGTCTCACAGGGTCCCCCTTAGGATCTCCTGTAGGGCTGGTTTCGTGGTGACAAATTCCTTCAGTTTTTGTTTGTTTGGGAAGACCTTTATCTCTCCTTCTATTCTAAATGACAGACTTGCTGGATAAAGGGTTCTCGGCTGCATATTTTTTCTGTTTAGCACACTGAAGATATCGTTCCAAGCCTTTCTGGCCTGCCAAGTTTCAAAAGAGAGATCAGTCACGAGTCTTATAGGTGTCCCTTTTTATTTTAGGGCACGTTTATCCCTTGATGCTTTCAGAATTTTCTCTTTATCCTTGTATTTTGCCAGTTTCACTATGATATGTTGTGCAGAAGATCGATTCAAGTATGTCTGAAGGGAGTTCTCTGTGCCTCTTGGATTTCAATGCCTTTTTCCTCCCCCAGTTCAGGGAAGTTCTCAGCTATTATTTCTTCAAGTACCCCTTCAGCACCTTTCCCTCTCTCTTCCTCCTCTGGGATACCAATTATGCGTATATTATTTTTTTTTTTAGTGTATCTCTTAGTTCTCTAATTTTCCCCTCATACTCCTGGATTTTTTTATCTCTCTTTCTCTCAGCTTCCTCTTTTTCCATAACTTTATCTTCTAGTTCACCTATTCTCTCCTCTGCCTCTTCAATCTGAGCCGTCGTTGTTTCCATTTTGTTTTGCATTTCGTTTAAAGCGCTTTTCAGCTCTTGGTGACTGTTCCTCAGTCCCTTGATCTCTGTGGCAAGAGATTCTCTGCTGTCCTCTATACTGTTTTCAAGCCCAGCGATTAATTTTATGACTATTATTCTGAATTCACTTTCTGTTATATTATTTAAATCTTTTTTGATCAGTTCATTAGCTGTTGTTATTTCCTGGAGATTCTTCTGAGGGGAATTCTTCCGTTTGGTCATTTTGGATAGTCCCTGGAGTGGTGCGGCGGACCTGCAGGGCACTTCCCCTGTGCTGTGGTGTATAACTGGAGTTGGTGGGCGAGTCCACAGTCCGACCTGATGTCTGCCCCAGCCCAACGCTGGGGCCACAGTCAGACTGGTGTGTGCCTTCTCTTCCCCTCTCCTAGGGGCGGGATTCCCTGTGGGTTGGCGTGGCCCGTCTGGGCTACTTGCACACTGCCAAGCTTGTGGTGCTGGGGATCTTGCGTATTAGCTGGGGTGGGTAGGCAAGGTTTACGGGGGCAGGAGGGGCAGGCTTAGCTCGCTTCTCCTTAGGTGATCCACTTCAGGAGGGTCCCTGTGGCAGCGGTAGGGAGTCAGATCAGCTGCCGGAGGTTTGGCTCCCCAGAAGCACAGAGTTGGGTGTTTGAGCAGAGTGAGCAAGTTCCCTAGCAGGAACTGGTTCTCTTTGGGATTTTGGCTGGGGGATGGGCGGGGGAGATGGCGCTGGCAAGCGCCTTTGTTCCCCACCAAACTGAGCTCTGTCGTCTGGGGGCTCAGCAGCTTTCCCTCCCTTTGTCCTCCAGCCTTCCTGCTTTCTGAGCAGAGCTGTTAACTTATGACCTCCCAGATGCTAAGTCGCACTTGCTGTCGGAACACAGTCCGTGAGGCCCCTCCGCTTTTGCCTGCCAGACTCGGGGACTCTGCTTGGCCGGCGAGCCCCCCCTCCACCCCAGCTCCCTCCCGCCAGTCCGTGGAGCCCGCACCGTCTCGCCGCCCTTCCTACCCTCTTCCGTGGGCCTCTCGTCTGCGCTTGGCTCCGGAGACTCCATTCTGTTAATCCTCTGGCGGTTTTCTGGGTTATTTAGGCAGGTGTAGGTGGAATCTAAGTGATCGGCAGGACGCGCGGTGAGCCCAGCGTCCTCCTATGCCACCATCTTCTGTGCTTGTTGTAGTAGAGTTTTTTTTAAATGTTTGTTTATTCATTCATTCATTCATTTATTTATTTAGAGAATCCCAAGCAGAGCTGTCAGTGTAGAGCCTGACATGGGGCTCAAATCCATGAACTGTGAGATCACAACCTGAGCCAAAAACAAGAGTCAGATGCTTAACCAACGGAGTCACCTAGGCATCCCATAAGTACAGTTTTTAAACTGTAATGCACACTCATCATTTCAGAATGAGTGTGCATTATAGTCATTTAATGAACAGTGTGATGAATGTTTCTTTTAAGAAGCTTGTTAGAATTACCTTGTAAGAATATATCTTAAACACTTCAGTATAGGCATATAGAATTGGGGTATCTTTCACTCAATGAAATAACACTGTTCTGAAATCATTTTTATTCTAGTTTGTCAGATACTTCTTTTAAGCTGTGTTGTTACCAGTTCTTATAAGAAATATATAATGCATATGTGTTCCATTTACTTAAATAAAACTGTGCTGAAATGACCTTAGAGAATAAACTGAATGTTGCTGGAGGGGAGGTGGGCGAGAGATGGGCTAAATGGTGATGGGTATTAAGGAGGAAACTTGCTGTGATGAGCACTAGGTGTTATATGTAAGTGACGAATAACTAAATTTTACTGCTGAAACCAATATTACACTATATGTTAACTAGAATTTAGATGAAAAATTTGAAACAACAACAACAACAACAACAACAACAACAAAAAGCTTACTAAAACCAAAACAACAACATCTGCCATCCTAAGGCTGAAGAGCTCTTCTTTCTTCTTTAGTACTGTATGGAGTTTAGTAAGATAAGGAATTTGGTGGCTCTTTTGGGAATTCTCTCTGGGGATCCTGCAGAATAAACTCATCTATATGCCCTGGAAAGTGTTTTATGTCTTAGCCATCACAATGCAGCAGAAGGGTAAGCTTCCAGTGTGAGCTTAGTTACCTGTTCACCAATCCCTCCCCTTGGTGGACTTCACTTCTCCTTTTGTCATACAACAGGTTGGACTGTCCAATGTTCTGTGAAAGCTTTTTCTTGGAAGCAGAAAGGAACTTGAACAGTAGTTTTTAAGTTAGGGGAGTCATCCCTCTCCTTCATAGGAGACTCTCTCTTGATCTTGGGATCTGTTCTATTGCACTTTCATAAAGGTGAGAAACGAAGTTACCTTTGGAGAAGGAAGCTAGGATAGGCTGCTTCTAGTCACTTGACTGAGGGATCCACCCCATAGCTTTTTATCTCTTGACCCTTGTTATACCCCATCTCTGACTGGATAGTGTGGTGTAGGGGAAGTGGGGGCAGTGGCTTTCCTTGGGATGGGGGCTTCTTAATGGGAACTAAGTCCAATAAAAGATAATATGAGATTTAAGAAGGCTGTTGATCTGGTTTAGCAGGACATGGGTAGAGGATGAAGTCAGATTTAGTACCTCAGCACTCCTAGGGCTATTTATTAAGACTCTTATGAAAAGCTGAGAGAGAGAGAGAGACAGAGAGAGAGAGACAGAGAGAGAGACACACACAGAGAGAGCAAGACAGAGAGAGAGAGAGAGAGAGAGAGAGAGAGAGTTAGTTAGAGCCAGTTAGAAGTGGCTTTGGAGATAGAGCAGGGGCAGGAGATCCCAGAACATTCTAGAAAGTTATTTAGAAACAGTTTCCAGATCATTAAGATAGTGGTTATGAGCAAGTGAGGGTTTGGAAAGACTGGAGTGACCCAGTCTCATCTCTCTTTGGTGGAACCATTAAATTTCAGCCATACTTCCTTACAAACGAGTGGGACACTTTGTCTTCTCTTGAGTTTCTAGGACATCCTGATACTATGAAACGAGCACTGGAATTGGGATCAGAAGTTCTAGGCTCTACCTCTAGCTCTTGCCACTGACTTGCTCTGTGACATGGGCAAGTTACTTCTCTTCTCTGATCTATGTAACATGAAGGAGTGGACTCCATGGTCTCTGAAAGACCCTTGCCCCCTGAACACTCCTGAGTCTCTGACTCAGTGGGGTGAGGTAGAGTAGGGAAACAAAACAGTCTTTGCCTTCCAGCCTTCATTGTGCAGTCTTACTTCTTCAGTTGGAACCAATAAGTCTGAAACAGGTCATTATTCCCTTCACCTCTTCCTCCTAAGTGAAGTCTCACTGACTTTCATTCTTACTAAAGTTCAGCTACACAACTTCCTCACACACGACCAAAAATCCTGTCTGTCCCAGGCTTTTAGGGAACACTCCATCTGGCTCTAATTGGGGGCTTTATGACAGTCTTGCTTGATAACCTAACAGCTTTCAAGCTCACACAGCTGCTGAGATGTGAACCAGTATTTTTAAGGTATTTGGGGGCCCTCTAGATGAGGTGAGATATTTTCTTCATAGACCCCCTCAGTATAAAAGGTGAAGTCACATAGGGCAAGGTGTTGAGGAGCAACTCTGCATTTGTACCACTATGGGTAAGAGTCCAGGAAAACAGTACTTTCTTGCCTTTTAGAATGCATACATAAAGGATACTAGGTACACAGCTCTGCCTCTAGTCTCTGCTAAATTACACCTGTTAGCCTTGGCAAGAAAATTTCATGTTTGGGTTTGACCAAGGTACATTCACACTTAGATTTGAGCCCTATCTATATCTGAGTGGAAGTGCCAAAAAATAATCACTGAAACACTATGGTATAACTGTATTATTTAAAATTTTTGCAGTAGATAAAAGCTATTTTAAAATCAACTAGTTTTGTTTTTACTTTAAAAGCAATACATGTACATAGTAAAACATTTAACCAGTGTAAACAGCCAGGCTACCAGGTTCATTCCCTAGGGGGTTCCCACTAGTAATAGTTTCTTGTATATTCCTTGTAGGAAATGTTAATGGTTTATACAGAGCAACATATTTGTTTATTAGTATTTTTTACACAAAAGTACTCATAACAGATACACTGTTCTGTACCTTGCTTTGTTTATTTAACTGTATTTGGAAGGATTTTCAAATTTACAATTTACAAATGTGTTTACTTCATTCTTTATAATGGAGGCTAGTTGGAGGTAGAATTTATACCTTATTTTAATAGACCATTCCCCAGATGATGAACATTTAGGGATTTCCCTCTTTAGTCTTTTGCTACTAGAAACAACACTATAGTGACTATCCTTATACACATGTACATGAACAGGTGTAATCCATCTGTAGGCTAAATCCCTAGGAGTATAACTGTTGAGTCAAAGAGTATGCATATCATATTTTTTAATTTATTGGTGAATTCCCCCCCCCAAATATTGCCCAGTTTATACTCCAACTAGCTATGTATGTATGTATGTATGTATGTAACTGTTTTTCCCCACTGTCACCCACACTGGATATTATCAAATCTACTTCTTTGACAGTATGATAGATAAAAAATGGCATCTCACTTTAAATTTCTTTCATTACGATTGAAGATGAGAATTTTTATTAGCCATTGATAGTTTTTATTCTGTTCCCTCCCTGCTCATACCCTTTCCCGTTTTGTGTTGCATGCAACTTATTCTTAATGATTTGTAGAATCTCTGTTATTGAAAAAAAAGTAGTCCCTTCCTTCTCTGTTTTATGCAAATACATGTTATTAGATTGTGTTTTCATTTTATGTTGTATAAATTATTGTTATTAAGTTTTTTTATTTAAATTCAAGTAAGTTAGCATACAGTGTAGTCTTGGCTTCAGGAGTAGAACCAAGTGATTCAAATCTTACATATGACACTCATTACCACAAAAAGGGCTCTCCTTAATGCCATCATCCATTTAACCCACTCCCCCCCCCACCAACAACACTCAGTTTCTTCTCTTTATTTAAGAGTCTCTTATGGTTTGGCTCCCTCTCAGTTTTCTTTCTTATTTGTCTTTCCCTTCCCATATATTCATCTGTTTTGTTTCTTAAATTATACATATGAGTGCAATCATATATTTGTCTTTCTCTAACTTACTTATTTCACTTATCATAATATCTTCTAGTTCAATCCACAATGTTGCAAATGACAAGATTTTATTCTTTTTCATTGCTGAATAGTATTCCACTGTATATGTATACCACATCTTCTTTAACCATTCATCAGTTGATGGATACTTTCTTTCCATTATTTGGCTATTGTTGACAGTGCTGATATAAACATTGAGGTGTCTGTGCTCCTTCAAATCAGCATTTTTATATCCTTTGAATAAATACATAGTAGTGGATTTGCTGGGTCATAGGGTAGTTCTATTTTTCATTTTTTGAGGAACTTCCATACTGTTTTCCAGAGTGGCTGCATCAGTTTGCATTCCCACCAACAGGACAAAAGGGTTCCCCTTTCTCCACACCTTCACCAATATCTGTGGTTTCCTGAATTGTTAATTTTAGCCATTCTGACAGATGAAATGTGGTATCTAATTGTTGTTTTGATTTGTATTTCCTTGACAATGAGCGATGTTCAGCATTTTTTCATGTGTCTATTAGCCATCTAGATGTCTTCTTTGGAAAAGTGTCTATTCATGTCTTCTACCCATTTTTTCACTGGATTATTTGCTTTTGGGGTATTGAGTTTGGTAAGTTCTTTATAGATTCTGGATACTAGTCCTTTATCAGATATGTCATTTGCAAATATCTTTTCCCATTCCATCAGTTGCATTTTAGTTTTGTGGATTGTTTTCTTGGCTGTGCAGAAGCTTATCTTGATGAGGTCCCAGTAGTTCATTTTTGCTTTTGTTTCCCTTGCCTCCAGATACATGTCAAGTAAGAAGTTGCTGCGGCTGAGGTCAAAGAGGTTGCTGCCTGTTTTCTTCAGTAGGATTTTAATGGTTTTCTGTCTCATATTTATATCTTTCACCCACTTTGAATTTATTTTGTGTATGGTTTAAGAAAGTTGTTCAGGTTCATTCTTCTGCATGTCCTGTCCAGTTTATATCCTTTCCTTCCACTTCTACTTTTTGGAATAGTCTGAGAACAGGTATTAACTCTGTTTTTAAATGTCTGTTGGAGCATTCTTTCATGTGCCTGTAGGCCATCTGGATGTCTTCTTTAGAGAAGTGTCTATTCATGTTTTCTGCCCATTTCTTCACTGAATTGTTTGTTTTTTGGGTGTGGAGTTTAGTGAGCTCTTTATAGATTTTGGATACTAGCCCTTTGTCTGATATGTTATTTGCAAATATCTTTTCCCATTCCGTTGGTTGCCTTTTAATTTTGTTGATTGTTTCCTTTGCAGTGCAGAAGCTTTTGATCATCATGAGGTCCCAATAGTTTACTTTTGCTTTGAATTCCCTTGCCTTTGTGATGTGTCAAATAAGAAATTTCTGCGGCTGGGGTCAGAGAGGTTTTTTTCCTGCTTTCTCCTCTAGGGTTTTGATGGTTTCCTGTCTCACATTCAGGTCCTTTATCCATTTTGAGTTTATTTTTGTGAATGGTGTAAGAAAGTGGTCTAGTTTCATTCTTCTGCATGTTGCTGTCCAGTTCTTCCAGCACCGTTTGTTAAGAGACTTTTTTCCATTGGCTATTCTTTCCTGCTTTGTCAAAGATTAGTTGGCCATACTTTTGTGCATCTAGTCCTGGGGTTTCTATTCTATTCCATTGGTGTATATGTCTGTTTTTGTGCCAATACCATGCTGTCTTGACTATTACACCATTGTGGTAGAGGCTAAAGTCTGGGATTGTGATGCCTCCCGTTTTGGTCTTCTTCGAAATTACTTTGGCTCTTAGGGGTCTTTTGTGGTTCCATACAAATTTTAGGATTACTTATTCTAACTTCAAGAAGAATGCTGGTGCAATTTTGATTGGGATTGCATTGAATGTGTAGATAGCTTTGGGTAGTATTGACATTCTAACAATATTTATTCTTCCAATCCATGAGCACAGATTACACCTCATACCAAAGTGGCTAAAATGAACAAATCAGGAGACTATAGATGCTGGCGAGGATGTGGAGAAATGGGAACCCTCTTGCACTGTTGGTGGGAATGCAAACTGGTGCAGCCGCTCTGGAAAACAATGTGGAGGTTCCTCAAAAAATGAAAAATAGATCTACCCTATGACCCAGCAATAGCACTGCTAGGAATTTACCCAAAGGATACAGGAGTGCTGATGCATAGGGGCACTTGTACCACAATGTTTATAACAGCACTTTCAACAATAGCCAAATTATGTAAAGAGCCTAAATGTCTGTACATCAACTGACGAATGGAAAAAGAAATTGTGGTTTATATACACAATGGAATACTACGTGGCAATGAGAAAGAATGAAATATGGCTTTTTGTAGCAACATGGATGGAACTGGAGAGTGTTATGCTAAGTGAAATAAGTCATACAGAGAAAGACAGAAACCATATGTTTTCACTCTTATGTGGATCCTTAGAAACTTAACAGAAGTCCATGGGAGAGGGGAAGAAAAAAACAACAAGGCTAGAAAGGAAGGGAGCCAAAATATAAGAGACTCAAAACTGAGAACAAACTGAGGGTTGATGAGGGGTAGGAGGGAGGTGAGGGTGGGTGATCGGTATTGAGGAGGGCACCTTTTGGGATGAGCACTGGGTGTTATATGGAAACAAATTTGACAATAAATTTCATATTAAAAAAACTGAGAACAAACAGGGTTGATGGGGGATGGGAAGGAGGGGTGGTTGGGTGATGGGTATTGAGGAGGGCATCAGTTGGGATGAGTACTGGGTGTTGTATGGAAACCAATTTGACAATAAATTTCATATTTAAAAAAAGACATAGGGTAATAGAATGGATAACAGAACAAATCCATCTATACGCTGTTTACAAGAGACCCACTTTAGACCTAAAGACATCTTCAGATTGAAAATAAGGGGATGGAAAACCATCTATCATGCTAATGGTCAACAAAAGAAAGCCAGAGTAGCCATACTGATATCAGACAATCTAGACTTTAAAATAAAGACTGTATTAAGAGATGCAGAAGGGCATTATTTCATAATCAAAGGGTCTATCCACCAAGAAGACCTAACTATTGTAAACATTTATGCACCAAATGTGGGAGAACCCTAATATATGAATCAATCACAAACATCAAGAAACTCATTGATCGTAATACCATAAGAGTAGGAGACTTCAACACCTGACTCACAGCAATGGACAGATCATCTAATCAAAAAATCAACAAGGAAACAATGGCTTTGAATGACACACTGGACCAGATGGACTTAACAGATATATTCAGAACATTTCTTCCTAAAGCAGCAAAATATACATTCTTCTCCAGTGCACATGGAACGTTCTCCAGAATAGACCATATACTGGGACACAAATCAGCCCTAAATAAGTACAGAAAGCTTGAGATCATACCGTGCATATTTTCAGATCACAATGCTATGAAACTCGAAATCAACCTTGAGGAAACATTTGGAAAGGTAACAAATACTTGGAGAATGAAGAACATTCTACTAAAGAATGAATGGGCTAACCAAGAAGTTAAAGAGAAAATTAAAAAGTATATGTAAGCCAATGAAAATGATAACACCACAACCCAAAACCTCTGGGATGCAGCAAAAGCAGTCATAAGAGGAAAGTATATAGCAATCCAGGCCTTCCTGAAGAAGGAAGAAAGATCTCAGATACACAACCTAATCTTACGCCTTAAGCAGCTGGAAAAAGAACAGCAAATATAACCCCAAACCAGCAGAAGACAGGAAATAACAAAGATTAGAGCAGAAATTAATTGTATCAAAACAAACAAACAAACTAAACCCAGTAGAGCAGATCAATGAAACCAGATGCTGGTTCTTCGGAAGAATTAACAAAATTGAGAAACCATTAGCCAGTTTGATCAAAAAGAAAAAGGAAAGCACCCAAATAAATAAAATCAGGAATGAAAGAGGAGTGATCACAACCAACACAGCAGAAATAAAAACAATAATAAAAGAATATTATGAGCAGTTATATGCCAATAAAATGGGCAACCTGGAAGAAATGGACAAATTTCTAGAAACATATACACTACCAAAACTGAAACAGGAAGAAATAGAAAATTTGAACAGACTAATAACCAGTAAGGAGTTTGAATTAATAATCAAAAATCTTCCCCCCCCCAAAAAAAAAAAAAAAAAAACAGAGTCCAGGGCCAGATGTCTTTCCAGGGGAATTCTACCAAACATTTAAGGAAGAGTTCACACTTGTTCTTTTGAAGCTGTTCCCAAAAAATAGAAATGGAATTAAAACTTCCAAACTGTTTCTATGAAGCCAGCATTACCTTGATTCCAAAACCAGACAGAGACTCCCCTAAAAAGGAGAACTATAGACCGATCTTCCTGATGAACATGGATGCAAAAATCCTCAACAGGGTATTAGCCAATCAGCTCCAACAATACATTAAAAAAATATTCACCACGACCAAGTGGGATTTATACCTGGGATGCAGGGCTGGTTCAATATCCACAAAACAATTACTGTGATTCATCACATCAATAAAAGAAAGGACAAGAACCATATGATCCTCTCAATAGATGCAGAGAAAGCATTTGACAGAATGCAGCATCTTTTCTTGATAAAAACCCTCAAGAAAGTAGGGAAGGAAGGAGCATACCTCGAGATCATAAAAGCCATACATGAACGACCCAACGTTAATATCATCCTCAATGGGGAAAAACTGGGAGCTTTTCCCCTAAGGTCAGGAAAAAGACAGGGCTATCCACTCTCACCACTGTTATTCAACATAGTATTGGAAGTCTTAGCCTCTGCAATCAGGCAACACAAAGAAATAAAAGGCATCGATATCGGTCAGGAGGAGGTCAAACTTTCATTCTTCGCAGATGACATGATACTCTACATGGAAAACACAAATGACTCCACCAAAAAACTGCTGGAACTGATTCATGAATTCACCAAAGTTGCAGGATATAAAAATCAATGCACAGAAATCTGTCGCATTCGTATACACCAACAATTAAGTGACAGAAAGAGAAATCAAGGAATTGATGCCATTTGCATTTGCACCAAAACCCATAAAATATCTAGGAAGAAATCTAAGCAAAGAGGTGAAAAATCTATACACTGAGAAGTATAGAAAGCTTATGAAAGAAATTGAAGAAGACACAAAAAATGGAAAAAGATTTCATGCTCCTGGATAGGAAGAACAAATATTGTTAAAATGTTGATACTAACCAAAGCAATCTACATATTCAATGTAATCCCTATCAAAATAACACCAGTATTCTTCACAGAGCTAGAACAAATCATCCTAAAATTTTTATGGAAACAGAAAAGACCCCGAATAGCCAAAGCAATCTTGAAAAAGAAAATCAAAGCAGGAGGACTCACAATCCCAGACTTCAAGCTATACTACAAAGCTGTAATCATAAAGACAGTATGGTATCAGCACAAGAACAGACACTCAGATCAGTGGAACAGAATAGAGAACCCAGAAATGGACCCACAAACGTATGACCAACTAATCTTTGACAAAGCAGGAAAGAATATCTAATGGAATAAAGACAGTCTCTTCAGCAAGTGTTGCTGGGAAAACGGGACAGCGACATGCAGAAGAATGAACCTGGATCAGTTTCTTACACCATACACAAAAATATAGTCAAAATGGATAAAAGATCTAAATGTAAGACAGGAAGCCATCAAAATCCTTGAGCAGAAAGCAGGCAAAAACCTCTTTGATCTTGGCCACAGCAACATCTTATTCAACATGTCTCCAGTGGCAAGAAAACAAAAACAAAAATGGACTACTGGGACCTCATCAAAATAAAAAGCTTATGCACAGTGAAGGAAACAATCAGCAAAACTAAAAGGCAACCAACAGCATGGGAAAACATATTTGCAAATGACATATCAGATAAAGGGTTAGATCCAAAATCTATAAAGAATTTATCAAACTCAACACCCAAAAAGCACATAATCCAGTGAAGAAATGGGCAAAAGACATGAATAGACACTTGTCCATAAAAGACATCCAGATGGCCAACAGACACATGAAAAAATGCTCAACTTCACTCATCATCAGGGAAATACAAATCAAAACTGCAATGAGATACCACCTCATACCTGTCAGAATGGCTAACATTAACAACTCAGGCAACAATAGATGTTGGCGAGGATGCAGAGAAAGAGGATCTCTTTTGCATTGTTGGTGGGAATGCAAGCTGGTGCAGCCACTCTGGAAAACAGTATGGAGGTTACTCAAAAAACTAAAAATTGAACTATGCTATGACCCAGCAATTGCACTACTAGGTATTTATCTAAGAGATACAGTTGTGCTGTTTCGAAGGGACACATGCACCCTAATGTTTTTAGCAGCACTATCAACAATAGCCAAATTATGGAAACAGCCCAAATGTCCATCAATGGATGAATGGATGAAGTGGATGTGGTATACACACACACACACACACACACACACACACAATGGAGTATTACTTGGCAATCAAAAATGAATGAAAACATGCCATTTGCAACTACGTGGATGGAACTGGAGGGTATTGTGCTAAGTAAAATTAGTCAGAGAAAGACAAAAAATCATATGACTTCACTTATATGAGGACTCTAAGAGACAAAACAGATGAACATAAGGGAAGGGAAACAAAATATAAAAACAAGGAAGGGGGCAAAATATAAGAGACTCATAAATATGGAGAACAGAGGGTTACTGGAGGGGTTGTGGGATAGTGGATCAGCTAAATGGGTAAGGGGCACTAAAAAATCTACTCCTGAAATCATTGTTGCACTATATGCTAACTAATTTGGATGTAAATTTTAAAAAATAAAAAAAATAAAATTAAAAATAAGTAAAGAAATAAAAGTTGCTTCTGACAACACGCATAGAATTCTACTAATCTGTTTATGTTGGAAGGTTTTCTAAAAGAATTTCCCTTCTGGGGAAAAGAATACCTTTTTCACAGAAAGCACATTAAAGAAAATTTTTTTAATGTTTATTTTTGAGACAGAGAGAGAGACAGAATATGAGCGGAGGAGAGGGTCAGAGAGAGTGGGAGAAATAGAATCTGAAGCAGGCTCCAGGCTCCAAGCTCTCAGCACAGAGCCTGACATGGGTCTCAAACCCATGAACCGTGAAATCATGACCTGAGGTGAAGTCGGATGCTCAACCGACTAAGCCTTCCAGGTTCCCCCACAGAAAGCACTTTTTAAAAGACTATTTTTAGAGCAGCTTTACATTCAAAGCAAAATTGAGACTAAGGAACAGAGATTTCCCATATACCTCATCCTCACACATGAATAGCCTCTGCCATATCAATATCACTCATCAACATAATACCTTTTTCCCCAAGGATGATCCAACGTTGACATATCATAATCATCCAAAGCCCACAGTTTACCTTAGGGTTCACTCTTGGTGTTGTACATTTCATGGGTTTGGACGAATGTATAATGATCTATATCTATCATTATAGTAGTTATCATACAAAGCAATTTCACTATCCTATAAGTCTCTGTACTCTGCCTATTTATCCTCTCCCCCTCCCCACAAAGAACTTAAAAAAAACCTAATTCATGTGTTTTTTTTTCTCAGGTGACTGTAAGGCTGAGAGTGGATGCTGATAAGCATCTCCCTCAAGCCCAACCCATTCCCAGTCCATGTCCCCCCTTCCAGGTTACTGGAATTGGCAAGTAGTTTTACCAACAGTTCTCCCTCATCCACATCACCAAAGTTAAGGATACTGTGCTGAAGGCCATCTCCCACGTGGCTTGGTACCATGTGCAGGAATTTTTCCTACCTTTCTGGAATTTTCTGCCATCATGACCATGTAATGATGTTGGGACATGACTGGTCAGAGCTTGTAGGGTAGGTTTCCCAGAAAGAGTTAAGTCAGAGATGACTGGGAATGAAAGAGATGGTCCTCTAAGGATTTGGTTTAGAATTCCTCATATCTTAGAGCATAGTTTCTAGGGTTATGGTTTTCAAACTTTTTGGCTGAGGCCTACAATAATAAATACATTTTAAATACCATATACTTCTCATAGCCACACACACACACACACACACACACACCTTAAACATATGTTTCACGAAATAGTACCTACCCTCACCATGTGTGATGTACTCTGAACTTATCCTTTTCTATTGCATAAAAAACTGATGTTTTAAAAGTGTATTACAAAAATTACTATAGTTTGAGATAAATCACTCTAAAGAGGGATTAAGAATTCAGTCCTGATTAAAGACCCTGGAACCCCTTTGCTTAAGGATTTTTTGCTTTAAAAATTAAACTAAAAAAAATTCAGTGGATTCTTTGTTATCATCAGAAAAACATCTCAAATTTAACACAGCATCAAAGGACCTTCACAATCAAGCCTTTACCAACCTTTCAACCTTAGCCCTTACTTCTTCTCTCTACTCTCCCTCATATTTTAGCTCCATAGATTCCTTCATGGAAATCAGCTTTCATGCCTCTCTGCTTGATCTTGTGTATGGCATTTACTCCACTTGGATTTATTTTCATTCCATTTTCCTGTAAAAATGCTCTAATTTAAGATCCAGTTCAAATGTTCCCTTGTCTCAGATCTTATCTGCTTTCCTTTTTCTGAAGTCCACTAGCACTTTGAACTCCTATAACATATAGTATGTATTAAACACTGCCACATTCCCAAAAGCATGTGTGACAATGATATAGTGGGTACTGTGATTATTTGCTCATGTGCTACAGTGTTTTTAAGGTGGGGACTGGGTCTCAGTTCCCACCGTGTTTCTGACGCTGAGAACAGTGTCTGGTTCAGACACAATAGATGGATGAGTTTGGATATTATGGATAAATGGATAAGTGAGAGACTGAACTTTTGTTCTATAGCCTGTGTGTGTTCTTACGTGCTCACTGGAGCCCACTGGAGGGTGCTGTTGACCCCCGTGACTAATGTAGGCACAGCCAGGAAAGGCTGTGTGTAACAATTCTTGGATCTTCTCCAAAATCCTCCAACAACTGCTGGAGAAACTGTAGAGGAGGGTACCCATGGAGGAGATCTAGGAGACCAACAATCACTACACAGAGTCTCTGGCTATGGGTTGCTACTACTGGTCTCTTCTCCAAGTTAATGAGGGACTTGGGCAAAAATGGTTAAGTCCTGGGGAATAAAAATTGATGCAGAAGAAATATATTTGAGCTCTGACAGAAGCCATGGAGTCTCTGGTGGAGATGTCATTTCACTACTCACACTAATCTGGAGAGCTAAGGCAGGATAGGCAGCAGTTACCCTTCTTGATCACAGAGAAGACCAGAAAGACTAGGTGTCTTGCCCAAAGTCACACAGTCCACAGAGATACCACCTATCCTTTTGTTTCCAAGCCCAGGAAGTTCTCATTCCACCTGGTCAGGGGGACTACCTTACCCTTCTTATCATTTGTTTCTTATAGGCCATGAACAACAATTTTGAGGTGCTTTTTGTCCAAAGGTACCAAGAAACTATGAAGGCTGTGTACACCCACAATATCTTTACTCTGATTATCCAAATCCATTGAATCTTTGAACTTAGCATGCTGGATAACTTCCTACTTCTGAAGAACTTCATTGACTTCCCAGAACTGTGTGCCTGGCTTGACAGATAAGATGAGAGACTTAATGTCCAACTGACAAGTCAGTGGATACCACAAGAAAGATGAAGATGGAGAGGGAGAGAGATGTGTCTTGCAGGTCAGGATTAAGCCCTACAGAGAGAAAGCGGCTTCCACAGATCACTGAGGGACTGGTCGGCAGATTCTGGACAAGAACTCACATTCCCTGACTCTAAGACTAGTTCTTTTTATTTGTTTCCAAGGCCCTCTACTCAGAAGAGAACTGCACTGCATACTTGTATACTCCCACACTGCATTACTACGTTTTTTTCCCAGTCTAATTAGCAGCTCATGTCTCCTGGTCAGAAATTTTTAAAGAAAGAAGCAGGAGCAAAGTCCATGTGAGGGGAACCAGCAGGAGTGGCACTGGGGCCAAGGACCTCAGAGACTGTCTTACAGCTTTTTGGAACCTCTCTGGTGTCCAAGCTGTTGCCTTGAGACTTGGAATTGAACTACCTGTATAAAAGCATCTCTAACAGGAGTATGATGGTGAGAGTGATGGGCTTGATGAAGATGAGCTTCAGCAACATCTTCCACACCCTGGAGAAGATTAGTGTATAGGGCCAAAATGTGGAGTGGGGAACAAAGCATAGAGAAGGGGGGAATGCTTTAGCACCATTATCACAGATCCCCCTTGACATACACCATCCTATGGGAATAGGGAGGCTGAGAGAGGCAGATTTATTATCACTCCCTTCCCCTTGATAAGCAGTTTTGCCTTACAGTAAGACCTATGGCTTTTTCATTAAGACTTGGGGAGATCTTAGACCTCTTTCTGAGCACTTGGCTTAGATGCTTAATACAGTTTTGAAAGAACCATGGTCTGAGATTCAGCCACCCTGGACTCTTGTCCCAGATATGTCCTTAGCATGCAGTATGATTAACTAACTTCACATCCCTGGAACTTAATTTCCCCTTCTGTAAAGGGTTTGCACTAGACATCTAGAACTTTCTTCAAGAGTCAGGACACCTGAATTCTAGTCCCAGTTAGCCACTGACTTTTTGTGAGACTTTGGGAAAATATCTACTTCTCATTTGGCCTCACTTTTCCAATATGTACATGAGAGGTACGCATTTGGATCCAGGGAACACTCTGAGGGGCCTTCTTGATCTGGGTCTGTGCTATGTGACCTAGAGTAATCTCTTTCAAGTCCAAATGCTAGCCTTCCTGAATGCATTATTTGAAATCAATGATAAGGTAAGGGTCAACATGAATGCCCTGTCTCTACTGGTTGGATAAGTATGGCATGGGCACCTGGTCCTTGACATCCTTCTCTGTGTCATATCATTTTTATGCAGAAATGTGTGGGAAAGGAATGCCTGTACATTTATTTAGGGGTGCAGGGAGCTCTGTGAATGTGTTCTGTGGAGGTTGTAGGTGGGTGAGCCAGTTCCTGCCCAAAAGACCAAGTGTGCAGAGCATGGGCATAGTGTAGAGATGGTGACCCACATTCTGCCTATAAGAACCAGGCCCTCGTGCCACTCTGGGCAGCTTAATCTGATTCCCTCTACTACCACCTCTCCTCCAAATCAGAACAAAATTAGCTCCCAGAGTCTTTTACCCAGCCCTCTAGCAGAAGGATTGTCTAAAATTTTCTGGAAAAAGTACAGATAGTAAATATTTTAGTCTTTGTGGGCTATATTGTCTTCACCACAACTACTCATCTTTGCTGTTTTGGCCCCAAACGGCCACAGACAATAAGTGAATAAACATGCATAGCTCTGTGCCAATAAAACTTTATTCCCCAAAACAGGTGATCAGCTAGACTTGGGCCCTGGCTTGTAGTTTGCCAACCCCTGTTCTAATGTAAAGTTGAACCCTACAAATTATGAGCATTTTGTGTTCATGTTTGTCTTTTCTACCAACCCAAGGGCAGAGACAATGACTTATTCATCTTTCTTTAACCCAAAGAGGAAGGTAAAGACCAGGAAATTTTAACTAAAAAATATTTATTAAACACATACTATGCCTTTGGCCCCCTACTATGTCTCAATAGTATACACATGCAGAGTACTGACACATGGTAAATATCTGTTGCATTGTCCAACTTAAATATATATAAATAATTATTGAAGCTAGGCAATAGATTCATAGGGCTCATTTTTCTATTTTCACTATTTTCTTACACTTTTGAAAATTTCCATGTAGAAAGTTTTTAAAAAGAACAAGAAAGAGCAGGAAGCAGGAAAATAGATGTCACACAAAAGACCTAGGAGTCCTTAGAAAACAATATTAGGCATTAGCACCTGCAAAACAATATGCTGGGTATGTGTGAAGGTAGTATTGAGATGTGTGTTGGCAGCACAGAGGGTAGTAACATGTGTGAATGAGCATGGTTGTGTGTCTTTTTATCTATATATCATCCTGTATGTAGAGTGATATGATTGTGTGTGCACACAAAGGAATGCATGTGTGCAAAGGAGTATATGAGTGTGACAGATTTTAGACAGATTTTATGCCTAAATGGATGAATGTAAACATTGTTAATACATCTGATGTGCACGTGCAGGTTTAGTTGAGTGTATGCATATGTAGTTATAGGAAAATTTGTATGTCCAGGAGTGTGTAATTGTGGATATTTTGTGATTGTGTGTATACACATAATACACACACACACACAAATCTGCGATGCATGTTTGTAATCAAGGAATTGAGTATGTAATGGTGTGAATATGTAATAGTAAATTTGGATGATTCAATATGTGTGCATTCCAAGAGAGTGGTGACTCACTCAGGGCTGTGAGTGTAAGGGTATGTTCTGTTCCTTTGGACTAGTGAGCATAAAGCATGCAGCAAAGCAGCACTGAATGTCTGTGTTGGGGCTGAGGAACACAAATCTACTGGACATATAACTGCCACCTCCCTCAGGAGTGAGACTGTGTCTGTAGAAGAGCCATTATTGTGTTTAGAAACTTGGCAGCTAGTTTTGAGGACAAGAAGGACATTACCTTCTTTCACAGTCAGGTTTGCTGCAGCCTCATTCCCTTGCTCTTCTACTTCATGAACAAGTAGAGGAGGCAATGAAGGTGAGCTCACAGTCCTCAACTAGCTTCCCCTATGCTCCCCTCTACATGCCCCTTTCTCCTCCTAGCAGCACCCCTAGTGTTTATTAACAGCAAGTTCCAAGTTGGCCTCTAGAATAACTTGATGCTTTGTTCCCTGTGGTGGCCTGAGGCCTGTTTCTCCAAGCAAGGAAGGCTAGTGGAGTGCAGGGAGGAGGCCTGGGAAGATCCTGCCCTTCCTCTTGAGACAGCCTGTTAGATCAACTCCTCAATGAAAAGCTGTCATCTGAGGCCTACCTAATTGCCTCATCATTCCTCTCCTCCAGTACCCAAAGTTCTTCTGTCTTATCCTATCCCTCTCTCTTCTTCTCACTTCCCCTAGTTAAGCCTGGACCAGAGGTCTACTTTACCACTTCTCCCAGAAAACGGGGGAGAATGTCATTGTGTGTCTAGGGAGAAACAGATTGTTGGGGAGTTGCATAGCCTGGGGCCAAGATAGCTGTCTGGCTCCTTTACTTTGGCCACCTTTTCTTGCTCTACAGAATGCCAAAGTCACCTTCCACTGTGCCAATTTCTTCTAGCGGTCAGAGCTCCAGAAGCTCTTTGACCAAATGGCCTAGGATGCCGGTCTATGGGCTCTGCAAAATGTCTGGAAGTTCTTTGTAAGGATGCATTTAATGGTTGATATTAGACAAAGCTTTGGGTAAGATCTTGGGCTTTGGATTTCTTTACATCTTTCGGGTTCCCTTGGGCCCTTGCCAGGGTTCATGGCATAGCTGATGACACCCTGGCTTGGCTCAAGGTAGCTGAGCTTTAGTTCTGGGTCCAGCTTATCTTGTCTCCTTTCTGTATAGTGAGAACATGTTCTTCAAAGTGAATGTCTTCCTTTCTCATCAAATACATCCATTACAAATGGCTAAATTTACATATATCTGCAACCTTATATATTAGTACACAGGCCCAACCAAAACCCTCCTCCTATTTCTTGAGTTGGGCCCAAGTTCTGGATGGTCTCATATTCCCCAGCCTGTACACTAGGAGTGAAAATATAGGGGATAGAGCACTGATCTGGGAGTTTGGAAAATTTAGGTTTGGTCCTTCTCAATTCTGCCACCTTGACAAGTCTCTTTACCACTCTGGCCTCAGTTTTCTGCACCTATAAAATTGGTTTATTGTAACTTTCCCTGTCCTCTTCCCAAGGCAGTTGGAAAGAGAGGGTCTTTGAAGGTTGCATATAAGCATGTCTACATGCAAAATAAACTAGATGATGCATAGGCCTGATCAGAGCCCTAAGCAATGTATTTGGATAGTGGATATTCTTGCAGAACAATATGCAAATGATTTCTTTTGTCTTTAACTGACAACATAATTGATTTTTGAAACATCCCATAGAACACACTGCCTCTTTAGAGAAATTGTCAGTTCTAACCCTAAGCACCTAAAATAGTTACCATATTCTTTTGGGCTTTTATGGCTGGCTCTGGTTGCTCGAGCAACATCTAGGAACCTCTGGATTGGAGTAAAATGACTAGCCAAGATTCTCCCTAAACGTTTTCCTTCCCTTTTTGTTTGTTGTTTTTCTTCCTTTCCAGAACATACTGTCAACTTACTGTCCTATGCTGTTTCCAGGGTTCTGGATTAAAAGGGGTGACCTTCTCTTTGGATTAAAGCCCAAGAAGTAGTTAATTTGGATTTCTGGGATGGGGACAAGGAGGCTTGATTTTTCAGGGCCACTTTGAAAATACTGGGACTCTGTGCCCTAAAGCTTTCTAGTCCATCATCTTCTGATGTGGCTAAGGGGACACTAGAGGTGCCTTTATCTCCAATCTTCCCTAGTAGCCTATCAGAGTGCTTGAAAATCTACTCTTGGGAAGTGTTCTTTTGTGTTAAGGATTCATGCTTGTAGAAAGCTCCTTGTAGCTTTTTTTCTCCCTTCCTCCTCCAAGTCAGGGGAATATAGCATTGGCTAACTTGCTGATATAACTTCCCTTTATATTTCTTCAGCTCCTTGATGATGGTGGTAGAGAGAAGAGAGAGGTGGTGACTTAGAAGGGCTGTTCCAGCTATAAGAGTCTACTTCACTAATTCATATTTTAGCAGGGCCATATTTATTAGGTACCACCTTGGTAGAACATTTTCATGGAAATTTGAAAAAAAGTCTTCACATGTTGGCTTTCTACTCACTGAGAAGACAGGCCCTATCTATCTAATTGCTGAGATGCCATACTCTAGTTAGACAAGATGGCATCCCACAAGGGAAGGGGATGCCCAGTTATGGGTTTAGCTCCCTTTTCTTTAAGCTTTCTCTGCACAAACTCTTTTTCTTTCTTTCTTTCCCTTAACTTCTTTTGCCCCTATATTGTTATTCACTCCTCTTGTCCCAACAGTCCTCCCCACCATTCTTTCATTGTTTAGCTTCCGCTTGTTACTCCCTGACCACAAGCATACAAAATGAGTGCTCACAAATGCATTCAGTTACATTGGCTGTATAAAAGATGGCTCTCTAACTCCTGTGGGAAAACCAAGCAAAATGGAGAAGATGCAGATGTTGTAGAGCAATCCAGTGTTCCCAGGGCCTCCAGAACTCAGCTGAGATTCCAGTGAGACTCTAAGGATTAAGTTAGCCAACCTCAGGGTCCAAAGACCCTGACCCCTTTCTTTTATGTACTCTTCCCTCCCCTTCCTTTCATTTCTCTGTCTTTGCTCCTTAGAAAATATCTTGCTTTCCTTTAAATTCAAAAAATACCCCTCACTGGGGGTGCCTTTCAAGAGGAGGGAAGTGTAAGGAATTAGAGAACTACTTTCCTCTGTATGGAAATGGCTCTTCTCTCCCTCAATCATCCTTTAAGTCAAAATAAGGAAAGGAAAAACGTCCATTCTCATTGTTTCATTGGGTCTCCTTAGAGACAGATGGTTACTGCCAAAACCTATATGGGCATTATAAAAGAGTAGGCTGGATAAAATGGAACCCTCGCTAGCAGAGGGGAAGCAGTGCATAGAGGACTGGGCCCTGGGTTAATAGTCCAGAGACCTTTTTGGGCCCATGGGAGAGAGGTAAGGAGGAGGGAAAAGGGAAGGATGGAATGAGAGTCAGAGGGAGGAATTGAGAGAGAGAAAAAGTGGGCTCCAATCTATTTTCCACAGGCTCCTGTTCTCATTTGGAGATGGGATACAGAACTACCAAGGGTAAAATTGACAGATAACAACTGTGGGCATGGAATGGGCACAAGAGTGCCTCTGCACTCTGTGCTCTGATCATCCTTATAAGGTGAGGTCACAAGGAATCCAAGTTAGGCTCATACATAGTGTCTCCATGAATAAAAAATAAGGGGTGGGAAAGAAAAACTTCAGTCAGAGAAACTTTATTTGGTGAGTTTCATGACTAGAAGCTCTACTGGGTGATTTTTTTTTTCCACTGAATCAATCAAGTGAATCAACCTTACCAAAACTTACCAAATGGTATGCTTAGTTTTAATGTCATGTAGACAATAACTCTTTACTGGTCCTCAGTTTTCCTATTAATAGTAGTTTTACGTGTGGAGACTATTACTTATATAATAACAACACGGACAAAATTATTTCTAAGGCTAGCTTCTCTGGTTATGAATGCCCCCCTGCCCACCTCTAACTCCAAAAGTAGCTCAGAGCTAGAAGAGAGCTGGATTCCTTTTTTATTTCAGTTTTTGGCATACTGTCAAAGGATGAGGAGATATTTATCTGCAACATGGCAGCTGATAACACAGATGACCTTTATAAATTTCCCCAAATTGGAATCAGATACCCATGCTGCCACCTCTGATCAACACCCAAACTCCTCATCCCAGGCTGGCTGAATATCTTTCAAGTTTTCTGGGCTCCATGGAGTTGGCTAGACTTCCCATTTTCCTCCCATTATAGCTTCTCTCCACCCCGCTTTTTAAATTATTTTAATGTTTATTTATTTTTGAAAGAGAGATAGAGAGACACAGTGTGAGCACGGGAGGGGCCCAGAGAGAGGGAGACACAGAATCCAAAGTACAGGGCCTGACATGGGGCTTGAACCCATGAATGGTGAGATAATGACCTGAGCGGAAGTCGGCCACTTAATCAACTGAGCCACCCAGGCGCTCCTCATCTTGGCCCTGATGCTTTTCTAGAATAAAAACTGATTTTCAGCACTCCATGGATTGTTCTTTATTCTGTATGCTCAGGTGGTTTTGACCCTATCCTTCCTTGAATCTTGATTTTGCTACAACATAAGAACATGTCTGGTACAAACCAGGCCTCCAACTTGGGAAACAGCACACATCTCACAATCACCTCTCGTGTAAGTTAAATCATAACCCTGGGTTCCTACTTCAGGCCCCATATATAATAGGCTGTGGGATTTGGACAAAGCCTGTCTCAGATTATAGTGATTTCCAAGTTTCTGGAGGTGTTCAAGTACTGTTACCCAGCCATGGACATAGGCATTACAGAGTGGACAGAATTGGAATTTGAGTACCAAAGGGTGATTTTGAGTAGATATCTTAGACCCCTTCAGCACTGAGATTCTGAGTCAATTAACATCACATCTCTCAGCATCAATTATCTGTAAAATGGAGTTAAATTTTCCTGTCCTGCAACTCAAAGAACTATGGCATGCTAATTATATGGCTATCTGCATGGTAACCTGTCATGGTCAGACTGCCCCTGTGATTCAATTGAGTGTTAAGATGTTTAAAAGTAGGTGAAGTATATGTACTACTCCATCGTTGTAAATGGCTTAGACAATGAGTGTTAGAATCATCCAAACTCCAGAATCAGCACTCCTTTGGGGTGGAGAGACAACTCCAGAGGAAAATGACATCATGTATTCTGGGCTTGAGGGAGAAAGAAGAAATTGTGGTGTGAGACCTTGGCTTGGGAAAGGTGTCTTGTTCTGTTCTTAGGAGTTCTAAACCAACTAAGAAATTGATTTTCAGGATTATTTCATTTAAACATAATTTGGCTGCATAATTTCCATCCCAGCCCACAAAATATGCTTCAGCCCTATGCCTAAACCCCTGTAACCCTCAAGTGCTCTTAATATTCCATCCCATGATTATCTTTTCTTCCCCTCACCAAGTTTTCTAAATACCCCTTTCTTCCCCAGCCTACTGGCAACCAACTCACTCAGGGCTCCATCCTTTGGACAGATTCCTGGAACTTAAAACCCAAATTAGAGAGAAATGAAGAAAGATTAATTTATCCTAGAACCTCTGCTGATTTATTTATGGGCCTCTGCCTGATTTACAGTCATCTGCCTCTATTTTTATTCCAGAACTGGCTACGGCCAACCTCATTTTCTTAGCAGCCCAACTCCTCTCCACCTTTTCTTCTACCCAGCCATCCAGCCATGGGATAGCTGGGGGTCAAAAGTGATAGTTCACTGGAGGGGCCAAGAAGGTGACCTTGGCCTAGGTTCAGACGTAGAGAGCCTCTTGTTTTCTATGTTTTCTATGAATCTCCATTCCCAAATGAGGCATGTTGTCAGTTCTTGGCAGTTTCTTGGACAAAGTCTATCCCCATTTCCTTATTCTGCCTGGATGTAAATCTTCCTTTCCTTGGACTAACAACGTAGAAATTTCCTACTAGCAGCTAAACCAAGAAGGTTTTGGGAGGTCAACTAGAGTCCATCATTTGTTCAAATGGGGAAAGGCCCAGCTTTTTAACCTCCAAATAGCTTAAAACCCCTATTGGAAGAATATGGAAATGAATATCCACATCTCTAGCCCTGAGTCCAGGATCTTCATATCTGGTGCAGAAAGGCCTGTGCCAGGATGTGAAGCCAGTTCTTAGCAGTCCAGATGTGACAATCAAACATTTGGTAAACAGCCATCCCAGCTGCACAGGTCCAAGAAACAGCTTTTCAGAAGTGGTTCAGGGAATGAAAGTATGAATCAACCTCTTCCAAATCCCTTTAAGAAGCCTGACTCTTTGGCTTCCAAGCTGTCTGCTGTCTTCACTCCCCAACATTTCCTCATGAAGGTGAGGGAAAACACATAGTTTGGTTATGTTTCCTTCCAGCAGCAGGTAGTTTATGTGGACATCTTGTGGATTATTCCTAGCGATGACCTTCCTGTCCCTTCATTCTTCATGGGAAAAAGTGAGAGCAAGGTATGACTGGGAATTCCAGTTTCCAAGCACAAGACCAGTAAGTGAAGCTAAGACTCTCAGTCACTATGTGGCACCATTTACCCACTTTTCTGTGCAAGGTTAATGGGTGGTGGCTGTATGCAAAGCAAACTGAACTTAAAAATCTGAAAACATTTTAGGGATTTAGTTCTTACCTGGTTGCTAATATGATGAGGGATGCTGGGAAAATCCCTTGCCCTCTGTTTCTCAGTTTTTAATTTTGTGAACTGGGAAGCAGATGGGTTTCCCTAAAATCTCTTCCAGCATCATTATTCTGCAAATATATAAGTGTACTCTCTAGCCATCTGAGTGATAGAATTTTGGGCCCTGGGGCCATACGGAGGATAAGTATAGAAAAAATCACAAGGGCCAAGTTATGCGTATGAAGTTGGGAGTAAGGAGGACATGGGTCATGGAAGAAGCAGGACTTTCCAACACATGGACCATGTTTTTTTGTGAGCCTTCCATGTTATCAGGGAAAAGATGAGGGAATCATTCATCTGCTGAGCAAACACTGACTGACCACAAAATTGGGGCCTGGTATGTGGGAGTAGAGTGGGTGGTGTGTGGGACACCAAGATGAATAAACCCAAAAGGTATTTACCAGCCAGTGGGGAAGCAAATAAGTAAACAAACAACAAGGGTGAGGGGACTTCTTGCTAATTAGAACTACAAACTGCTGGCAGGGTGCCTGGGTGGCTCAGTCAGTTAAGCATCTGACTCTTGGTTTCAGCTCAGGGTCATGATCTCATGGTTTGTGGGTTCAAGCCCCGCTGACAGTGCAGAGCCTGCTTGGGATTTTCTCTCTCTCCCTTTCTCTATGCCCCTCCCTCTTGCTTGCTCTCTCTCAAAATAAATAAATAAACTTTAAAAAAAAGAACTACAAACTGCTGGGGTGGGGAAGAAGGAAGGATAAATTCTGGCAGGATGGTAAGGAAGGTCTCACAGAGAAGGAATCGTTTTAGCTGGGCTTTAAAAGATGAACAGATGTGGTGTGGTGTGGTGTGTGTGTGTGTGTGTGTGTGTGTGTGGTTTGTAGAAAGAGAGAACAGGAGGAGGAAGAAAAGACAGGCATTCTAGGCTTAAAGAAAGGGGGATAGGTCCATTTATGCTGTTTGGGGGAAATAAGAAGTTGTTTCAGATGGCAGGAGAAATGGAGTAGAAGAGTTTGCAAAAATGGTTTGGGGCCAGATTATGGGTTTAGGGAGCCCTTTTCACATGTCCAGTTCTGTACAGCATATAGGGAATGCTCTTCAGATATGGGTAGGGTTCTAGTTCTCCAGGTTGGGGAGGCAAGACCCACTCCCTCACACATATAGAAGGCTAACAAAGAACAGTTAAGGTGAATGGGGCAAGCATTCCTGACTAGATCAAAGGAAGAGGATTTTGGAGGGCACCGTGAGGGAGGGTGGTCTTCCTGCAAGGGATATTCACTCTTCTACTTTCTCCAGCAATCCAGGTGGTAAAGGCCTTAAAAATATGACCTATGAAGAGCAGGAAGAAGCCGTGTCTCAAGAATGGGACAACCATCCTAGGAAAATTGGCTAACTGCCCTGTTATGGCTATATTGCCAGGGCTGGTTTTCAGTTTGTTTCCAGTTAGACCTCACTAGACGGAGGCAAATAACAAAAGGGTTGAAGCACCATAGGACTTGGTAACAAAGCAGGTGAACTTTACAGAAGGAAGAAGTCTGTTATCTGAGAATTGAAAGACCTGGTAACTATGAGAGGTAATAACATGTATTTGTTCAATCACTGATGAGTGACCACTTAGTGCCAGATACATGGCTGGAGGGGAGAAGTGCAGGGTGGGAGGTTGGAAAGATAAATTAGACATGCCTTGGCCCTTGGGGAATTCACATTTGAGATAGGCACAGTAGGTAGAATAATGCCACCACCAAGGATTTTCATATCCTAAACTCCAGGATCTACAAATATGTTATATTATGTGGAAAAGGGAAATAAATGTTTCTAATCAAATGATCCTAAAATAAGAAGGTTTTCCTCGATTATCCAGATGGGCCCAATTCATCATAAGAGTTTTTATAAGTGGAAGAGGAAGATAGAAGAGGAGATTGGAGTGATGAGGTATGAAAAGGACTCAACTCACTGTCACTAGCCTTGAAGATGAGGAACAAAGCTAAGAACCAAAGAATATAATTGGCCTTTAGAAGGTGGAAAACTCAAGGAAACAGAATCCCCCTTAGAACCTCCAGAAAAGAATGGAGTCCTGCCAACACTTTGAGTTTAGCCCAGTGAGACCCATGTCAAACTTCTGACCTACAGAACTAAAAGATAACACATTTATATTGTTTTAAGCCACTAAGTGTGTGACAATTTGTTACAGAAACTCATACAGTGGATCAATGAAAACAAACACAATAATGTTCTGGCATGAAGAGTGCTCTAGAAAAAAATCCCAAAGCATATTGTGAAAATTCAGATGTCAGGACTTTGTCTTGGAGAGAAGGATTCAGGGATGTCTGCCCAAAAAAGGTGTGGCATTGGTGATGGATGTGGAAGGGTTGATAGGTTGCTGAAGGGGATGGGACAGTCATAAAAGAGACTGGCTTGTTTAGGCAATAATGAAACAAATGGGATATTGTGGATGAGAAGTTGGACATGTGAGGGAATGAGGAGTGAGAGAAGCTGCTACCTCTATGCTTCTCACTGGGAAAATGCTGAAGTGCCCAAGTTATTGTTTGCCCAACTTGGCTGAGGCAAGAATATGGCTTTGTAGAGCTACAGCCTGCTACAGCTGTGTTTGTCACTATGCCTCCTCCCCCCATTCTCACCATGAAGTCTACTGAGGGGACCATCCCTAGCACCAGCCCTACAGCAAGGCAGTAATGAAGAGTAAAGAGAGGAGCCAGGAGCGAGATTGCATGCCTTGGGACTCTTAATCCAACTTGGCCCTGGATGTGAGGGTTGGGCTAAAAAGAAAGAACTGGGGAGGGTGTTGAATTGTGGTAGTAATCTTTGTTCCTTCTATAAATTTGTGACCTGGTAATGGGAGAGAGGCATTGGGCCTGGGCCAAGGGATGAGGGTGGGGGCTATTTTGGAATTTAAGACCATCTGGGTGCTCCACTGGCAAACTCTCATCAGTAACAGAATAGAAGACTGGCTCAATACCCTGGAGGAGTACTAGGCGCAGAGGTTTTGGAAAAAAAAGGGAAAGAAGGGATGTGGCTTGTCTCAATGGGCTAGGGTCACTGCCAATCCTGGCACAGGCCACAAGGAATAAGGCTTCTCCCTGAGGTTGCTTGTTCCCCTGCTCCTCCCCTTTCCCATTCTTACCCCTATCCTTGGCACCAGGGACTCTGGAAAAAAGGAAAGAAAAAAAGTGGGGAGAAAGTAGTTGGATACAGTCAGGAGCACATCTGGCTTCTTAGCCTGTTTTGTTTCTCACTTCCACCTCCCTGTACATCCCTTACTCTTTTTCAGGCTTCTGATAGGAGGACTGTAATGGAACGGGGGGAAGGTGGGGAATCAGAGTTGAGGCTGGTTGGGGTAGGGTGCAGGAAGAAAGTTGTTCAAAATATTAACTGGTCTTGTGAGGTGGCCTCTTGGCTGGAACTTGACCCCTTAACTTCTTGTTTTTCATCCAACTGCCTCTTCCCCTCCCTCTGCTCTGGGCTGGAACTGAGCCCGGGAAAGGAAAGAGGAGCAGCAAAGTTGGCCAGGGCCTTTTGTCTGGTTCCCTGTAGGCTTGGGACCAGGACAGCCTTCCTAGGGGGAATGCATATAGTTTTGAGTCAGAGTGTTGCCTCTCAGCACTTCCTCCTCTGGCCACAGCTGGAATAAGACACTCTTAGAAAACCCAAGCTCCTTGCCAGCTGTTCCATGAGCACCTTGGTCCTGGGGCCTGAGATCTCTCTATGCAGGAGCAATCATGAACTCTGTAGGTGGCGGCAATGCTGGCTGCACCACCTGCCCTGCTGCCCAGCCATCTGTTTCTCCCTTCACTGCCAATGTTTGTGGACCATGCAAAACAATCAAGTGAGTGAGCAAAAGCTGATCAAAAAGCGGGGTTTTGGGGGGAGAGGATGTGAGTTTTCCAGATTGGAGCTGGCTGGTTGTGCCCTCATCCTTTTCTGCCCTCAAAGACAAACATGGGAGGTACCTCCAGCAAGCTGTCAGGGAATAGAGGACATTGAAATGTTGATCTGGATAGTTATTTTGACCCACAAATTTGCCTTTCTGTGTTCCTCCCACCTTCTCTCTCCTCTGTATACCTACTCTGTTCTTGCCCCTTTCTGTTCCCAGGCAAGGAACTAATTAAACCCAAAGCGATTTTAGGACACCAAATAGAGACACCCACAGAGGCAGCTCATGCTACAGCTGTTGATTTTGGTACTGCTGATGAGTGCCCGGGACCTAATGTCAGGGGAGTTGGAGCAAAAAACCGTCACCGTCAGGTCTGCCGACCCTCCAGTCGGTTTCTCAAGTTAGGCACCTTCTACTCCCTATGGAGGCCTAGGGATCTATAAAGCCCTACAGCTTCTCCTGTCACCACCATATTCACTTGTCCCCTGAACTTAGCTTCTTTTGGTGGCTCTTCTTTTACCCCATTCCCCAGTCTATTCCACCTCTGCCTCAAGTTTTCTAAGTGATAACAGAAAATTAATAAATGTCCCCATCTTGACCATGTCGTCTTCAGTTGCCTATCTGTGACTTCCCCTGCTGTATAATGTGGCACGGTTGTTCTCTCAGAGTCTCCAGGCATCTCCCAAGAGCCCCTGAAAGATACTTGTTTCCAAGCTAGGCTGTTTTTTCCTCCTGCAATTTCTGCCCCCAGAGAGACTCTGGCTAGTCATTGTGACCACATCGGAGATCTGGCTGTTGTCCTGATTCACAAAGATCTAGGGTGGGGGAACATATTCAGCTTCTTTCCTGGGGTATTGCCCTTTTGGTGCCTGGGCTTCCACATCACTTTTGTGGTCCTCAGCCCCCTCCCTGACCTGGCCAAGCCTGGGAGGGGAGAAGAAGGCAAGAGGACCCAATCCTAGCCCCTGTCATCCCTCTTCTTGGATCAAAGGCAGCTGAGAAGGAGGCTCACTCTTTTCCATGGAGGGCCTAGATGATAAACTTATCCTGAATGCGGGGGACATGTGTCATGAGACCTACATCAGCACTATGCACGCCTCTCCAGGAACCTGCCTCTACAAGCTGATGAAACCATCCCAACCAGGCATCACAGTTTCTCAGTGTCCACCAGCTGAAGAGTTTTTCTTTGACTTCAATCCCAAATAATTTGGCTATGTGCTGCTACTGCACTTGGAAGCTACATTGCCCTGACAATATTTGTCAGGATGTCCTAGAAGAGGAATTGATTTTTGGGACCTGGAGGAAGCACTGTGACACCTTGTTAATGGCTCAAACTGAGTGGCAAGGAGACCGAAACTCAGAGCTTTCTGTCTTAGGAGACCTGTAAGAATGCCCACATGGATGAGCACCTTATGCTGAACCCCATCAAGGACCAGGGACTGCTGAATGCTTGGAAACCAAGGACCTGGGTGCTTCTTGACCAACCCTGATCTTCCCTAGGGGCCAAGGGAATAGTGTGTGGCACCATGCTAGACACTCTTATTTCCAAAGGGCCCTGCCAAGTTGTCACAGTAACCACATATTTGGCATGGTGCTTGGTTCCTGAATCTATATACATCCAGGACAATTTGAGTGGATACCCCCAAAAAGGAGGCAAGAAGGGTGGGATTCTAGTTTAGACAGTTTGGGATGGCTGGTAAATGGGGATACTTCTGACATGCCTCTTTGCCCCCACCCCACACACACCCCATTGTCTTTCCCTGATCTCCACACTTTTTGTTGTGTGTGCTATGGTCATATTCTTCCAGGAGATGAAGGTCAAACTAGATTACTTGTTTGCCAACTTCACTCCTATGGGACATGAGGGTGTGGGGGGGAAGCCAGTAGCAGCAGCAGCAGCAGCAGCCAAACAGTAGTCTCATGCTTTCCACCTGTTCTACCTGGAATGCTCTGTGCCCTTTGGTTTAGAACTGAGCTCTTGGGGCTCCTTGGAGGCTAAGTCAGTTGAGCATGTAACTTTGGCTCAGATCATCATCTCATGGTCTGTCGGTATGAGCCCCGCATCAGGCTCTGTGCTGACAGCACAGAGCCTGAAGCTCACTTCAGATTCTGTGCCTCCCTCTCTCTCTCTCTGCCCTTCCCTTGCTCACTCTCTGTCTCTGTCTCTCTCAAAAATAAATAAACATTAAAAAAATAAAGAATAGAACTCTTTGACTGGGCCATTTCCTGCTCTAATTAGCTGCACTTCCTGTGTAGCCTTCTCAACCTAGTCAGTATGTATTTATTCCCTGTGCTGGTGGAATTGGTTGTGGGTGATTCGTTGAATGGCAACCTTGTCCCAGCCTAATGCTTTGGACCATTTTTTCCCTTTATATCCTCAAGCTCGTTCATATCCTAGGCTTCCTTGAAAAGTCCTGACCATGAGAATCCTGGTTCATACCTTCCATTCCTCCTGGAGGGAAGTATGTCCCTTTCTCATGATTTGGGTGGCTGAGATCTTATTCTTTGGCTTGCTATTCATCTATGGGGAACTATTGGGTATGTCCATCCCAGGTCAGGATGAGTCTTACTTTGGGGATATCTTTGCATATCTCTGGTAGACTGTCATAACTTACTACTGTTGGCTATGAAGATTACAACCCCATCTCTGCTCTGGGCCAGTTTACTGTTGTTGTCACAGCCACTGTGGGCATAGGCACCAGTGTCTTTTTGGTGCCCGTTCTCCTGGTCCACTTCCAGCACTATTATGCTATAGCCCTGGCTTGCCAGAAACTAAGGCCCAGTGGGATCTTTTAGTGAGTCAAGAAGGTAAGAATGTAGACTCTAGCCTCGTTTCTTTCCTTTTGTCAGTTTTTGGTTATAGATAAGGATTTCTGGGTTTGGATTTCGCAAATATTCTTCCAAGAGTAGTCCCAGGTGATGGCAATCCCTGCTAGTCAGGATCAGCTAACCATGGTCTGAAGGTTAGACTCTTCCCCATCATTGAGGGGACACCTGAAGAAGGGGCTTAGTGGGAAGGCTAGCTAAACCTCAGATTCCCCTTGCCATATTATAGGCCCTTCTCTTAATCCTCTAGTGACAGAAAAGGATAGAGGGTAGTTCTTCCTGGATGGTGTTATATCTCCCTCTCAACAAGTTGTCCCTTCTCATTCTCTCATTCCTGTTTCCTAATAAGACCATAGCCTAGGAGGAGGACTTTAGAGTGATGGTAGCAACAGGGTACCAACATCAATCACCTATAGATATCAATAGTGATTGGCTGAGGATATCAATAGCAATTATTTGTGTATATATGACAGAAATTGGTTATGGGTATTGGTGACATTTGGTACCAGCAGTGCCCAGGGATAACCAGATTTATCTGGTTATCAGCATTGCTCTTCATACTGCTTCTGGGACAAATGCTTCTTAGAGCCATAAGGAGGTCTTTGAAGATGCTATGATAATCCAAACAGGGGCTGGTCAGCCAGTTCTGAACCCAGAGAAGCATTTCTAACTCCCTGACCTCCTCCTCATCCCATTTTTTTTCCATTCACTTCTCCCCCTTACTTCCCATCTCTGATTTTTCTCTAATATTTTAGATGTAGTATTAACCATCATCACAATATATTAGTCAATATTAGCCACACCATCCAGCTACAATAACAATACATAGTCACTAATAGTCATGAAATGTCATCGTCACACATTGCATAGACAGGAATGAGGAAATTGTATTTGTTGGCAAGAATAAGCAAGTGACTTCCTCTTCTAGAATTTTTAAAACGTATTTTTTTAATTTTACTCATTTATAATTATCATTTTTTAAATTTCCCCAACATTTTTCAGTACCTACAATGGGTCTACTGCTTACCCTTGCTGCTGTTGAATATTCCCACCTTCTCACATCCTCTTCTTCTTTTTCTCCTCTTCTTCCTCCTTCTCCTTCTACTAACTCCATGCTCTTCCGTCCTGGCTTTTTCTGTGATGCCCACCACCATGCACCTCTCTTAGAACTGGTTCCTCGGAAGGAAAAAAGGTGTGACTTCAAGTCAAGCTACTGAGGTATTTGAAGAAGTGTCCTGAAACCAATACTACACTGTATATTAACTAACCTGAATTTAAATAAACAAATTTAAAATGAAAAAGGGCAGAATTTTCAAAAATACATTGTTTTCAAAGAAGACATCCAGATGGCCAACAGACACATTAAAAAATGCTCAAAATCATCATCAAGGAAATATAAATCAAAGCTACAATGAGATATCACCTCACACCTGTCAGAATGGCTAAAATTAACAACATATGAAACCACAGGTGTTTGCAAGGTTGTGGAGAAAAGGGAACAGTCTTGCATTGAAAAGGGAATGCAAACTGGTGCAGCTACTTTAGAAAAGACTATGGACATTCCTCAAAAAGTTAAAAATAGAATTTCCTATGATCCAGCATTTCAACTACTAGGTATTTACCCAAAGGTTAAAAAATATTGATTCAAATGAATACATGCACCTCTATGTTTATAGAAGCATTTCCAAAAATAGCCAAAGTATGTAAAGAGCCCAAATGTCAATCAACTGATGAATGGATAAAGAAGAGTTGGTATATACATAGTGGAATGTTACTCATCCATAAAAAGAATGAAATCTTGTCATTTGCAATGACGTGGATGTAACTAGAGAATATTATGGTAAGCCACACGAGTCACTCAGAGAAAGACAAATACCATGATTTCACTCATACATGGAATTTAAGAAACAAAACAAATGAACTTAGGGGGAAAAAAGCCAAGAAACAAACTTCTAACTACAGAGAACAAACAGATGGTTACCAGAGGGGAGGTAGGAGTGGGGATCAGTTTAACAGGTAATGGAGATTAAAGAGTGCACTGGTAATAAGCACTGGGTGTTGTAAAAAAGTGTTGGATCACTATCATGTCCATCTGAAACTAAGATTATGGTGTATGTTAACTAACTGGAATTTAAATAAAAGCTTTTAAGAAAGGGGTGCCTGGGTGGCTCAGTCAGTTAGGTGTCCGACTTCAGTTCAGGTCATGATCTCATGGTCTGTGAGTTTGAGCCCCGCATCAGGCTCTAACAGCTCAGAGCCTGGAGCCTGCTTCAAATTCTGTGTCTCCCTCTCTCTATGCACTGCCTGCCCCCATTCTCTGTCTCTCAAAAATGAACAAATGTTAAAAAAAAAACTTTTAAGAAAGACAAAAAAAAAAAAGAGGAAGAAGTGCCTGGGACACTGAGACTGCACTGGGAAGTTGAACTGAACTGTGAGCATAATTCTGTTTGCAAAACTTTTAAATAAAATAAACTTTGAAGTCCATTCTAGGGTCTGTCTGTGTTTTTTTCCGGGAGAGGTTAATGGGCATAAGCAAGGATGGGGTGATATATTAAACTAATGGCAAGATGTGTGGGCAAATAATTTGATAAAGTAAAAAGTAATTTGATATATTCATTATATATGCTCCTCACAATAAACTATTATCATTCACAAACACCTTGACTAGTAAAGAACCTTTGTTTGTGGTGGGGATAGGGTGGTGAGGGGAAGGAGACAAGTCCAAGAGTTGAAGAAGAATTGAAGGCTGGCTCTCCTGTTTAGGGCATAGTGATGGAACTCCTGGACCCTTCTCAGGGGTGGCAGGTTGAAGGGAAAGAGGTTTCCATTTAAATGGAAGCACTGAAAGAAGATCAAGATTATGGCAAAACACCAAAGACAATCTCTACCTTCTCATGCCTAGAAGATACTGGAACAATTTAGTGCTTTCAGAGACTGATCTAGTCCACTACTTTTATGTTAAAAATGGGAAAAATAAGTTGTAGCAAAGGGAGGGGATTTTCCTAAGGTCATGCTGAAGTAGTGGAAGAGCTGGGAGTTCTGTGACTTCTGAGGAATACTGTATAAATCTTTGTTAACTCAGCAGCATCAGAAATAGATTATTAGAATTTCCAACCAAAATTCAAGAAGACCGTCCCTCATTGCAAGCAACAGTGGTGGTGGCAGTGGAATGAAGGGATGGGTGGTGGGGCTGTGACACTTGAGAGAGTCTTGGAAGCTTGAATGACTAGGGTAGGACCTTAGAGTTGAAAGAACCTTAGGGAATGGCTGGGCTCTATTTGTGTAAGTGAAGAATGTCACAGAACATTATAAAAAGAATCATGTAGAATGTTAGGGCTAGGATAAGCCTGGGAACTCACTAAGTCCAGCACCCTTCCATTTCAGGTGGGAAAACTGAGGCCCAGAGAGAGGCTGGGACTTGACCAGAGTTATATAGTAAGTCAGGAGCAGGAGTAGAGCTGCAATCATGTCTATCACACAAGAAGAAACACTACCTTCCTATGTCTCACTCCTTGTATCTGGGTTGGATGGTCAAACCTTTTAACCAAAAATAAGAGAAGGGGGAGGAGAGTAGAGTTTCATGACCTGCCTAGTATTTAATAATAGTATTTAATGATAAAACAATATAGAATGACAGTGATGAAATGGTTTAGTATGTCTTTTTTGGTAGCAGAGCCCTATATCTGAATCTGTCCTCAGCCTCCAGCACAAGATGCCCTGCACGAATGAGTCCACAGAGGGGTGCCTGGGTGGCTCAGTTAAGCGTCCACTTCGGCTCAGGTCATGATCTGGCAGTCTGTGGGTTCGCGTCCAGCTCTGTGCTGACAGCTCAGAGCCTGGAGCCTGCCTCTGAATCTGTGTCTCCTCATTCTTCCCCTCCCTTTCACAGGCCCAGTCTCTCAAAAATAAATAAGTGTTTAAAAAATAATTTAGAAAAAGAATGAGTCCATGGACAGTCCCAAATTTAGTGATACCACAAGACTGAGCCTACAAATTCTCTAGACATTCAGGGTCTCTCCTGAATAGAGAGCATTCCCCAGTACTTATTATCCTTTTCTTGATTTGGGTTCTTCCACACTAAGGTCATACTGGGTCATCTACCCAGGCATGAATTTCTCTACTCTGAGGAGGGCAGGGGGTACACATGGACGCTGGAAAACACTTTAATTTGAGAAGTTCTTGCCATATTTAAGAACAAATATTTTCCTCACATGTGAAAATTCTCAGCCATGGAACTAACTCATTCTCACACACACCCTCACAGCACAGCCATACTGTACTCTCAAAACTTCATCCACATCTCCCCAAGTATACCTACTTTACCCATGACAGATACCCCACTGACCATGCTCTCTGTGCAGACCTGGAAATCCTCTTGTTATTAGTGGCTGGTAAGGAAGGTGTACTCTCCCAGAACATACTTCTTTCTGTATCCCTCTTATTAAGAAGTGGCCAGGAGGTTTGTAGGCCAACCCTAGTTTTTGTATCTGACCATATCTCATGAAGCACCCAGTTGTCTTCTTTTTTTTTTTTTTTTTTTTCCCACTGAACTCCAAGTAAAGCTGTTTTATTTATTTATTTTTTTTTTTAATTTTTTTTTTGTTTTGTCTTTTTTTTTTTTTTTTTTTTTTTTTTTTTAATATATGAAATTTACTGTCAAATTGGTTTCCATACAACACCCAGTGCTCATCCCAAAAGGTGCCCTCCTCAATACCCATCACCCACCCTGCCCTCCCTCCCACCCCCCATCAACCCTCAGTTTGTTCTCAGTTTTTAACAGTCTCTTATGCTTTGGCTCTCTCCCACTCTAACCTCTTTTTTTTTTTTTCCCTTCCCCTCCCCCATGGGTTTCTGTTACGTTTCTCAGGATCCACATAAGAGTGAAACCATATGGTATCTGTCTTTCTCTGTGTGGCTTATTTCACTTAGCATCACACTCTCCAGTTCCATCCACGTTGCTACAAAAGGCCATATTTCATTTTTTCTCATTGCCACGTAATATTCCATTGTGTATATAAACCACAATTTCTTTAGTTTCTTTAGTTGTCTTCTGCTTTCCACTCCTGCCTCGGCAAATCAAGCCTAGTTGGTCCTGCAGTTTCAGGTCAGATCTATAGAGGGCAGCCACTGCTAATTTATGAGAAATTCTGGACATGGCCTCCTACCCTCTTCACTTAATTTTCAGTGCTTGTAACATGTTAGAACTACAGGCTATTAGAATCAGAGGATGTGTGTAAATATTTGAACTCCCTCATGATACAAATGGGGAAATTGAAGCCCAGAGAATTTATAAGACCAGTCTAAACTGAGAAAATGATTCACTCTATGACAATTAGAGCTAGAACTCAGATTTCCTGAATCTCAGAATTCTTGAAATCCAAATACTTCATTTTATAGTTGCCAAAACTGAGGCCCAGTGAAGAACTTGTCTGAGGTTATTGTGACAAAGCTAGGATTTGAATCCAGGTAGTCTAAATCCTAGTCCAGGACTCTTGAAAGATAATTTTACACATCTAAATCATTCTGTATATTACAAACAGGAAAGGCTCATAGAGGGAATGCAATTTGACTGAAATCAAAGAGTAAATTAGTTACAGTCAAAGCTAGAGCCCATAGCTGGCTATAAAACTGAGACTGAACAGAAATTGGGGATTCTGACTTCTAGTCCCTCAGAAACCCCAGTGGCTTGAGGACTTGGTATCTCAGAATTAAATACGAGAGTAGGGAATGCTGTCCTTGCTTAAGCTGACTAGTGCCTAGGAAGCTAGAATCTGGACAGTGTATATTTGGGGTCTCTGTTCACCCCTGTTCTGGTGCCCCTTCACAGAAAAATCACATAACAAAAGGTTCAACTGATTTCTCCCCTTTCAAGGTCCCCACTTTTGAGAGTGAGAAGATGACTCATAGTTGCTGCTGAGAACATAATTGCTAAGTGGGACATCACTATAACACCCAACCATCACATTTGCAGAGCACTGTTTTGTTTTTGTCAAAGCTCTTTCTTATCTTTTATTTTTAAAAAATTACTACTGCTCCAAGCCCCAGGGAGCCAGATGAGAAAGATACTATTAATCATTTTATAAAGAAGAAACTGATTTATGGGAGTTGGTAAAAGAGGGAGTTTTGACTGGGCAATCAGTGTCTTGACCCATTGATTTTCAAGTTTCTAGAGTGTTCTACATATATATCCAGAGCCCCAGAGGAGTCAGCAGTGTCCCTCAAGTGTCCTGATGTCAGCTCCCTCCCTCATTTATTTATCACTGACTTTGGGACAGACACTGTATTAGGCTTTCATTGGAGACAAAAGAGACCTGGACCCTCTCCTCAAATGTCCACAATCTGGATATCTATTGAGTCTCCACCAACCTATTACTATACTCAACATTCTTTCTCTTAGAAAAATACTCTGAAAAGTGTCTTTAAACTGATGGTGTTGAATCACTCTTATAATTTTTTTCCAGAGCACTTGGTTAGGAATCAGGATACAAACATTCTGTTTCCAGGTCTTGTATTACTTCACTGTGGAGTAGTGACCCATTCCTTTCATGTCTGTGGTCCTCAGTTTTCACCTTTGTAAAATTATGGGGCACAGGAGATGGAAGAGGGAGTATATGGTTGTTAAGAACCTCTGGCTCAGATCATCTAGGAGATGAAGATCCTTTGTGATCTGTGAGCAATGCTCTGTCTTTGGGTGAAAGGCTAGAGGGTAAAAGCCAGCTGGCCCTGCTATGAGATGCTTCATCCTGCTGCCTTAGCTCTGTGAGCCATTCCCTAGGGACTGCGTGGGGGATTTGATCTTCCTGAGGCTTTCACAAGGACCTCATTTTTTACTTCTACTCACCAGCAACACTCATGAAGCATCAAAGCTATTTTGAGTTGGGAGATATTCAGCCAGATTCACTTCCTGGGGATGGGGGTGGGGCAGAGAGAGTGAAAGAATCAGAGACAGAGAGATGCAGAAAAAAAGAGAAACAAAGAGGGAGGAAGAGAGAATGCCAGAGAGGGAGAAGATGGGGAGAAAACAGAAAGAGGGGCAAAGAGAGAAACAAAAATATAAAACATATATATATATATATATATATATATAGAGAGAGAGAGAGAGACAAGAAGAGACAGAGAAGCCATAGAAAGAGGGTGAGACAGAAGAAAGAAGGAAATGGAAGAGATGAGAGAGAGAATGAGAATGATAGTGGACCTACCTAGTCTCTGAAGCCCTCATGAGAGAAGCTGCATAAAATCATGCATCTTGTAGTAATAGAATACATAAATGGAAGGATACTTCAAAAGTTAAGAACAGAGAGGGATTGAGAATTTCTCATAGTCACAGAGCAAGTTAGTGGCAGTGCCAGGATTCAAACCCTTGACTAAAGTAGGATAGCTCAAAAGAGAGTCCAGAGGCTTGGGCTTTGTCAGTCTGTCTTTACATAATTGTGGGCAATACAGTAGCACAAGTAGAGTGCCACCACATTGTCTGCCCCAAAAGAAGCACTAGAATCAGAGAATTCTATATTTTTCTTCCACCAGCTCTTCTCTGAGGACCTAGACACACATACCTGTGAACGATGAATGGGGTTGTTTCATTTTAAACTACAATGCTTTTGGGAGATTGCAAGAAGACTTCATGTAGGAGATAACTTTAGGGTGGGGACATGAAGGATGAAAATATAAAAAAAAATAATGGAAAAGATGTAGTCAATCTTCTAAAAATTTCAAAGAACCCAGAAAATTTTAATGCGGGTAAGACTTTTTTTAATGTTTATTTCTTTATTTTGAGAGAAAGAGAGAGAGAGAGAGCGAGAACAGGGGAGGGACAAAAAAGAGAGGGAGACAGAGAATCCCAAGCAGGTTCCACACAGTCAGCACAGAGCCCAATGTGGGGCTCAAAATCATAAACCATGAGCTCATGACCTGGGCCCAAACCAAGAGTTGGACGCTTAAGTGATTGAACCACCCAGGCGCCCTGGTAAGATTTTTTAAAAATAATTTTAGTTTAGTTCTCTGGACTCAGACCTAGTTTGCATCAACATGGTTAAGTGCACCAAGAAGGTCAGAATCATCAGTAAATATGGGACCTGTTATGATGCCTTCCTCAGAAAAATGGTGAAGATTGAAATAAGCCAGCATGCCAACTACACTTGCATCTTCTGGGGCAAAACCAAGATGAAACGATGAGCTGTGGGGACTAGCACTGTAGTTCCTGCAAGAAAACCATAGCTGGTGGTACCTGGACCTACAACACCACTTCTGCTGTCATGGTCATTGGAAGAATGAAGAAGTTGAAAGACCAGTAGAAGCTTCACCATTTGAAACTTTGGCAGCCCATAATGAATGGGTTAATTAGTTTATTTATTAATGTTTATTTTTTTCATTTTTTATATGAAATTTATTGTCAAATTGGTTTCCATACAACACCAAGTGCTCATCCCAAAAGCAGCCCTCCTCAATACCCATCAGCCACCCTCCCCTCCCTCCCACACCCCATCAACCCTCAGTTTGTTCTCAGTTTTTAAGAGTCTCTTATGCTTTGGCTCTCTCCCTCTCTAACCTCTTTTTTTTTTCTTCCTCTCCCCCATGGACTTCTGTTAAGTTTCTCAGGATCCACATAAGAGTGAAAACATATGGTAACTGTATTTGTATGACTTATTTCACTTAGCATAACACTCTTCATTTCCATCCACGTTGCTACTAAAGGCCATATTTCATTCTTTCTCATTGCCACGTAGTATTCCATTGTGTATATAAACCACAATTTCTTTATCCATTCGTCACTTGATGGACATTTAGGCTCTTTCCATAATTTGGCTATTGTTGAGAGTGCTGCTATAAACATTGGGGTACAAGTGCCCCTATGCATCAGCACTCCTGTATCCCTTGGGTAAGCTCCTAGCAGTGCTACTGCTGGGTCATAGGGTAGGTCTATTTTTAATTTTCTGAGGAACCACCTCACTGTTTTCCAGAGCGGCTGCGCCAGTTTGCATTCCCACCAACAGTGCAAGAGGGTTCCCGTTTCTCCACATCCTCTCCAGCATCTATAGTCTCCTGATTTGTTCATTTTAGCCATTCTGACTGGAGTGAGGTGGTATCTGAGTGTGGTTTTGATTTGTATTTCCCTGATGAGGAGGGATGTTGAGCATCTTTTCATGTGCCTGTTGGCCATCTGGATGTCTTCTGTAGAGAAGTGTCTATTCACGTCTTCTGCCCATGTCTTCACTGGATTATTTGTTTTTCGGGTGGGGAGATCGGTGAACTCTTTATAGATTTTGGATACTAGCTCTTTGTCCAATATGTCATTTGCAAATATCTTTTCCAATTCCGTTGATGGCCTTTTAGTTTTGTTGATTGTTTCCTTTGCAGTGCAGAAGCTTTTTATCTTTATGAGGTCCTAATACTTCATTTTGCTTTGAATTCCCTTGCCTTTGGGGATGTGTCAAGTAACAAATTGCTATGGCTGAGGTCAGAGAGGTCTTTTCCTGCTTTCTCCTCTAGGGTTTGGATGGTTTCCTGTCTCACATTCAGGTCCTTTATCCATTTTGAGTTTATTTTTGTGAATGGTGTGAGAAAGTGGTCTAGTTTCAACCTTCTGCATGTTGCTGTCCAGTTCTCCCAGCACCATTTGTTAAAGAGACTGTCTTTTTTCCATTGGATGTTCTTTCCTGCTTTGTCAAACATTAGTTGGCCATCCTTTTGTGGGTCTAGTTCTGGGGTTTCTAATCTATTCCATTGGTCTATGTGTCTGTTTGTGCCAATACCATGCTTTCTTGATGATTACAGGTTTGTAGTAGAGGCTAACCTCTGGGATTGTGATGCCTCCCGCTGTGGTCTTTGTCTTCAAAATGACTTTGGCTATTTGGGATCTTTTGTGGTTCCATACAAAATTTAGGATTTCTTCTTCTAGCTTTGAGAAGAATGCTGGTGCAATTTTGATTGGGATTGCATTGAATGTGTAGATAGCTATGGGTAATATTGACATTTGAACAATATTTATTCTTCCAATCCATGAGCATGGAATGTTTTTCCATTTCTTTATGTCTTCTTCAATTTCCTTCATAAGCTTTCTATAGTTTTTAGCATACAGATCTTTTACATCTTTGATTAGGTTTATTCCTAGGTATTTTATGCTTCTTGGTGCAATTGTGAATGGGATCAGTTTCTTTATTTGTCTTTCTGTTACTTCATTATTGGTGTGTAAGAATGCAACTGATTTGTGTACATTGATTTTCTGTTCTTTGCTGAATTCATGTATCAGTTCTAGTAAACATTTGGTGGAGTCTATCAGGTTTTTCATGTATAAATCATATCATTTGCAAAAAGTGAAAGCTTGACTTCATCTTTGCCAATTTTGATGCCTTGGATTTCCTTTTGTTGTCTGATTGCTGATGCTAGCACTTCCAACAGTATGTTAAAAAACAGCGGTGAGAATGGACATCCCTGTCGTGTTCTGGATCTCAGGGGGAAAGCTCTCAGTTTTTCCCCACTAAGGATGATGTTAGCTGTGGGCTTTTTGTAAATGGCTTTTATGATGTTTAAGTATGTTCCTTCTATCCCGACTTTCTCAAGGGTGTTTATTAAGAAAGGATGCTGAATTTTGTCAAATGCTTTTTCTGCATCGATTGGCAGGATCATATCGTTCTTATCTTTTCTTTTATTAATGTGATGTATCACATTGATTAATTTGTGAATGTTGAACCAGCACTGCAGACCAGGAATGAATCCCACTTGGTCACAGTGAACAATTCTTTTTATATGCTGTTGAATTAGATTTGCTAGTATCTTATTGAAAATTTTTGCATCCATATTCATCAGGGATATTGGCCTCTAGTTGTCCTTTTTTGCTGGGTCTCTGTCTGGTTTAGGAATCAAAGAATTTTTAGCAATCAATATTCTATGCTCACTTCATAGAATGGTCTGGAAGTTTTCCTTTCCTTTCTATTTTTTGGAACAGCTTGAGAAGGATAGGTATTATCTCTGCTTTACATGTCTTGTAGAATTCCCCCAGGAAGCCATCTGGTCCTGGACTCTTACCTGTGGCGAGATTTTTGATAACTGATTCAATTTCTTTGCTGGTTATGGGTCTGTTCAAGCTATTTCTTCCTGTTTGAGTTTTGCAAGTGTGTGTGTGCTTAGGAATTTGTCCATTTCTTCCAGGTTTTCCAGTTTGTTGGAATATAATTGTTTATTCCCTGATAATAGCTTGTATTTCTGAGGGATTGGTTGTAATAATTCCATTTTCATTCATGACTTTATCTATTTGTATCCTTTCCCTTTTCTTTTTGGGAAGCATAGCTAGGGTTTTTCAATTTTGTTTATTTTTCAAAAAAAAAAACTCTTGGTTTCATTGATATGGTCTACAGATTTTTTTTTTAGATTCTATATTGTTTATTTCTGCTCTGGTCTTTATTATTTCTCTTCTTCTGATGAGTTTGGGGTGTCTTTGCTGTTCTGCTTCTATTTCCTTTAGGTGTGCTGTTAGGTTTTGTATTTGGGATCGTTCCTGTTTCTTGAGATAGGCCTGGATTGCAATGTATTTTCCTCTCAGGACTGCCTTTGGTGCATCCCAAAGCGTTTGGATTGTTGTATTTTCATTTTCATTTGTTTGCTTATATTTTCTTAATTTCTTGTCTAATTGCCTGGTTAGTTCATTGATTCTTTAGTAGGGTGTTCTTTAACCTCCATGCTTTTGGAGGTTTTCCAGACTTTTTCCTGTTGTTGATTTCAAGATTCATACCATTGTGGTCTGGAAGCGTGCATCATATGATCTCAATTCTTGTATACTTATGAAGGGCTGTTTTGTGACCCAGTATGTGATGTATCTTGGAGAATGTTCCATGTGCACTCGAGAAGAAAGTATAGTCTGTTGTTGTGGGATGCAGAGTTCTAAATATATCTGTCAAGTCCGTCTGATCCAATGTATCATTCGGGGCCCTTGTTTCTTTACTTATCCTGTGTCTAGATGATCTATCCATTGTTGTAAGTGGGGTATTAAAGTCCCCTGCAAATACCGTATTCTTATCAATAAGGTTGTTTATGTTTGTGATTGTTTCATGTATTTGGGGGCTCCCGTATTTGGCACATAGACATATATAATTGTTAGCTCTTTCTGATGGATAGACCCTGTAATTATTATATAATGCCCTTCTTCATCTCTTGTTACAGCCTTTAATTTAAAATCTAGTTTCTCTGATATAAGTAAGGCTACTCCAGCTTTCTTTTGACTTCCGGTACCAAGATAGATACTTCTCCATCCCCTCACTTTCAATCTGAAGGTGTCCTCAGGTGTAAAATGAGTCTCTTGTAGAGAGCAAATAGATGGGTCTTGTTGGTTTGTATTTATCCATTCTGATACCCTATGTCTTTTTGTTGGAGCATTTCATTTATTTATATTCAGTGTTATTATTGAAAGATGGGTTTAGAGTCATTATGATGTCTGTAGTTTTCATGCTTGTAGTGATGTCTCTGGTACTTTGTGCTCCCTGCAACATTTCACTCACAGAGTCTCCCTTAGCATCTCTTGTAGGGCTGGTTTAGTGGTGATAATTTCCTTCAGGTTTTGTTTGTTTGGTAAAACCTTTTTTTTTTTATTTTTTTATTTTTTTATTTTTTTTTATTTTTATTTTTATTTATTTATTTATTTATTTTTTAATATATGAAATTTACTGTCAAATTGGTTTCCTTACAACACCCAGTGCTCATCCCAAAAGGTGCCCTCCTCAATACCCATCACCCACCCTGCCCTCCCTCCCACCCCCCATCAACCCTCAGTTTGTTCTCAGTTTTTAACAGTCTCTTATGCTTTGGCTCTCTCCCACTCTAACCTCTTTTTTTTTTTTTTTCCCTTCCCCTCCCCCATGGGTTTCTGTTACGTTTCTCAGGATCCACATAAGAGTGAAACCATATGGTATCTGTCTTTCTCTGTATGGCTTATTTCACTTAGCATCACACTCTCCAGTTCCATCCACGTTGCTACAAAAGGCCATATTTCATTCTTTCTCATTGCCACGTAGTATTCCATTGTGTATATAAACCACAATTTCTTTATCCATTCATCAGTTGATGGACATTTAGGCTCTTTCCATAATTTGGATATTGTTGAGAGTGCTGCTATAAACATTGGGGTACAAGTGCCCCTATGCATCAGTACTCCTGTATCCCTTGGATAAATTCCTAGCAGTGCTATTGCTGGGTCATAGGGTAGGTCTATTTTTAATTTTCTGAGGAACCTCCACACTGCTTTCCAGAGCGGCTGCACCAATTTGCATTCCCACCAACAGTGCAAGAGGGTTCCCGTTTCTCCACATCCTCTCCAGCATCTATAGTCTCCTGATTTCTTCATTTTGGCCACTCTGACTGGCGTGAGGTGGTATCTGAGTGTGGTTTTGATTTGTATTTCCCTGATGAGGAGCGACGTTGAGCATCTTTTCATGTGCCTGTTGGCCATCCGGATGTCTTCTTTAGAGAAGTGTCTATTCATGTTTTCTGCCCATTTCTTCACTGCATTATTTGTTTTTCGGGTGTGGAGTTTGATGAGCTCTTTATAGATTTTGGATACTAGCCCTTTGTCCGATGTGTCATTTGCAAATATCTTTTCCCATTCCGTTGGTTGCCTTTTAGTTTTGTTGGTTGTTTCCTTTGCTGTGCAGAAGCTTTTTATCTTCATAAGGTCCCAGTAATTCACTTTTGCTTTTAATTCCCTTGCCTTTGGGGATGTGCCGAGTAAGAGATTGCTACGGCTGAGGTCAGAGAGGTCTTTTCCTGCTTTCTCCTCTAAGGTTTTGATGGTTTCCTGTCTCACATTCAGGTCCTTTATCCATTTTGAGTTTATTTTTGTGAATGGTGTGAGAAAGTGGTCTAGTTTCAACCTTCTGCATGTTGCTGTCCAGTTCTCCCAGCACCATTTGTTAAAGAGACTGTCTTTTTTCCATTGGATGTTCTTTCCTGCTTTGTCAAAAATGAGTTGGCCATACGTTTGTGGGTCTAGTTCTGGGGTTTCTATTCGATTCCATTGGTCTATGTGTCTGTTTTTATGCCAATACCATGCTGTCTTGATGATGACAGCTTTGTAGTAGAGGCTAAAGTCTGGGATTGTGATGCCTCCTGCTTTGGTCTTCTTCTTCAAAATTACTTTGGCTATTCGGGGCCTTTTGTGGTTCCATATGAATTTTAGGATTGCTTGTTCTAGTTTCGAGAAGAATGCTGGTGCAATTTTGATTGGGATTGCATTGAATGTGTAGATAGCTTTGGGTAGTATTGACATTTTGACAATATTTATTCTTCCAATCCATGAGCAGGGAATGTCTTTCCATTTCTTTATATCTTCTTCAATTACCTGCATAAGCTTTCTATAGTTTTCAGCATACAGATCTTTTACATCTTTGGTTAGATTTATTCCTAGGTATTTTATGCTTCTTGGTGCAATTGTGAATGGGATCAGTTTCTTTATTTGTCTTTCTGTTGCTTCATTGTTAGTGTATAAGAATGCAACTGATTTCTGTACATTGATTTTGTATCCGGCAACTTTGCTGAATTCATGTATCAGTTCTAGCAGACTTTTGGTGGAGTCTATCGGATTTTCCATGTATAATATCATGTCATCTGCAAAAAGCGAAACTTGACTTCATCTTTGCCAATTTTGATGCCTTTGATTTCCTTTTGTTGTCTGATTGCTGATGCTAGAACTTCCAGCACTATATTAAACAGCAGCGGTGAGAGTGGGCATCCCTGTCGTGTTCCTGATCTCAGGGAAAAAGCTCTCAGTTTTTCCCCATTGAGGATGATGTTAGCTGTGGGCTTTTCATAAATGGCTTTTATGATCTTTAAGTATGTTCCTTCTATCCCGACTTTCTCCAGGGTTTTTATTAAGAAAGGGTGCTGGATTTTGTCAAAGGCCTTTTCTGCATCGATTGACAGGATCATATGGTTCTTCTCTCTTTTTTTGTTAATGTGATGTATCACGTTGATCGATTTGCGAATGTTGAACCAGCCCTGCATCCCAGGAATGAATCCCACTTGATCATGGTGAATAATTCTTTTTATATGCTGTTGAATTCGATTTGCTAGTATCTTATTGAGAATTTTTGCATCCATATTCATCAGGGATATTGGCCTGTAGTTCTCTTTTTTTACTGGGTCTCTGTCTGGTTTAGGAATCAAAGTAATACTGGCTTCATAGAATGAGTCTGGAAGTTTTCCTTCCCTTTCTATTTCTTGGAATAGCTTGAGAAGGATAGGTATTATCTCTGTTTTAAACGTCTGGTAGAACTCCCCTGGGAAGCCATCTGGTCCTGGACTCTTATTTGTTGGGAGATTTTTGATAACCGATTCAATTTCTTCGCTGGTTATGGGTCTGTTCAAGCTTTCTATTTCCTCCTGATTGAGTTTTGGAAGAGTGTGGGTGTTTAGGAATTTGTCCATTTCTTCCAGGTTGTCCAATTTGTTGGCATATAATTTTTCATAGTATTCCCTGATAATTGTTTGTATCTCTGAGGGATTGGTTGTAATCATTCCATTTTCATTCATGATTTTATCTATTTGGGTCATCTCCCTTTTCTTTTTGAGAAGCCTGGCTAGAGGTTTGTCAATTTTGTTTATTTTTTCAAAAAACCAACTCTTGGTTTCGTTGATCTGCTCTACAGTTTTTTTAGATTCTATATTGTTTATTTCTGCTCTGATCTTTATGATTTCTCTTCTTCTGCTGGGTTTAGGCTGCCTTTGCTGTTCTGCTTCTGTTTCCTTTAGGTGTGCTGTTAGATTTTGTATTTGGGATTTTTCTTGTTTCTTGAGATAGGCCTGGATTGCAATGTATTTTCCTCTCAGGACTGCCTTCGCTGCGTCCCAAAGCGTTTGGATTGTTGTATTTTCATTTTCGTTTGTTTCCATATATTTTTTAATTTCTTCTCTAATTGCCTGGTTGACCCACTCATTCGTTAGTAGGGTGTTCTTTAACCTCCATGCTTTTGGAGGTTTTCCAGACTTTTTCCTGTGGTTGATTTCAAGCTTCATAGCATTGTGGTCTGAAAGTATGCATGGTATAACTTCAATTCTTGTAAACTTATGAAGGGCTGTTTTGTGACCCAGTATATGATCTATCTTGGAGAATGTTCCATGTGCACTCGAGAAGAAAGTATATTCTGTTGCTTTGGGATGCAGAGTTCTAAATATATCTGTCAAGTCCATCTGATCCAATGTATCATTCAGGGCCCTTGTTTCTTTATTGACTGTGTGTCTAGATGATCTATCCATTTCTGTAAGTGGGGTGTTAAAGTCCCCTGCAATGACCACATTCTTATCAATAAGGTTCCTTATGTTTATGAGTAACTGTTTTATATATCTGGGGGCTCCGGTATTTGGCGCATAGACATTTATAATTGTTAGCTCTTCCTGATGGATAGACCCTGTAATTATTATATAATGCCCTTCTTCATCTCTTGTTACAGCCTTTAATTGAAAGTCTAGTTTGTCTGATATAAGTATGGCTACTCCAGCTTTCTTTTGGCTTCCAGTAGCATGATAAATAGTTCTCCATCCCCTCACTCTCAATCTAAAGGTGTCCTCAGATCTCAAATGAGTCTCTTGTAGACAGCAAATAGATGGGTCTTGTTTTTTTATCCATTCTGATACCCTATGTCTTTTGGTTGGCGCATTTAATCCATTTACATTCAGTGTTATTATAGAAAGATACGGGTTTAGAGTCATTGTGATGTCTGTATGTTTTATGCTTGTAGTGATGTCTCTGGTACTTTGTCTCACAGGATCCCCCTTAGGATCTCTTGTAGGGCTGGTTTCGTGGTGACAAATTCCTTCAGTTTTTGTTTGTTTGGGAAGACCTTTATCTCTCCTTCTATTCTAAATGACAGACTTGCTGGATAAAGGATTCTCGGCTGCATATTTTTTCTGTTTAGCACACTGAAGATATCGTGCCAAGCCTTTCTGGCCTGCCAAGTTTCAAAGGAGAGATCAGTCACGAGTCTTATAGGTGTCCCTTTATATGTGAGGGCACGTTTATCCCTTGCTGCTTTCAGAATTTTCTCTTCATCCTTGTATTTTGCCAGTTTCACTATGATATGTCGTGCAGAAGATCGATTCAAGTTACGTCTGAAGGGAGTTCTCTGTGCCTCTTGGATTTCAATGCCTTTTTCCTTCCCCAGTTCAGGGAAGTTCTCAGCTATAATTTCTTCAAGTTCCCCTTCAGCACCTTTCCCTCTCTCTTCCTCCTCTGGGATACCAATTATGCGTATATTATTTCTTTTTAGTGTATCACTTAGTTCTCTAATTTTCCCCTCATACTCCTGGATTTTTTTATCTCTCTTTCTTTCAGCTTCCTCTTTCTCCATAACTTTATCTTCTAGTTCACCTATTCTCTCCTCTGCCTCTTCAATCCGAGCCGTGGTGGTTTCCATTTTGTTTTGCATTTCGTTTAAAGCGTTTTTCAGCTCCTCGTGACTGTTCCTTAGTCCCTTGATCTCTGTAGCAAGAGATTCTCTGCTGTCCTGTATACTGTTTTCAAGCCCAGCGATTAATTTTATGACTATTATTCTAAATTCACTTTCTGTTATATTATTTAAATCCTTTTTGATCAGTTCATTAGCTGTTGTTATTTCCTGGAGATTCTTCTGAGGGGAATTCTTCCGTTTGGTCATTTTGGACAGTCCCTGGAGTGGTGAGGACCCGCAGGGCACTTCCCCCGTGCTGTGGTGTATAACTGGAGTTGGTGGGCGGGGCCGCAGTCCGACCTGATGTCTGCCCCCAGCCCCCCGCTGGGGCCACAGTCAGACTGGTGTGTGCCTTCTTTTCCCCTCTCCTAGGGGCGGGATTCACTGTGGGGTGGTGTGGCCCGTCTGGTCTACTTGCACACTGCCAGGCTTGTGGTGCTGGGGAGCTGGCGTATTAGCTGGGGTGGGTAGGCAAGGTGCACGGGGGCGGGAGGGGCCGGCTTAGCTCGCTTCTCCTTAGGTGATCCGCTTCAGGAGGGGCCCTGTGGCAGCGGGAGGGAGTCAGATCCGCTGCCGGGGGTTTGGCTCCGCAGAAGCACAGAGTTGGGTGTTTGCGCGGAGCGAGCGAGTTCCCTGGCAGGAACTGGTTCTCTTTGGGATTTTGGCTGGGGGATGGGCGGGGGAGATGGCGCTGGCGAGCGCCTTTGTTCTCCGACAAGCTGAGCTCTGCTGGCCGGGGGCTCAGCAGCTCTCCCTCCCTTTGTCCTGCAGCCTTTCCCTTTTCTGAGCAGAGCTGTTAACTTCTGACCTCCCAGACGCTAAGTCGCGCTTGCTGTGGGAACACAGTCCGTCCGGCCCCTCCGCTTTTGCCAGCCTGACTCAGGGGCTCTGCTTGGCCGGCGAGCCGCCCCTCCGCCCCGGCTCCCTCCCGCCAGTCCGTGGAGCGCGCACCGCCTCGCCGCCCTTCCTACCCTCTTCCGTGGGCCTCTCGTCTGCGCTTGGCTCCGGAGACTCCGTTCTGCTAATCCTCTGGCGGTTTTCTGGGTTCTTTAGGCAGGTGAAGGTGGAATCTAAGTGATCAGCAGGACGCGCGGTGAGCCCAGCGTCCTCCTACGCCGCCATCTTCCGGAACTGTCTGGTAAAACCTTTATATCTCCTTCTATTCTGAATGACAGTCTTGCTGTATAAAGGATTCTCAGCTGCATATTTTTTCTATTCATCACATTGAAGATTTCCTGCCATTCCTTTCTGGCCTGCCAAGTTTCAGTAGATAGATCCATCACTAGTGTTATTGGTCTCCCTTTATATGTTAGAGCATATTTATCTCTAGCTGCTTTCAGAATTTTCTCTTTATCCTTGCCTTTTGCCAGTCTCACTATGATACGTCATGCAGAAGACTGATTTAAGTTACGTCCGAAGGGAGTTCTCTGTGCCTCTTTCATTCCAATGCCTTTTTCCTTTCCCAGATCAGGGAATTTCTCAGCTATGATTTCTTCAAGTACACCTTCAGCCCCTCTCTCTCTTTCTTTTCCTCTTCTGGAATCCCAATTATGCATATATTACTATGTTTCATAGCATCACTTAGTTCTTTAATTCTCCCCTCACACTCCTGGATTTTTTTATCTGTCTTTTTCTCAGCTTCGTCTTTTTCCATAATTTTATCTTCTAATTCACCTGTTCTCTCCTATGTGTCTTCAATCCGTGCAATGGCCGTGTCCGTTTTATTTTGCGCCTCATTTATAGCATTTTTGACCTCCTCCTGACTGTTTCTTAGTCTCTTGATCTTTGTAGCAATAGATTCTCTGCTGTCCTCTATGCTGTTTTCAAGCCCAGTGATTAATTTTATGACTATTATTGTAAATTCTTGTTCCATTACATTGCTTAAATCGATTTTGATCAGTTCGTTAGCTGTTGCTACTTCCTGGAGTTTCTTTTGAGAAGAATTCTTCTGTTTCGTCTTTTTGGGTAGTCCCTGCAGTGGCTCCTAACTGCAGGGCACTTCCGCTGTGCTGTCTGGAGTAACTTGTGTTGGTGGGCAGGGCCACAGTCAGACCAGATGCCTTCCCCAGCCCACCGCTGGGGCCACAGTCAGAGTGGTGTGTACCTTATCTTCCCCTCTCCCAGGGGCAGGGCTCACTGTGGAGTGGTGTGGCCCCTGTCTGAGATACTTGCACACTACCAGGCTTGTGGTGCTGCTTCATTGGGATCTGGCATATAAGGCGGGGTGGATCCATAAGGTGCACTGGGGAGGAAGGGGCAGGCTTAGCTTGCTTTGTCATTGGTGGTCCCCTGTGGGAGGGGCCCTGCAGCACTGGGAAGGAGGCCGACCTGTGGAGGGAGGGATCCAAAGAAGCACAGCATTGGGTGTTTGTGGGGTGTAAGCAAGTTCGGTGACAGGAATTGTTTCTCTTTCAGATTTTTTCTGGGGGATGGGAGAGGGATATGGCGCTTGCCAGCACCTTTGTTCCCCACTGAGCTGAGCTCTGTTCTGGGGCTCAGCAACTCTCCCTCCTGGTGCCCTCTCACCCTCCCCGCTCTCTGAGAGCAGAGCTGTTGACTTTTAATTTTCTAGATGTTAAGTCCCCCTGGCTGTCAGAACTCATGCAGTCCAGCCCCTCTGCTTTTGAAAGCCAGACTCCGGGGCTCTGCTTCACCTGGAAGGCTACCCTTCCACCACCCTGGCTCCCTCCTGAAAGTCCATGTAGCGTGCACCGCCTCTCTGCCCTTCCTACTTTCTTCTGTGGGTCTCTTGTCTACGCTTGGCTCTGGAGAGTCCGTTCTGCTAGTGTTCTGGTGGTTTTCTGGGTTATTTAGACAGATGTGGGTGGAATCTAAGTTATCAGCAGGACAAGGTGAGCCCAGCATCCTCTTATGCTGCCATCTTTCTTAAAGTTCAAACTCCATCAACTGTTCTCTTTTAGGTCTTCTAAGTACCACATCCTTCTCTCTCTCTCTCTTCCATAATCCCCGGGCTCCATGTCCACTCATTGCCTTTTCTCTAGACTCTAGTCAGTTCACCAATACATATAGTGCAAGCTTACCCACCATAAGAAAATCACCAAGGCACTCTTTTCCTGTGCTGGAGGAATCTGAGCACTGCCTGAGGTCAGGTAGGGTGCCTCGTCTTCTATATTTTGGAATAGTTTGAAAAGAATAGGTATTAACTGTTCTTTAAATGTTTGGTAGATTTCACCTGTGAAGCCATCTGGTCTTTTACTTCTGTTCTGTGGGAGTTTTCTGATTACTGCTTCAATTTTGTTGCTGGTAATTGGTCTGTTAAAATTTTCTATTTCTTCCTGATTCGATTTTGGGAGGTTATATGTTTCCAGGAATTTATTCACTTCTTTGAGTTTGTCCAATTTTTTGGCATGTAATTTTTTTTTATAACATTCTCTTACAACCCTCTGTTTTTCTGTGGTGTTGGTTGTTTTTTCTCTTTAAATTCTGATTTTGTTTACTTGAGTCCTCTCTGTTTTTTTTTTTTTGATAAGCCTGGCTAAGGATTTATCAATTTGTTGATCATTTCAAAGAAACAGCTCTTGGTTTCAATGACGTGGTGTATTTTTTTTAATTTTCTATTTTATTTATTTCTTTTCTAATCTTTATTACTTACTTCCTTCTTCTGGTTTTATGTTTTGTTTGTTCATCTTTTTCTAGCTCATTTAGGTGTAAGGTTAGGTTGTTTATTTGTTGTTTTTCTTGCAGAGTTAAGTCTCTGTTGTTATAAACCTCCTTCTTAGAACAGCTTTTACTGCATCTGAAAGATCTTGGATTACTGTGTTTTCATTTTCATTTGTCTCCATGTATTTTTTTTTGTTTCCTTTTTGATGTCTTTGTTTACCCATTCATTGTTTAGTAACGTTATTTAACCTCCATGCATTTGTGCTCTTTTCAGATTTTTTCTTGTGGTTGATTTCTAGTTTCAAAGCATTCTGGTCAGAAAAGCTTCATAGTATGACTTCAATATTTTTGAATTTGCTGAGACTTGGTTTGTGACCTAATATGTAATCTCTTCTGGAGAATGTTCCATGTGCACTTTAAAAAAAATGTGCTGTTTAGGGTGGAATGTTCTGAATATATCTGTCACATCCATCTGGCTAATGTGTGTAGGATTTTGATAGGTGAAGAAGGGGGCAGTTCTAGCTCAAAGTAATATCACAGAAGAGTTTAAAATAGGTGTAGATAGGGAGCTGGGAAGTTGCCTTGTGCTTTCTGAAGGGCAGATGGTATGAACATGGGCAAGGAGCCCCAGGTTTTCATCACTCCATGAATGTCAGGCATATGAGTTGGCTTGTGCTGATGGTGGAAAGGAAAGGAATGATTTTTAGCAGAAATAAGGCAAAAACAGGGCTTCACTCTACAAAGATTCTCAGAGACAGACAGCTTCATGGAAAATGGGTTAGTGGAAATATGACATTAGGGAGCCATAATAGATCTTTGCTGTAGTCCAGGAGACAAACAGGTAGTAAAAGCCTGATGTGGTTGAGTGGGAGTGGGTAGGGTAGGGATGATTTTCTAATGTTTTTCTAATGTAGAAAAAAGTACAATATTTTATTTGAGTTAGAATGGTTGTAGAGGGAGAAAAGAGAGAAAGATAAACAGTTGGTCACAAAATGGGCGCCCAGTACTCTCAGACAGCTAGTTATCTTTTTCTAATTTCTGGTTGAATTGTGTGTGTCTTTGTGTGTGTGTCTTTGTGTGTGTGTGTGTGTGTGTGTGTGTTGCTCTGGGAGTGTGTGTATGTGCATTACCTTGTGTCTATGTGTGTTACTTTGTGTCTCCCAATGTGCTTCTGCAGCCTCCTACATCTGTGTAGGCTTTTGCATCCTCTAGGTTTCATCTAATCCATGCTGCAGTTAAATTGATTGACTAATGGAATGACTTGGCATTGCCTTGTTAATCTTTGGGTGAAGGAATAGGCATTCTTTCCCTTGAAGGTGCCTCTGAATTCCACTTGAAATCTAGGCTGTGATGAATTTGATTGGTTAAAAAAGCTATTTCAATTGTCTGTGCTCCATGGCATAGCTAGGGATTGAAATCCAATTACTGCTGGATATAGGATTTACCATAAGTCATTTGGCTTCATTTTGGAGACAGTAATTTAGGACTTTGTCACATATCTATGCAAATCTATCCAGCTGAATTGGACTAGAACTGGTAAACTTTTTTGGAAACAATACTCTGGCCCAGTGAGAGGTCTCCGCTGCCTTATGAGGTGAGTGGGGAGGGAAATGCAGCCCTAAAGGACACTAGACCCCTGATTATGGTTTGATTCTGCCTAGAAACAGGGCTGTGGAGTCCACATAGGCTTTAGATCTCTTATGAAATTCAGACCTTCTCTTTCATTCTCTTTTCATTCCAACCTTTGAAATGGCAAGTGTTCTCATCTTGTTTTTTTCTCATTTCCAGGAACTACCAGCTCTACCAAACACAGTAGGTTCTCAATAAATATTTGTTACCTTGAACTGAATTATAGCTAAGCCAAAGCCCAAAGAAAAAGAGGAATTTATCCAAGCTCCCAAAGAGGAATTAGACCTTCTACCCTGGTTTCTGAATTTCCTGTCAAGAGCTCTTGCAGTTATATAGTCCTGTCTAAAGATAGCTTAGGTTCAGACATCTGGCAGTAGATGGCTTATGCTGCACCAACAAACTTGTGACTGGGACCAGTTTTTTTTTTTCCTTTCTTTGGGTCTCAGTGTTCTCATCTGCATTATGGGAAGATTAGACTACTAGGTTTGAAAGAGTCCGTATAGTTTTGTTCCTAGGAATTTGTGACCAACATTGAGAGAATAAGCCTGTATGCCCTTGGGTAAGATAGAGGAGGAAGCAGTTATGGCCTATTTTAGAGTCTGTGTGTCACAGCCTCCTCCCTCTCTTCTGAATCCAAATCTCCACTAAAAGAAGGAAAATAAGTTTTCTGGCTTGGGAAATCTTGCTCTGACCCATAAACCACTGGGTCTCTGGGAAGTGGGAACGCATGCCCAGCCCAGAGCCTCCAATGCCTTATAGGGCTAGAAAAGCCTATGTGACCAACTGAGAAGGTGGTGAGTGGTTGGCCCAGAGAAGTTTTCTAGTTCCAGAGGATCTAACCTTGGTGAGAAAGGGGGGTGACTGCCACTCAGCCTTGGACAGGTAAGCGGGCTTAGCCAAGCCAGTGTATTCTGGAAAGGCCAGGAATGATGTCATGGGACACTTTGGGCTGCAACAACAGGAAACCACCAAGTGTTTACATTGGCTTACAGAGCACAAGCAGCCTGTTTTTTCTTCACTTCCTCAGTCTATCTGTTTCCTCTAATTCAAATACTATGAAGAAGGACTCACTGCCCAGGGCAGAGAAAGCGGAAGGGAGGCCCCCAAGAGAAACAACCCCCTCCTCAGCCCAAAGGGCTTTACTCTAGCTGGGGCCCTGCCAATAACTGACCTTAGGGTAGGGAAAGCAAGGTAGTTGGGACATACTCTGAGTGTTATACAACTCTATGGAAAGAAATTTCATAATTCTCCCTAAGATTCAATTCATGTTCTAAACCATCTTGGACTTCTCCTAAGATCAAATCAGTCACCTAGTCTTGTAAACTTAATTTAATCAAATCCATATAATCAATAGAAATTTGTATGTGAAGTGTTGTATTATTCTGTATTTGTGTGTCTGTGTCAGTGTGCCTCACAGGCAGTGGTAGGATACAAAGATAAAACAACAACAACAGTTCATACCCTCAATGAATTGACAATAGACTTAATGGCAGTGGGATGTCTTTCATCTATTCCATTCTCTTCATCTCCAAGGTTGTTGCCCCAGTCCAGGATCCCCATCATTTCCAACCTACATGTAACAGTCTCTTAATGGGTCTCCCCATTAAGTGGTTTAAGGTCTTGTGATTTAAGCAAAATGAGAGTCTACACCATGATAGTCACAGTCAAGAGGGACAGAAGTACATATTTGAGAGACCATTATCATCACCATTATCATAGATAGTTAACAGATATTAAATACTATGTGCTAGGAAACTGATTTAAGTACTCTAGCTAGATTAATTCATTTGATCCTCACAATAATCTTATGAAATATTATCACACATTTTTCAGGTGAGGGCTCTGAGGCACAGAAAGTATAAGTGACTAGTAAGTTGCAGAGCCAGGATATAAGCCAGGGAAAGCTGACTTTAGAATCCAATCTCTTAACCACTACTATATATTTTACAGAAGGTAGCATTTCTGGGACTCAATGTTGGGTTAGATATGGGGACTTGGAGCAGTCAAAGATGACTTATGAGTTTCCTGGTCAGTGAACTCTGGTTATACATTAGGACATTCATGCAAGCAGGGAAAACTGGGGCAGAGGAACAGATGTACAGGGAGCAATATGAAGATTTCAGTTTGGTTCATGGCAGGGTTGTTGTTCCTGTGGGATATCCAGAAGATGTCAGCTAGATGGTTGGCCATGTGGAATTGAAGTTCTCTTGCCACCTGATCCTTTTTTAGGCTCAGGCATCACTGGCTCTGGGAGACTCCCTTTTACCTCTGAGAATAGCAAATTATTTTTATGTTTCACTCTTACAGCACCCTCCTTTCTTCTTTCACAGAATTCACCCAAGGTTCAATTATTGGTGTAATTATTAGTTTAATGAATAGATTGTTAGCTACGTGAGGACAGGTGTTGTCTATATTAGAATTCTATCCCACATGTCTAACACCATTTCTGGAATATATTATTCACTTAGCTGCTCATTAATTCATTCATTCAAGAAATATTTATCAAGCACTTAATATTTTCCAGACACTGTTCTAGAAGCTTGTTTCAAAATTTGCATAAAGCCCTTGCCCTTGTGGAGCTTACATTCCATTGAGACACACAGTGAATGGCAGTGATTTTATTTGATATTTTTTGTGTCTGTGATCCTGAGTAGAGCTATATTAGTTTATTTATTGAATAAACCCCTATTAAGTATTTTATATGTACCAGTCACTTTTTAATCCTCCCATTTAATCCTCGAAACAATCCTGTAAAAGAGATACCATCATTAACCCCATTTATAGAATAGACCACCTGATGTCAGAGAGATTTAGCAACTCGCCTTAGATCACACTAGTAAGGAGTCAAGTGCAAGTAGTTTACTCACAATACCTGCCAGCTTACTCATTAGAGTACAACACACTGCTTTTGATATGTCCATTCTGTGCTTAAAATGATACATGGGAACCCCTGTAGGGCACCTGATCCAGAAGGAGACCTTGAGAAAATACAGTCATGCAGAAAACTCCCAGCCTAGACCAGGTCTCATAGGCATCTTCTTGCACTCTCCATTTCTCATAGTGATAGGATAGGCCTATCCTATGGTTAACTCCAGGAATTGGTAGAGCAGCAGTAGCTATAGAACAAATACTTAAAGCCTGGACTCCTGAGGAAGACCCCACCCCCATGCCATTATAGGAACCCTAACCCCCAACCCCTCCTTGGGCCAAGCATCTGGAAGGCAAGAGGCAGTGGATATAGTTCCATGGTTCACCCTCTCCAACCATAAGGTAGATATATGGAAAAGGTTTGAAAACCAAAAGTGAGGCAAGGTTCAAGGACAGGTGGAAGGGGAAATAGACCCACCAGACTGTCCTTTCCTGAGGTTCAGGGCAGAGCTCTGTCTGCATAGCCACCTTCTGCTAAGTGACTCCAAATGCCACAGTGTGAGGAGAGCCAGGCAAAGAAAGGGTGGGGGAGGAGTTGGCGGTTCCTAGATGTGGACTGGGCTGGGCCTGTATATTACTATGAAACTATGTATGGGGTCTATATGTGAGTGAAATGAGGATAGCATGGCATGAAGCCTGGGCAGGTCTAGGAGGGAAGGAGATACTGAAAGGAATGTCGCAGAGTGAGTAAAGAGTCTCTGTGCCTGGTTTTGTTGCCAAAACATAGTGTGACTGCATATTTCTGAAATAAGTATTTATACTTGCGTGGGAGACATGGATTATCATATGCATGGCCTGTGCAGGCATATGTGTATGTGTGTAAAGTGTTGGGGAAGAATAGTTGTGACAGTGTCTTTGTAATGTCTGTATGTCTGGTTGTGCATGCCAGTTTCTGTGTGGTATTCAAGAACATTAGATATAGGAAGTATGTCTAAGGAAGATGTTGTATGTGAGGTGTGCAAGTGAAACATGGGCGAAGTGTGTGGTGTATGCTATGGATTGTGGGGAATACATTGAAGTGAGGTGTTGGCAGAGGGCATGGTGCTCTGGCTGTGTGGTGAATACATGAGCTGTGGAATGGTGAGGTGCATTGGACCCCCCACTAACATTAGCCACATCTCTCTGAACCTCAGCTTTTCTGCTGAAAAAATGTGGATAAGCTCTACCTCTACACAAGATTGTATGAAAATTCAGTGAGTTAATCCATGGGAAGTGTCCTACACACAATAGGTGTTCAAGGTATTATTTCTACCATTATTATGACTGTGAAGTAAAGTGGGTGACATCTGGGTCAGAGCAGCAGCTCATTAAAATGTTTGCCAAATTGAAGAATGAATGACTTGTTTGGTTTGTTTTTACCTGTTTGATACTCAGTTGATAACTAAACTGGGTCTTGAATTGGCCCATTACTTTGTCTATGTTGAAAATCCTGGAGTGGGAGCCCTGAAATTTCATATTCCACAGGAAGTAAGGTGGGATGGGAGGGGATGGTGTAAAAGCCAACCAGCCAAGCCTGGACAAAAAGCAGGGGAAAGATAGTACCAGGAGCTCTCTAGGCACTCAAGGAACTGAGTCAAAGAGAGGTGAGGGCAGTGAGGTGCCAGAACCCAAGGAAATTTTGTGAAGGATAAGAAACATCTCAATTCTCCATGCCTGGACTGAGCTCTATTCCAAGGCAGCTCTACAACCTAAGTCTCCAGGGCCTGGCACAGGAAGGGACTCATCAAATGGTCATGAATAATAGAAGTCACAGAGTTCCAGGGCCACAAAGTCTTGAGTATAAATTAGGTTTCCTGATTATTACTCATTTCTTTGTATATTGTCTGTCTACTCTGACTAGAGTGTTCTTTACAACCATTTCCCCAGTACCTAAAATAGTACCTGGCACAAAGTAGGTACTTCATAAATGTTTATACTAGAACACAGCAGTAAGAGTAGTATGTATAGCTGTTATTATCACGTTTTCTCTTTTTTATAGATTTTATTGTGATAAAATGTATATAACATAAAATTTGCCAATTTAACCATTTTTAAGTGTAAAACTCAGTGGCATTAATTACATTCAGTGTTGTGCAATCATCATCACCTATTTCTTAAACAATTTTGTCATCCCAAACAGAAAATATGCAGCCAGTAAGCAATAACTCTGCATTCTTCCACTCCCCCAACCACTGGTAACCCCTAATCTACTTTCTGTGTCAATGAATTTGCCTATTCTGGATATTTCATCTAAGTGGAAGCATACCATATTTGACCTTTAGTTTCTGGCTTATTTCACCGAGTTCATCCATGTTATGCCACATATGAGAATGTCATTCCTTTATTTTTTTATGTATTTAAATTCATGTTAGTTAACATACAGTGTAGTCTTGGCAAGTAATTCATCTCTTACATATGACACCCAGTGATCATCCCAAAAAGTGTTCTCCTTAGTGCCCATCATCTATTTAACCCATTCCTCAACGACCTCCTTCCAGTAACCCTCAGTCTATTCTTTGTATTTAAGAATCTCTTATGATTTGCCTCCGTCTCTGTTTTTATCTTATTTTTCCTTCCCTTAACATATGTTCATTGTTGAATTTCTCAAATTCCACATATGAGTGAAATAATGATATCTGTCATTCTCTGACTTATTTCGCTTAGCATAATACCCTCTAGTTCCATCCACATTGTTGCAAATGGCAAGATTTCATTCTTTTTCATCAATGAATAGTATTCCATTACATATATATACCACATCTACTTTATCCACTAATCAGTCAATGGATATTTGGGCTCTGTCCATAATTTGGCAATTGTGGATAGCACCACTATAAACATTAGTATGCACGTGCCCTTTTGAATCGGCATTTTTGTATCCTTTGGATAAATACCTAGTAGTGCAATTGCTGGGTTGTAGGGTAGTTCAACTGTTCATTTTTAATGAATCTCCATAGTGTTTTCCAGAGTGACTACACTAGTTTGTATTCCCACCAACAGTGAGAAATGGTTCCCCTTTCTCTGCACCATTGCCAACATTTGTTGTTTCCTGAGTTGTTTATTTTAGTCATTCTGACAGATGTGAGGTGGTATCTCATTGTGGTTTTGATTTGTATTTCTCTGATGATGAGTAATGTTGAGCATCTTTTCATGTGTCTGTTAGCCATCTAGACGTCTTCTTTGGAAAAGTGTCTATTCATGTCTTCTTCCCATTTCTTCACTGAATTCTTTGTTTTTTTGGGTGTTGAGTTTGATAAGTTCTTTATAGATTGTGGATACTAACCCTTCATCTGATGTCATTTGCAAATATCTTCTCCCATTCTGTCAGTTGCTCTTTAGTCTTATTGATGGTTTCCTTTGCTGTGCAGAAGCTTTTTTATCTTGTTGAGGTCCCAATAGTTCATTTTTGCTTATATTTACCTTGCCTCTGAAGACACGTCAAGAAAGAAGTTACTGTGAGCACAACAGGGATGTCCACTCTCACCACTGGTGTTCAATGGAGTACTGGATGCCCTAGCCTCAGCAATCAGAAAGCAAAAAGAAATAAAAAGCATCCATGTCAGCGAGGAAGCATCCATATCAAGCATCCATTTACTCTTTGCAGATGACATGATACTCTACATGGAAAACCTGAAAGACTCCACCAAAATACTACTAGAGCTGATACAATAATTCAACAATATCACAGGATATAAAATCAAAGTACAGAAACCAGTCGCATTTCTATACACCAATAATAAAGCAGCAGAAAGAGATATCAATAATCGATCCCATTTACAATTGCACCAAAACCCCTAAGACACCTGGGAATAAACCTAACCAAAGAGGTGAAAAATCTATACATGAAAACTATAGATAGCTTATGAAAGAAATTGAAGAATGCACAAAAAATTGAAAAATATTCCATTGCTCATGAAGTGGAAGAACAAATATTGTTAAAATGTCAATACTACCCAAAGCAATCTACAATTCAATGCAATCCTTATCAAAATAGCACCAGTATTCTTCACAGAGCTAGAAAAAACAATCCTAAAATTTGTATGGAACCACAAAAGACTTGAAATAGCCAAAGTAACATTAAAAAAGAAAACCAAAGCGGGAGGCATCACAATTCCATGTTTCAAGGTGTATTACAAAGCTGTAATCATCAAGATGGATGGTACTGGCACAAAAACAGACACATGGATCAGTGGAATAGAATAGAACACCCAGAAATGGATTCACAAATATGTGACCAACTCACCTTTGGCAAAGCAGGGAAGAGTATCTAATGGACAAAAAGTCTCTTTAGCAAATGGTGCTGGGAGAAGTGGAGAGCGACATGCAGAAGAATGAAATTGGACCTCTTTCTTGCATCATACACATAAATAATTCAAAATGTATCAAAGACCTAAATGTGAGACACGAAAATATCAAAATCCTACAGGAGAAAACAGGCAGCAACCTCTCTGAGAATGTCATTTCTTTTGGTGGCTGAATAATATTCCATTGTATGTATGTATCCATTTTATTTATCCATTCATTTGTTTACAGACACTTGGGTTGCTTCCCCATTGTGGCCACTGTGCATAATGCTGCAATGAAATTGGGATATAAGTATCAGTTTGAGTCTGTATTTTCAATTATTTTGGGTATATATATATATATATGTGTGTGTGTGTGTGGAATTGCTTAGGTCATATATAATTCCATGTTTGGCTTTTTGAGGAACTGTCAAATTGTTTTCCATAGTGACTGCACCATTCATTTAACATTTCCATCGGAAGTATATGAGGGTTTGAATTTCTCTATAACTTTGCCAACACTTTTCATTTTTAAGCTTTTGATATTTATTTGTTTATTTATTTATTATTTATTTATTTATTTAGAATTGTGATAAAATATATATAACATAAAATTTACCATCTTGGGGTGCCTGGGTGGCTCAGTCGGTTAAGCATCTGACTTCACCTCAGGTCATGATCTCACAGTTCATGAGTTCAAGCCACACATCAGGCTCTGTGCTGATAGCTCAGAGCCTGGAACCTGCTTCAGATTCTGTGTCTCCTTCTCTCTGCCCCTCTCCTGCTTGTTCTCTCTCTCAAAAATAAATAAACATTTAAAAAAATATTATATATATATATGTGTGTGTATATATATATATACATATATATATATATATATATATATATATATATATATATAATTTATTGTCAAATTGGTTTCCATACAACACCCATTGCTCATCCCAAGTGTCCTCCTCAGTGCCCATCACACACTTTCCCCTATCCCCCACCCCCCATCAACCCTCAGTTTGTTCTCATGGTTTGCCTCCTTCCCTCTCTGTAACTTTTTTCCCCCTTCCCCTCCCCCCTGGTCCTCTATTAAGTTTCTCAAGATACACATAAGGGTGAAAACATATGGTATCTTTCTCTGCCTGACTTATTTCACTAAAATTTCATCATATTAATTATTTTAAAGTGCACAGTTCAGTAGTGTTAGCACATTCACATTGTAGTGCAAACAATATCCAGAACTCTTCATCTTATAAAACTGAAGCTCTATATCAATTACACAATTTCCTATTTGCCTTTTTCTTGGCAACTACCATTCTACCTTCTGTCTCAATTTTACTCTGGATGCCTCATATACATGGAGTCATACAGGATTTGCCTTTTTGTTACTGGTTTATTTCACTTAGCATAATGTCCTCAAGATTCATCCATGTTGTAGCCTGTGTCAGCATTTCCATTATTTAAAAGGTTAAATAATATTTCATCATGTGCACATACCACATTTTGCTTATCCATTCATCTGATGATGGGCACTTGGGTTGCTTCCACATTTTGGCTATTGTTAACGATGCTGCTGTGAACATGGGTGTCAAGATTCTACTTCCTTTTTTTAAAACTATTTTTTTAATTCAAGTTAGATAACATATAGTGTAGTCTTGATTTCAGGAGTAGAACCCAGTTATTCATCTCTTACATATGACACCCAGTGCTAATCCCAAAAAGTCCCCTCCTTAATGTTCATCACCCATTTAACCCATAACCTCCCCAGCAACCTTCAGATTTTTCTATTTAAGAGTTTTATGGTTTGCCTACCTCTCTGCTTTTGTCTTATTTTTCCTTCTCTTCTCCTATCAAATTCTAAATATAAGTGAAATCATATGATATCTGTCTTTCTCTGACTGATATACCCAGAGGTGGAATTGCTGGATCATATAGTAATTTTATTTTCAATTTTTTGAGGAACTGTCATTACTGTTTTCCATACCAACTATACCATTTTAAATTCCCATCAACAGGGCACAAGTGTTTTAATGTCCCCACATCCTCACCACACTCCATTCTTTTCGTATTATAGTTATCTTAATGGTTAAGTGATATCTTATTGTGGTTTTGGTGCACATTTCCCTAATGAATATGATGTTCAGCATATTTTCATGTGTTTATTTGACATTTTACATTTTCCTGGAGAAATGGCTATTCAAATCTTTTGCCTATTTGTCCCAGTGCCTCAACATTTATTTATTTATTTAGGTATTTATGTATTTATGTATTAATTTTAATTCCAGTGAATGAAAATACAGTGTTATACTAGTTTCAGATGTACAATATAGTAATTCAACACTTCCATACATCACGCTTTGCTCATCACAAGTGCACTCCTTAATCTCCATCACCTATTTATCCCATCCCCCCAACCACATCCCCTTTGGTAACCATCAGTTTGATCTCTATACTTAAGAGTCTTTTTTCTTAATTTCAATCTCTCCTTCTTATTTTTTTCCCTTTTCTTTTTTGTTTCTTAAATTCCACATAATGAGTGAAATCATGTCTTTCTCTGACTGACTTATTTTGCTTAGCATTATACTTTCTAGCTCCATACATGTCGTCACAAATTCTTTTGCCAATTTTTTTTTAAATTTTTTGTTTTTTTGTTGGTGAGTTGTAAGAGTTCTTTATATATTCTGAATATTAAACTCTTATCACATATATGATTTGTAAATGTTTTCTGTCATTATGTAGGTTTTCTTTTCAGTTTCTTGATAATGTCCTTCAATACACAAAAGATTTTAATTTTGATAAAGTCCAATTTATCTACTTTAAGTTTTGTTCCTTTGGTGTCATATCTAAGAATGCCAAATCCAAGATCATGAAGATTCACATCTATGTTTTTTTTTAATAAAGGTTTTATAGTTTTAGCTTTTTCTTAAATGTTTATTTATTTTTGAGAGAGAGAGAGCACAAGCGGGGTAGGGACAAAGAAAGAGTGGAACAGAGGATCTGAAGTGAGCTCTGAGCTGACAGCAGAGAGCATGATGTGGCGCCCAAACTCATGAACCATGAGATCATGACCTGAGCCTAAGTCAGACACTTAACTGAGTGAGCCACCCAGGTGTCCCTATGGTTTTAGCTTTTATATTTAGGCCACTGATGCATTTTGACTTGATTTTTTAAAATATAATTTATTGTCAAATTGGTTTCCATACAACACCCAGTGCTCATCCAAACAAGTGCCCTCCTCAGTGCCCATCACCCACTTTCCCCTCTCTCTACCCCCCATCAACCCTCAGTTTGTTCTCAGTATTCAAGAGTCTCTTATAGTTTGCCTCCCTTCCTCTCTGTTTGTAACTTTTTTTCCCTTCCCTCCCCCATGGCCTTCTGTTAAGTTTCTCGAGATCCACATATGAGTGAAAACATATATCAGTCTTTCTCTGACTGACATTTCACTTAGCATAATACCCTCCAGTTCCATCCACATTGCTGAAAATGGCCAGATTTCATTCTTTCTCATTGCTATTGACTTTATTTTTGTATATGGTATGAGGCCAGAGTCCAATTTCATTCTTTTTCATGTGGAAGTCCAATTGTCCCAGCATCATCCATTGAAAAAACTATTTTCTCCTCATTGAATGGTCTTGGTACCCTTGTCAAAAATCAATTGGAAATAGGTGTATGTATTTATTTCTGGACTTTCAATTCTATTCCATTGGTCTATATGTCTATACTTATGCCATCACCACACTTTTTTGATGACTGTATCTTTGCAGTAATTTTAAAATTGGGGAAAGATCCCTCCAGAATTCTGGCTTTCTACTTTTTTTCAAGAATGTTTTGGCTTACAACTCTATATGAATTTAAGGGTTGGCTTTTCCATTTTTCAAAAAAGACTGCTGGAATATGGTAGGGATTACACTGAATCTGTAGATTGCTGGGGTAGTAATATTGATACTTTAACAATAGTAAGTCTTCATACCACTAGCATAGGGTGTTTCATTTACTTAAATCTTATTAATTTTCTTCAGTATGTCTTATAGTTTCAGTGTACACTTATTTCACCTTGTTGGTTAAATTTATTCCTAGGTATTGAATTCTTTTACATGTGATTTTAAGTGTAATTGCCTTCTTAATTTCTTATTTCTTTTTGGATTGCTCATTGCTAGTGAATACAAATACAAATGATTTTGTATGCTGATATTGCATTCTGAAACTTGGCTGAATTTGTTTATTAGCTCTACTACTAGATTTTTTTAGTGAATTCTTTGGGGTTTTTCTACATATGGGATTATGTTATTTGTGAATAAAAATAATTTTACTTTTTTTTCTTTACAATTGGGTGCTTTTTATTTCTTTCTTTGTGTGTCTTATTGCTCTAGCTAGAACTTCCAGTAAAATGTTTAATAGCAATGGTAAAAGTAGGCATTTTTGTCTTGATCCAGATTTTAAGAATAAAGCTTTCAAGTCTCTTACAACTGAGTATGATATTAGCTGGGTTTTTCATAAATGTAATTGTCCATGTTGAGGACATTCACTTTGATTCCTTGCTTTCTGACTTTTTTTTTATCATTAAAGGGTGTGCATTTTGTGAAATGCCTTTTCTGCCTGATTTGAAATGATTATGTGATTTTTACCTTCATTCTATTATTGTGATATGTTACATTGATAGATTTTCTTATTCTTTGATCAACTTAATTTTTAAGATTATGCTGTTTAGGGGAGCAGCTGCCACCAAGTCTGGACCCAACCTTGTGCACTGTCAATGCCTGTGCACCCACCCAACATGCACTTCCAATTCTTTTTCGTTCTAAGTAAAATACAGCAGCTCTCAAGGATCAGTTGATTCAGAATATTCTTAAGACTATACCCCCCAGAATAAGATTACGGTTGTTAGGGTTGCTGTTGTTAGCATGGCTTGTGGCCATCTGTATTTTAATGAAGGACTTGTCAAATGAACTTGCTCTTGTTGATGTCGTGGAAGACAAATTGAAATGAGAGATGACGAATCTCCAGCATGGAAGGCTTTTCCTTAGAACACCAAAATTTGTCTCTGGCAAAGACTATAATGTGACTACAAACTCCAAGCTGGTTATTTTCACAGAGAGAAAGCCTTCTTAATTTGGTCCAGCATAACGTGAACATTTTAAATTAATCATTCTTAATATCGTAAAATACAGCCTAAACTGCAAGTTGTTTGTTATTTCCAATCCAGTGGGTATCTTGACCTATGTGGCTTGGAAGATAAGTGGCTTTCCCAAAAACCGTGTTATTGGAAGTGGTTGTAATCTGGGTTCATCCTGGTTCCATTACTTAATTTGGGAAAGGCTGGGAGTTCACCCATTAAGCTGGCATAGGTGGGTCCCTGGGGAGCATGGAGATTCTAGTGTGCCTCTATGCAGTGGAGTAAATGTTGCTGGCATCTTCCTGAAGAATCTTCACCCTGACTTAGGCACTGATGCAGATAAGGAACAATGGAAAGAGGTTCACAAATAGGTGGATGACAGTGCCTATGAGGTGATCAAACTGAAAAGGCTACACTTCCTGGGCCATTGGGCTATTTGTGGAAGATTTGGAAGAAAGTATAATGAAGAATCATAGGCAGGTGCATCCAATTTCCATCATGACTAAGGGTCTGTATGGAATAAAAGATTCTGTTTACCTTAGTGTTCTTTGCATCTTGGGACAGAATGGAATCTCAGATGTTGTGAAGGTGACTCTGACTCCTGAGGAAGAGGCCCATTTGAAGAATAGTGCAGATACACTTTGGGGGATCCAAAAAGAACTGTAGTTTTAAAGTTGTCTTATGCTGTTCCAGTTCACTGTCTAGACTATAACAGGATTTTAGCTGGAGGTTGTATATATCATCCTTATTACCTGATCTATTACTCAAGTAGTAATATTAAAATGGCCTAGGAAAAGCATCAGTTTCCTAAAGTTACAAATAAGAATGGTTCACAAAACCCTGCAGCTATATCCTGATGCTGGATGGTACTTGTGTAGTCCTAAATTGGTTAATGTAAAATAGTTCCACCACTTGAGAGGCACCACTGCCAATATTACATATGCTGAAGTTGCTCTCCAAACCAGATGTACATTTACCATATGATATATAACATCTGGTTCCTTCACCCAACATGCCTAGTCCAACTTTTTTTCTCCAATCACATCCTTGAATTCAATGTATAAATGTAATATTGCATGTATTGTGCATAAAACTGTTCTAAAGGATCTTATTTTGTGTAATATATATATATATATGTTAGAATATAGTGTACATTGCCATATAATGCAAAAAGAAATATCTATATATAAGCAAGGGTCATGCCAACCAATTAAAATACCAAATAAACTTTGAACAGTGAGGAAAAAAAAGATTATGCTGTTTCATTTCCACAAATTGTCAACATTTACATTTTTATTTTGTTATTGATTTCTAGCTTCATTTCATTGTAGTTGGAAAAAATATTTTGTATGTTTCTATCTTTTTAATATTTATTGGGACTTGTTTTGTGACCTAACATATGGCTTCTTCAGGAGAAGAGTGCTCCATGTGCACTTGAGAAGAATGTGCATTCTGCTGTTGTTGGTTGGAGTAAATTATTAATTTATTAATTAATGTTTTTAATGTTTATTTTTGTCAGAGACAGAGGGAGACAGAGAGAGAGAGAGACAGTGCAAGTAGGGAAGGGCAGAGGGAGATGGGGACACAGAATCCAAAGCAGGCTCCAGGCTCTGGGCTGTCAGTGCAGAGTCTGATGCAGGCTTCAAAGCCGCAGACTCTGGGATCATGATCTGAGCCGAAGTCTGATGCTTAACTGACTGAACCACCCAGACACCCCATTGGGAGGAGTAATTTATATTTGTTAATTTTAGTTAGTTTGCAGTGCTGTGAAATTCTTCTATTTTTTTATTTATCTTCTGTCTAAATGTTCTATTTATGATTGAAAGTGGGATATTTTCTCACTCTTATTGTACAATTGTTTATTTCTCACTTTAATTTTGCCAATGTTTGCTTCATATTTAGGTGGCTCAATTGTTTGGTGCATATATGTTTATAATTATTATGTTTCTGATAAATTGACTATCAGAATATCATTCCCTTCAGTGTCTCTTGTAAAAGGTTTTAGCTTGAAGTCTATTTTATCTGATACTCATACCCAGCTATCTTTTGGTTGCTATTTTCAAGAAAAATATTTTCCCATCTTTTCAATTTCAACTTATCTGTGTCTTTGGATATAAAGTTAATCTTTTGGGGGAACCTGGGTGGCTCAGTTGGTTAAGATTCCGACTTTGGTTGGGGTCATGATCTCACAGTTTGTGTATAGAGTCCCATGTTGGGCTCTGTGCTGACAGCTCAGAGCTTGGAGCTTGTTTTGGACTCTGTGTCTCCCTCTCTCTGCCCCTCCCCTGCTCAAGCTCTGTTTCTTTCTCTGTCTCTGTCTCTATCTCTCTCTAAAATAAACATTAAAAATTAAAAAAAAATAAAGTGAATCTTTTGTGAACAGCATATAGTTGGGTCATGTTCAGAAACAATTTCATTAATCTCGCCTTTTGATTGGGTAGTTTGATACATTTACGTTTAATATAATTATTGTATTTTTATTTGTCCCTCATTTTCTGTATTACTTGCTACTTGTATGTTCAGTGGTTTTTGAGAAGAATTGTCTTCAGTCTCTTCTTGTTTGCTTCTGTGTATATGCATTAGATGTTATTTTATGGTTGCCATGGGGATTAGATTTCACAACCTAACTTAAATTGTTACCAACTTAACTTCAATATTATTCAAAGACTCTGCTAAGATACAGCTCTGTCTCTTTATGTTACGGTTTTCACAAATCACAGCTTTATATGTTTTATGCTCAATAATATAGTTATAATTATTTTTATACGTTTGTCTTTAAATAATGTAAGAAATAAAAACTAGTTGAAAACTAAAAGCACAATAATATTGGCTTTTATGTTTGCCCATTTATGGACCTTTATCATAGAAGTTTATTTCTACACATGATTTATAGTTACTGCATATATCCTTTTATTTCAACCTAAAAGACTCCTTTAACATTTCTTGTAGACCAGGTCTAGTGTTAACATATTCCCTAAGCTATTGTTTATCTGGAAATGTCCCAATTTTCCCATTTTTGAAGAAGAGTTTTGCCATATACAAAATTCTTCACTGGCAGTTATTTTTCCAGTACTCTAAATATAATGTTCCTTTTTTTAATCTTACTTTTTTTGTTGTTGGAAACTGGACATTTGAATATTATAATGTGGTAACTCTGGAAATAAGATTATTTTACTCCCCCAAGATTTGCTGTTCTATTGATTGCTGAAGGTTATAGTATGTACGTTTAATGAGTATTCCAAACTATTTTTGGAAAAACTGAATTCCTTGTCATGTATGGTCTCTGAAGTATCCATTTCTTAAGCTCATGTTTGGCTAGTGTTTTGATGAATTTCTTTGAATGCCAGGAGCTGGAAACAAAAACAAACAATAACAAACAACAATAACAAAAGAAAAACATCCTCCATCAAGAAAAAAATACAAAATACGAAGCATGTCTCCCAGTCTTTGCAGATAGGCTCTGTGATGGGCCAATCCAACACTTATCCAGGATTGCACTGAGCCTGAGGTGAAAATTTAGAGTGGTCTGAGTTGTAAGTGAGGTAAAATAGAGAGAAGTTATGCATTTGTCCTTCACGGAGCCCTCAGAGAACTTACAGCAGACATATACAGGGTGTGGACACTTGCAGGGGATGAGCTCTTCAGCTTCTTCCTCCTGGTGATCCACTGTAGTTCTTGAAAGAAGTTTGGTTATTGACAGAAGATGGCAGTGGAGTATGAGGACCTTAGGCTTGCCTGGTCCCCCATGAACACAACTGGATAATGAAAAATTATCCTAAATACACCAGAAATCAATCTGAAGACTGACAGAACAAACTCCACAATTAAAGGGAGAGAAGAAGCTCCATCAAAGAAAGTAGGAAGTGTGTAGTTGGGGTTTAGGGGAGAAACAGATCATGGGTACTGTGGAGAGGAGGGAGCCATTGTCATGGAGAAGAGAGAGAGAAGTCATGGTGCGAGAGAGAGAAGCACACAGATAAATGTACAAGGAGAATGTTTCCACAAAAGTATTGGCTTAGAAAATGAGAGGGGCAGAATTTTGTGAGTTCTTGCAACCAGTGGGGCTTAAAGCCTAGAGTTGTAAAGATCAGTGGGTTTGGCTGGGTTAGAGTTTGGAAGACACTGTGCTGCTTGTGGAGAGAAAGCAGGAAAAAAAGCCAGGAACAGACAGTATGGAAACAGCAATTTTAAGTTCCCGGATCACAGAGTGGAGAGATTATTTGCTCTCCTCAGAGCATGTCACTGAGAGGCAGCATTCATGGAGACACCTCTCTGGGAACAAAGGAGCTGGCTGGAAACATTTCCCTCCTGTGACCTTCAGCATAAACACAGAACAACTTGTGGGAAGGATTGCAGCACTGAAACTGCCTAACTTCTTTACACAATACCCCATTCCCCAGTGCTCTGGCAGAACTGCTTCTCAGTTAAGCTTGCCTCAGTCCCAGTGCAGAAAGCCTATCCCCTAGGAGATCAACACAAACCCATGGACACATCACATCTCTGAAACAGAGAGTTTTGCAGGTCCTCAGTTATGCTGGAGTTGGTGTCAGGTCTCATTTCACAAGCCTACCAGAGCACACCTAGTTAAAACTCACCACATTCAGGGGGCACCTAGGTGGCTCAGTCAGTTAAGCATCTGACTTCAGCTTGGGTCATGATCTCACTGTTCATGAGATCGAGCCCCACATTGGGCTCTGTGCTGACATCTCAGAGCCTGGATCCTGCTTTGGATTCTGTGTCTCCTTCTCTCACTGCTCCTCCCCCACTCGTGCTCTGTCTCTGTATCTCTCTCAAAAATAAATAGGCATTAAAAATTAAAAAAAAACACACCACATTCAGGCCTGGGACCAAACACTGCCCACAAAAGCCAAGGAGATCCTCTGCGGGTGAGTGGTATGAAGGATAGAGCAGCCAAAACACAATAGCAGATCATATACAGCACTTACCAGAAACACACCATGAAATGTCAGGCCTTGGATACCACATGATCTCTTCTTTATAATGCCATTGCTATTTTTTTTTTAAATTTAAATTCAAGTTAGTTAACATAAAGTGTAGTCTTGGCTTCTGGAGTAGAAACCAGTGATCATTTCTTACATATGACACCCAGTGTTAATCCCAAAAAATGCCCTCCTTAAATCCCTTCAAATATTTAAACCATCCCACCCACACCTCCTCCAGCAACCCTTAGTTTATTCTTTGTATTTAAGAGTCTGATATGGTTTGCCTGTCTCTCTTTTATCTTATTTTTTCTTCCCTTCCCCTATGTTCATCTGTTTTGTTTCTTAAATTCTACATGTGAAAACATGATATTTACATTTCTCTGACTTATTTCGCTTAGGATAATACCCTACAGTTCCATCCACATTGTTGCAAATGGCAAGATTATATTCCTTTATATGACTGAGTGATATTCCACTGTATATATGTACCACATCTTCTTTACCCATTTCTCAGTCAATGGACATTTGGGCTCTTTCCATTATTTGGCAATTGTTGATGGCACTACTATAAACATTGAAGTGCATGTGCTCCTTTGAATCAGCACTTTTGTATCCTTTGGATAAATACCTAGCAGTGCAATTCCTGGATTGTAGGGTAGTTCTATTTTTTTTTTAATTTTTGAGGAACCTCCATATTGTTTTCAAGAGTGTTCGCACTAGTTTGCATTCTGACCGACAGTGCAAAAGGGTTCCCCTTTCTCCGCATCCTCACTAACGTCTGTTGTTTCCTGAGTTGTTAATTTTAGCTATTCTGACAGGTGTGTGGTGATTTCTCATTGTGGTTTTGATCTGTATTTTCCTGATGATGAGTGATATTGAGCAACTTTTTATGTGTCTCTTAGCATAAGGCCATTACTTTTAGAAGCAAGAGACATAACTGGCTTTTCCAATACAGAGAAAAAAGGTTGAGACTTAGACAAAATGTGAAGATGGAGGAATTTATCTGAAATGAAAGAACAAGATAAAGTCCAGGCCAAAGATCTAAGTGAAACAAATATAAGTAACACACTTGATGGAGAATATAAAGGAACGATCCTAAGGATACTCAATGGGATTGAGAAAATAATAGAAGACATCAGTGAGACCCTTACCACATAGATTAAAATAATTAAAAAAAGAGAATCAATTACATATGAAGAGTGCAATAATCAAGATTAGAAACAGGCTGGAAGAAGGAAAGATGGTGGCTTAGGAGGACCCTGGGCTCACTGCGCATCCTGCTGATCACTTAGATTCCACCTACACCTGCCTAAATAACCCAGAAAACCACCAGAAGACTAGCAGAACGGAGTCTCCAGAGCCAAGCGCAGACGAGAGGCCCACAGAAGAGGATAGGAAGGGCAGAGAGGCGGTGCGCGCTCCACGGACTGGCGGGAGGGAGCCGGGGCGGAGGGGCAGCCCGCCGGCCAAGCAGAACCCCCGAGTCTGGCTTGCAAAAGCAGAAGGGCCTGACGGAGCATGTTCCCACAGCAAACGCGACTTAGGATCTGGGAGGTCATAAGTTAACAGCTCTGCTCAGAAAGCGGGAAGGCTGGAGGACAAAGGGAGGGAGAGTTGCTGAGCCTCAGGACAACAGAGCTCAGTTTGGCAGGGAACAAAGGTGCTCGCCAGCGCCATCTCCCTCGTTCATCCCCCAGCCAAAATCCCAAAGGGAACCAGTCCCTGCCAGGGAACTTGCTTGCTCCGCGCAAACATCCAATGCTGTGCTTCTGCGGAGCCAACCCTCCAGCGGCGGGTCTGACTCCCTCCCGCTGGCACAGGGCCCCTCCTGAAGTGGATCACCTAAGGAGAAACGAGCTAAGCCTGCCCCTCCTGCCCCTGTGCACCTTGCCTACCCACCCCAGCTAATATGCCAGATCCCCAGCACCACAAGCCTGGCAGTGTGCAAGTAGAGGGGAAGAGAAGGCACACACCAGTCTGACTGTGGCCCCAGCAGTGGGCTGGGGGCAGACGCCAGGTCTGACTGTGACTCCGCCCACCACTCCAGTTATACACCACAGCACAGGGGAAGTGCCCTGCAGGTCCTCACCACTCCAGGGACTATCCAAAACGACCAAACGGAAGAATTCCCCTCAGAAGAATCCCCAGGAAATAACAACAGCTAATGAACTGATCAAAAAGGATTTAAATAATATAACAGAAAGTGAATTCAGAATAATAGTCATAAAATTAATTGCTGGGCTTGAAAACAGTATAGAGGACAGTAGAGAATATCTTGCTACAGAGATCAAGGGACTAAGGAACAGTCACGAGGAGCTGAAAAGCCCTTTAAACGAAATGCAAAATAAAATGGAAACGACGACGGCTTGGATTGAAGAGGCAGAGGAGAGAATAGGTGAACTAGAAGATAAAGTTATGGAAAAAGAGGAAGCTGAGAGAAAGAGAGATAAAAAAATCCAGGAGTATGAGGGGAAAATTAGAGAACTAAGTGATACACTAAAAAAAAATAATATACGCATAATTGGTATCCCAGAGGAGGAAGAGAGAGGGAAAGGTGCTGAAGGGGTACTTGAAGAAATTATAGCTGAGAACTTCCCTGAACTGGGGAAGGAAAAAGGCATTGAAATCCAAGAGGCACAGACAACTCCCTTCAGACATAACTTGAATTGATCTTCTGCACAACATATCATAGTGAAACTGGCAAAATACAAGGATAAAGAGAAAATTCTGAATGCAGCAAGGGATAAACGTGCCCTAACTTATAAAGGGAGACCTATAAGACTCGTGACTGATCTCTCTACTGAAACTTGGCAGGCCAGAAATGATTGGCACGAGATCTTCAATGTATTGAACAGAAAAAATATGCAGCCGAGAATCCTTTATCCAGCAAGTCTGTCATTTAGAATAGAAGGAGAGATAAAGGTCTTCCCAAACAAACAAAAACTGAAGGAATTTGTCACCACGAAACCAGCCCTACAAGAGATCCTAAGGGGGATCCTGTGAGACAAAGTACCAGAGACATGGCTACAAGCATAAAACATACAGACATCACAATGACTCTAAACCCATATCTTTCTATAATAACACTGAATGTAAATGGACTAAATGCGCCAACCAAAAGACATAGGGTATGAGAATGGATAAAAAAACAAGACCCATCTATTTTCTGTCCACAAGAGACTCATTTTAGGTCTGAGGACACCTTTAGATTGAGAGTGAGGGGATGGAGAACTATTTATCATGCTACTAGAAGCCAAAAGAAAGCTGGAGTAGCCATACTTATATCAGACAAACTAGACTTTAAATTAAAGGCTGTAACAAGAGATGAAGAAGGGCATTATATAATAATTACAGCGTCTATCCATCAGGAAGAGCTAACAATTATAAATGTCTATGCGCCGAATAATGGAGCCCCCAAATATATAAAACAATTACTCATAAACATAAGGAACCTTATTGATAAGAATGTGGTCATTGCATGGAACTTTAACACTCCACTTACAGAAATGGATAGATCATATAGACACACAGTCAATAAAGAAACAAGGGCCCTGAATGATACATTGGATCAGATGGACTTAACAGATCTATTTAGAACTCTGCATCCCAAAGCAACAGAATATACTTCCTTCTCGAGTGCACATGGAACATTCTCCAAGATAGATCATATACTGCGTCACGAAACAGCCCTTCATAAGTATACAAGAAATGAAATTATACCATGCATACTTTCAGACCACAATGCTTGAAATCAACCACAGGAAAAAGTCTGGAAAACCCCCAAAAGCATGGAGGTTAAAGAACACCCTACTAAAGAATGAGTGGGTCAACCAGGCAATTAGAGAAGAAATTAAAAAATATATGGAAATAAACGAAAATGAAAATACAACAATCCGAACGCTTTGGGATGCAGCGAAGGCAGTCCTGAGAGGAAAATATGTTGCAATCCAGGCCTATCTCAAGAAACAAGAAAAATCCCAAATACAAAATCTAACAGCACACCTAAAGGAAATAGAAGCAGAACAGAAAAGGCAGCCTATACCCAGCAGAAGAAGAGAAATAATAAAGATCAGAGCAGAAATAAACAATATAGAATCTAAAAAAACTGTAGAGCAGATCAACGAAACCAAGAGTTGGTTTTTTGAAAAAATAAACAAAATTGACAAACCTCTAGCCAGGTTTCTCAAAAAGAAAAGGGAGATGACCCAAATAGATAAAATCATGAATGAAAATGGAATGATTACAACCAATCCCTCAGAGATACAAACAATTTTCAGGGAATACTATGAAAAATTATATGCCAACAAATTGGACAACCTGGAAGAAATGGACAAATTCCTAAACACCCACACGCTTCCAAAACTCAGTCAGGGGGAAATAGAAAGCTTGAACAGACCCATAACCAGTGAAGAAATTGAATCGGTTATCAAAAATCTCCCAACAAATAAGAGTCCAGGACCAGATAGCTTCCCAGGGGAGTTCTACCAGACGTTTAAAGCAGAGATAATACCTATCCTTCTCAAGCTATTCCAAGAAATAGAAAGGGAAGGAAAACTTCCAGACTCATTCTATGAAGCCAGTATTACTTTGATTCCTAAACCAGACAGAGACCCAGTAAAAAAAGAGAACTACAGGCCAATATCCCTGATGAAAATGGATGCAAAAATTCTCAATAAGATACTAGCAAATCGAATTCAACAGCATATAAAAAGAATTATTCACCATGATCAAGTGGGATTTATTCCTGGGATGCAGGGCTGGTTCAACATTCGCAAATCAATCAACGTGATATATCACATTAATAAAAGAACAGAGAAGAACCATATGATCCTGTCAATCAATGCAGAAAAGGCCTTTGACAAAATCCAGCACCCTTTCTTAATAAAAACCCTTGAGAAAGTCGGGATAGAAGCAACATAGTTAAACATCATAAAAGCCATTTATGTAAAACCCACAGCTAACATCATCCTCAATGGCGAAAAACTGAGAGCTTTTTCCCTGACATCAGGAACACGACAGAGATGCCCACTCTCACCGCTGTTGTTTAACATAGTGTTGTAATTTCTAGCATCAGCAATCAGACAACAAAAGGAAATCAAAGGCATCAAAATTGGCAAAGATGAAGTCAAGCTTTCGCTTTTTGCAGATGACATGACATTATACATGGAAAATCCAATAGACTCCACCAAAAGTCTGCTAGAACTGATACATGAATTCAGCAAAGTTGCAGGATACAAAGTCAATGTACAGAAATCAGTTGCATTCCTATACACTAACAATGAAGCAACAGAAAGACAAATATAGAAACTGGTCCCATTCACAATTGCACCAAGAAGCATAAAATACCTAGGAATAAATCTAACCAAAGATGTGAAAGATCTGTATGCTGAAAACTATAGAAAGCTTATGAAGGTAATTGAAGAAGATATAAAGAAATGCAAAGACATTCCCTGCTCATGGATTGGAAGAATAAATATTGTCAAAATGTAAATACTACTCAAAGCTATCTACACATTCAATGCAATCCCAATCAAAATTGTACCAGCATTCTTCTCGAAACTAGAACAAGCAATTCTAAAATTCATATGGAACCACAAAATGCCCAGAATAGCCAAAGTAATTTTGAAAAAGAAGACCAAAGCAGGAGGCATCACAATCCCAGACTTTAGCCTCTACTACAAAGCTGTAATCATCAAGACAGCATGGGATTGGCACAACAACAGACACATAGACCAATGGAATAGAATAGAAACCCCAGAACTAGACCCACAAACGTATGGGCAACTCATCTTTGACAAAGCAGGAAAGAACATCCAATGGAAAAAAGACAGTCTCTTTAACAAATGGTGCTGGGAGAACTGGACAGCAACATGCAGTAGGTTGAAACTAGACCACTTTCTCACACCATTCACAAAAATAAACTCAAAATGGATAAAGGACCTGAATGTGAGACAGGAAACCATCCAAACCCTAGAGGAGAAAGCAGGAAAAGACCTCTCTGACCTCAGCCGTAGCAATCTCTTACTCGACACATCCCCAAAGGCAAGGGAATTAAAAGCAAAAATGAATTACTGGGACCTTATGAAGATTAAAAGCTTCTGCACAGCAAAGGAAACAACCAACAAAACTAAAAAGCAACCAACGGAATGGGAAAAGATATTTGCAAATGACATATCAGACAAAGGGCTAGTCTCCAAAATCTATAAAGAGCTCACCAAACTCCACACCCGAAAAACAAATAACCCAGTGAAGAAATGGGCAGAAAACATGAATAGACACTTCTCTAAAGAAGACATCCGGATGGCCAACAGGCACATGAAAAGATGCTCAACGTCGCTCCTCATCAGGGAAATACAAATCAAAACCACCCTCAGATATCACCTCACACCAGTCAGAGTGGCCAAAATGAAGAAATCAGGAGACTATAGATGCTGGCGAGGATGTGGAGAAACGGGAACCCTCTTGCACTGTTGGTGCGAATGCAAACTGGTGCAGGCACTCTGGAAAACAGTGTGGAGGTTCCTCAGAAAATTAAAACTAGGCCTACCCTATGACCCAGCAATAGCACTGCTAGGAATTTACCCAAGGGATACAGGAGTACTGATGCATAGGGGCACTTGTACCCCAGTGTTTATAGCAGCACTCTCAACAATAGCCAAATTATGCAAAGAGCCTAAATGTCCATCAACTGATGAATGGATAAAGAAATTGTGGTTTATATACACAATGGAGTACTACATGACAATCAGAAAAAATGAAATATGGCCTTTTGTAGCAACGTGGATGGAACTGGAGAGTGTGATGCTAAGTGAAATAAGCCATACAGAGAAAGACAGATACCATATGTTTTCACTCTTATGTGGATCCTGAGAAACTTAACAGAAACCCATGGGGGAGGGGAAGGAAGAAAAAAAAAGACGTTAGAGTGGGAGAGAGCCAAAGCATAAGAGACTCTTAAAAACTAAGAATAACCTGAGGGTTGATGGGGGGTGGGAGGGAAGGGAGGGTGGGTGATGGGTATTGAAGAGGGCACCTTTTGGGATGAGCACTGGGTGTTGTATGGAAACCAATTTGACAATAATTTTCATAATTGGAAAAAAAAATTAGAAACAGGCTTAATGCCATGAACATCAAGCTGGAAGAAGCAAAGGGACAAATTAGTGGCTCCGAAGACAAAGTAATGGGAAAAAATGCAGCTGAATAAAAGAGAGAAAAAAAGAATTATGCACAGGAGAATATACTTAGGGAACTCAGTGACCATCAATTGTAGTAACATTTGGATTATAGGAGTCTCAAGAAGAACAGAGAAAAGGGGGAAGAAAATTTGCTTGAGGAAATAATAGCTGGAAACTTCCCAGATCTGGGGAAGGAGACAGACATCCAGATCCAGGAGGCACAGAGAACTCCCATCAAAATCAACAAAGTCAGGCTAAGTCATATTCTAATTAGATTTCCAAGATATAGTGATAAAGAGAAAACCTTAAAGGCAGCAAGAAAAAGAGGTCCCTAACTCATGAGGGAAGACTCAAAGGAGAAACTTGGCAAACCAGAAGGAAGTATCATAATATATACAAAGTGCTGAATGAGAAAAATCTGCAGCCAAGAATATTGTCTACAGCATGGCTATCATTCAGAATATAAGGAGAGATAAAGAGTTTCCCAGACAAACAAAAATAAAGGATCTTGTAACCACCAAACCAGCCCATCAAGACAAAATATGTCCCCCTTTAATATAAAGGGGACTCTTTGAATGCAAAGGAGACACCCAGAGTGACAAAAACAAGAATAGATCAGAGAAAATATCCAGAAACAATGGCAAAACAGGTAATAAAATGGCAATAAATACATATCTATCAATAATTACCTTGAATGTAAATGGACAAAATGCTCCAATCAAAAGACATAGGGTGTCAGAATCGATTAAAAAAAAAAAAAACAAGATCCAAGTATATGCTGTCTATAAGAGACTCATTTGAGACCTAAATCCTAAAGTGATGGGATCGTGTAACATTTATCATGCAAATGGATGTCATAAGAAAGCCAGAGTAGCAATACTTATATCTGACAAAATAGACTTTAAAACGAAGACTAACAGAAGACAAAGAAGGACACTATATAATCATAAAAAGAACAATCCAACAAAAGATTAACAATTGTAACTATTTAATCACTCAACATGGTAGCACCCAAATACATAAAGCAATTAATAATAAATATAAAAGAACTAATTAATAATGTTAGAACTTTAAATCCCCACTTACATCAATAGATCATCTAAACAGAAATAATCAAGGAAATAATAGCTTTTAATGACACACTGGACCAAATTGACTTAACAAATACATTAAGAACATTCCATCCTTAAACAGCAAAATAAGCATTATTTTCAAGTGTACATGGTCACAAAACGGGACTCAACAAATACAAGATTGAAATCATACCAGGCACCTTTTCTGACTAAAACACTATGAAGCTAGAAGTCAACCACAAGAAAAACTCTGGAAAGACCACAAATATATGAAGGGAAAACAACATGCTACTGAACAATTAATAGGTCAATCAGGAAATCAAATAGGAAATGTGGGGCTACTGGGTGGCTCAGTCAGTTGAGCGTCTGACTTCAGCTCAGGTTGTGATCTCACGGTCTGTGAGTTTGAGCCCTGCATCAGGCTCTATGCTGACAGCTCAGAGCCTGGAGCCTGCTTCGGATTCTGCGTCTTCCTCTCTCTCTGCCCCTCCCCCACTCATGCTCTGTCTCTCTCTGTCTCAAAAATAAATAAAAATTTAAAAAAATATATTAAAAAAAGAAATAAAAATATATGGAAACAAATGAAAATTAAAACCGAACGGTCTGAATCATTTGGAATGCAGTGAATGCAGTCCTACGAGGGAAGTATATAGCAATATAGGCCTATACCAAAAAGCAAGAAAAATCTCAAACAACCTGATGTTATACCTAAGGGAGCTAGGAAAAGAACAACAAACAAAACCTAAAGCCAGCAGAAGGAAGGAAATAATAAAAATCACAACAGAAATAAGTTATATAGAAACAAACAGAAACCCCAAATATAACAGATCAGTGAAAGCAGGAGCTGTTTCTTTGAAAAAAAAAATTAATAAAATTGGTAAACCTCTAGCCAAACTTATCAAAAAGAAAAGAGAAAAGACCCAAATAAGGAGAATCACAAATGACAGAGGAGAAATAACAACCAACACTCAGAAATACAAACAGTTTTAAGAGAATATTATAAAAAACTATATGTCAATAAATTGGACAACCTAGAAGAAATGGATGAATTACTAGAAACATATTAATTACCAAAAGGAAACAGGAAGAAATAGAAAAATTGAACATACCAATAACCAGCAAATAAATTGAATCTTTAGTAAAAAATCTACCAACAGAATGAGAGAAGAATATTTGCAAATGGTATATCTGATAAAGGGTTAGTATTCAAAAAATATAGGTAATTTATAAAACACAACACTCAAAAAACAAATAATCCAGTTAAAAAATGGGCAGAAGACATGAATAGCCTTTTTTTCCAAAGACGGCATACAGATGGCCAACAGACAGATGAAAAGATGCTCAATATCACTCATCAATAAGGAAATACAAATCAAAACTACAATGAGACAGTATCTCACACTAGTCAGAATGGCTAAAATTAACAACACAAGAAACAACAGGTGTTGGTGAGGAGGTGGAGAAAGGGGAACCTTCTTGCACTGTTGGTGGGAATGCAAACTGGTGAAGCCACTCTGGGAAACAATATGGATATTCCTCAAATAGTTAAAAATAAAGCTACTTACAATCCAGCAATTGTACTAGTAGGTATTTACGGAAATAATTCAAAAGTACTTATTCAAAAGGATATATGCATCCCGATGTTTATGGCATTATTATAGCCAAATAATGTAACAGCCCATGTGTCTATTGACCGATTAGTGGATAAAGAAGATATGGTATATATACCAAATCGAATAATACTCATCCATAAAAAAGAATCAAATTTTCCCATTTGCAACAACATGGATGGAGCTGGATAGTATTATGTGAAATGAAATGAGTCAGTCAGAGAAAGACAAGTACCTTATAGTTTCACTCATATGTGGGATTTAAGAAACTAAACAGACAAAAGAGGAAAAAAGAGAGAAGCAAACCAAGAAACAAACTCATAACTTTAGAGAACAAAATGATGGTTATCAGAGGGGAGGCGAGTGGGGTGATAGGTTAAATAGGTGATGGGGACTAAGGAGGGCACTTGTGATGAGCACTGTGTGATAGATGGAAGTGTTGAATCACTAAATTGTTCCCCTGAACCTAATATTGCACTAATTATATACCAGAAACTAACCTGTATGTTAACTTGAATTTAATAAAAACTTAAAAAATAAACTTAAAACATTTTCATCACCATAAAAATAAACCCTGTGTATCTTATCAATCACTTCCCATTATTATTACAAAGATGGGTATGATATTGTCCCCACACTCAAAATATTAATTATCCTATGGGGAACATAATCATGAAAACAAATAATTAATGTCAATCTAGATTGCTGAGTGGAGGAGGCATGAACCATATCCCAGACTGGGGATAGAAGATGGTCAGGAAGATTTCCCAGTAAAGGTGTTCTTTAGCAAAACCCTTAGCTTAGCTAATCAAAGCAAAGAGAGGGGTGACATGGATGTATTTCAGGCAGAGAGTAAATACAGATTATGGTGGCCAGAATTTTAATATGGCTGTAGGCCAGGGATATAGAGGTGGAGAGAAGCCAGAGTCTGGGGAGAATGTGATAAGGGATGAAACAAGGACTTATATACTACAAAAAGGAGTTTAGAATTAACTTCATAGGCACTGAGAGCCATGTAAGCGCCAAGAGTAACATTTGGCCAGGTTGGAGAATTTCATGGTGCTCCACCTCTCAGGGATTCCTGCTCAGGCTTCTAGCAAAGACTGGCTACTTCCTGGGTCCCTGGTAGGCTGGCCATGCTCCCTTTTTAAGGGTTTCTTTTATAAAGAGCCTTTTACATATTAGATATATTTATAATTCCTCTCTAACCCATCACCAAACAAAGCCCAATAAGGCCATAAAAATTAATTACATCTCAGTTCTTATTAAGACAATAAAGTCATATTTCCATTTTTTAACTCTCTGCTTCAGTTTCCCCTGTTTTTCCCCAGGCTTCTCTGAAGCTTTCTTGCTCTCTCCTCTTATTCCTGCCCTAGTGAAATTCATAGAGCCTCATTTATACCAGGAGTCGTGTTCCCCTTAATGGTCCAACATTTCTTAAAGCGATTTGTAGTAATAGGAAATATTCTCACATTTGTAGTTTCTAATAGCTTATTCTTCTGCAAACCTCATGAGAACTCCAGTACAATGGGTAATAGTTCCATTTTATTAAGAAGGAAGCTGAGTTTCAGAAAGTTGAAGTCAGAACCCAAGGTCACATGGCATTTCAGGGGCAGAATTGGGCCTTAAATCTATGTGGTCCAATGCATTACCACCAGACCAGACACCCTTTATTCACCTTCTTGGACTAATATATTTGCTTTCTTCCCAGCTGGCCCTCACAACCCCCAAAAGAAGTTTGGCTAAAAAAAGTTTCTACTTCTTGTCCAGGACCCTGACAAAGAAGACAGAGAAGCGGCAGAAAGCCATTCAAACAGGCCCAGAAGGGCAGCATATCCCACCTTACCCTAATACCAAGAACCATGGTAGCAGGTTAGGTGAAGACCTTCAAGGCTGTAAATGATGAACATGTTCTAGTGTCCCTGCTCCTATGAAACTAAAAATAAAAATAATAAGCCATTGAAATCAGAGTAAAGAAGTTCATTAATATTCTGATATCTCTTAATATAACTTTTTATTTTATTTATTTATGTTTATGTTTATTTATTTTTAAGAGAGAGAGCATGAGTGGGGGAGGGCAGAGAGAAAGGGAGAGAGAGAATTCCAAGGAGGCCTTGTGCTGCCAGCACAGAGCCCCATGGGGGGGCTCGAACCCACAAACTGAACCGTGAGATCACAACCTGAGTGGAAATCAAGAGTCGGACGTTTAACTGACTGAGCCATCCAGGAGCCCCTGAAGTCTTTTTAAATATCAAATATAAGGGTGCCCAGATGGCTCACTCAGTTAAGCATCCAACTCTTGATTTTTCAGTTGGAGCCCTGCATTGGGCTCTGTGCTGAACCTGCTTGGGATTCTTTATCTCTCTCCCTCTCTCTGCCCCTCCCCTGCTCTCTCTCTCTCTCTCTCTCTCTCTCTCTCTCTCTCTCTCTCTGTTTAAAAATAAATAAACATTAAGCACTTGCTTGGAGGGTGACTATTTGTTGGCCTATCTTCAGTACATGGTGGGTGTGTGTCTGGTGACAGCACCATGCAAATATGAGGGTTGCTTGGGCTCAATGCCATACTTACCTTGGTCCTTGGTCAGGCCTCCAGGGGGCCCTGCCAGCTCCCACCCCTGAGGAATTGGGTTCAATAGGGGCTACCTCCAGGGCCCAATTCAGGCCTCATTCACAGGCTGTTGGCTTGATACAAAGGTTTAGGACAAAACAAGGAACTGAGGATCCCTCTCTTTTGTCTGGGTCCTACTGTCCCATTTCCTCTGCCTGTTTCTGATTCTATATATGTTTTACTTTTTCTTTTTGCTTTTTTCTTGCCCTCTGTATTTATTTCTATCTCTGAGTCTTTCTCCTTCTCTACTCCAATCTCAGACTCTGTTTCTCTTTTAATCTTATCCTTTCTGTTTCTCTTCTTATTCTCATTCCTTCTCTATTTTTTCATATCCCAGTGTCTCTTCCTTTGTTTCCTGACCTCTGTGAGCACGTGTCTTGGTTTCGTCTTTTCCCTGTCTTATTTTCTTTCCTATCCCAGAACCCACAGGGACTTCTAGAGAGCATAAACTTCTGTATTTTGAGCTTTCTTTCCAGGACAGTTAGGGATGGAGACTTAGGGCTAAATTTGAACTTTTTAGGCTTGGGTGGAGCCTCCAAAGAGACAGCTAAGGAATGAGGGAAAACTGACTTATTTAGTAAGAGGATGGAGCCTAGGGTGGGAACTTGGCAAAGACTGTGAGTTCCAATGTTCAGTTAGTGTCCTAGCCCTGCCTTCTCTGACTAAGGCCTTGAGGCTATTTTTAGATGCTTTCAAAATATCCCAGAAGGCTCCTACCCCTCCATTCAGCCTGAGATGCCAAAGGATTCATTCATGATAAAAGAACTGAGGCCTACTTTCTATTCTTCCTCAGCTCCTACCAGCCTTGATAAAACAATAGTAATACTGCCCCAGAGTGGGACATGGAGGGAGAGGGGAGAAGTGGCAACCGATGATGAGCCAGCCAGAAAGCAGGAAGGAGGTGAATAAAGCACCTCACATTCCAAGACCCCAAAGTGTCCCAGCTGGGGGGGATCCTAGAGGTCAGTTGGTCTTTCTCCCTCAATATGTGTATGTGGGGAATGCTGAAGAGGGTGCTATTAATATCTCTCAAAAGGAAGGGAGAAAGAAAGAATATCTTAGATCCATCTGCTTCACCTCTACCTCAGTTTTGTATTTCTGGCATGGATTCTGGACTCTCCCTGGGAAATCTAGTCTCTACTAGTTTCTCTACTGGCCAGAGAAAACTTTCATATTTTGGGGTGGGGGTAGGAGTGGAAATCCAGCTCTGACTGTGTCACTTCTGCTTAAAGAGTTCACTAGCTCTCCAGTACATATTGGATAAAATCCCAAACTCCTTAGCTTGACACAAAAGTCTAAACCTCATTGTGATTTAGTTCCCACTTATCTTTCCAAATTCTTCCCTTACTTGCAATGTTTCCCTTTGCAACCTTCAAAACTGACATTCTCCACATTCTCCTGACCTTACATTCTCTCTCTTTCTCTCTCAAACAAACAAAAAACAAACAAGCAAAAAACAATCCACGATAGTTAACACATGCCTACATGTAGAAATTCAAACAGCATAGTAAAATGAAAAGTAAAACCCCTCACTTTCCATGCCCTAATGCCATCCAAAGGCAACCATCTCTCCAACCTAATCCTTGTTATTCTATCCCTCTCTGATCCAGCGATAAGGGCCTCCTTGTTGTTCTAAGAGCACATGAGCTACCACCTCAGGACCTTTGCCCTTGCTAATCCCTCTGCCTGGAATGCTCTTTCCCCAGATATTTTGCTTGTCCCTTCAGTTCCTTCATGTTGCTACTTAACTGTGGCCGTCTCAGTGAGGCCTTCTCTGACCTCTTTATCTAAATTTAGTACTGCCCTCACATCCTTTATTTCCTCCCCTGCTTTATTATTTAGTACTTATTGCCATCTAATTTACTACCTATTAGACTGATTTATTTATTTGTCTGTCTCTCCCACTAGAATGTAATGGCATCATGGCAATGATTTTTCTACACAGCTGTATCCTCAGTACCTAATAGAGCACGTATCAAATCATAGGTCTTCAATAAATATTCATTGAATGAAATTCAACAGGTGATAAACATAAATTCTCTTATGCATTTGAGACTATGAATAAATTCTATGCTGACCAACTGAATTTTTGTTCTTTCTTTGGTACCAAAGTGTTTTAATTACTGCAGTTTTTATGGTTGATATATGCTTTCACACTTCTCACTTGTGTACTTGCTGTTCCTTCTGCCTGGCATGAGCTTCCCTCTCCCTGGTCTATGTGGAGAACTGCTGCTTACTCTTCAAGTCTCAGCTGAAGCTCCACATTTTTGTGAAACTTTTCTGCTTCTGCAAGGCTGGATTAGATGCCCTTCCTCCATTCTCCCATAATCTCTCTATCGTTTTATTTGTACCCTGTACCTTGGTCATCTATTTACATATCTGCCTCACCTACTAAACTATAAGCTCCCTGAGGAACTACGGCTTGATGATGATATCCTTAGTGCCCAGCACAGTGCCTACCATTCAGTAGGAACAGCTGTAATCAGATCTGAATTTAAATCCAACTGTGCCAATTTATTGCTGTGTGATCTTGGGGAACTTACTTAACCCTGCTGAGTCCCAGTTTCATGTCCTGTAATACAGGCATCTTGATACTCACCACATGGGGTCATGGTGAGGATGCAATGAAATAACTCTGCATGTATAAAGTGCTGTAACATATATGTGTACCTCTCATTAACTCGCTTGCTCTTTATGAGGGAAGTAGGGAAAGTATTATGAGCTCCATTTTCCAGAGACCCTGAGAAGTGGAAGTGAATTTTCCAAGGTTGCAGAATAAATAAGTGGCAGAGCCAAGACCCCCATATGAATCTCCCAGCTTGGAAGCTTGCTGTCTGTCTGGGAAGAAGGTTATGGGCTCCAGGGTTCCTGGATCCTAAGGAAGCATGTGAATATGGTGTGCTGCCCTCAGAAAAGACTGGCACATCCTTGGCAGCATGCTTTGCCCCACTGTGGCAAATAGAGAGTGGTCCCCTTTTGCCCCCAGATTTGTCTTAGCTTAGATGTTCTTGGCTATCTTCTTAATCAGGGAAAAGGAGGCCATTTTTTACTGTCTGAAATAGGAGGGGGTAGAAATATGAGTTTTTTCCCATGAGGGGCAGCTAAAGGCTGGGCCTGCTCTGGGAGGATTCTGAGAGGGAAGGAAACCACAAGAACCTACACAGTACCTACACAGAAACCTACACATTACCTACTATTTGCCAGCCACTTTTCCATGGATCCATTCATTCAAGTAATAAACATTTGCTGTGCACCTATTATCTGTCAGGTGCTGCACTGGATGCCGGGAGTTTAGTGGTAATGAGACCGGAAGGGGAGGATACAGATGACAAACAGGTAATAACTAAAAAGAACACATAGTAGCCTTATCATTTTATGGATGAAGAAATTCGGTCTCAGAGAGGGAATATAAATTGGCCACAACACACAGCTAGTGCTGGGATCCAAAATGCATAATTTTCTAACTTTAAACCTGGTACTATTTCCACTATACCACCTACATCCCTGAACCTGCTGCCTCCAAATCATTTCCTTCACCCATCTGTCTTAGTACTTAGAATGACACCATTAGAGAGGTATTCCTATGGGGTAACAGTTACTTCCAAGAATTTCTATCAACCTGTCTGGATAACATACCTGCAAGCCTGAGAACATATATGCACCTATTAGCATATCTCAGTTTATGAGTTTTAACCTAGCAGTCACCTAGCAGAAAGCAGAGGAGAGTAGATTCCAGGTGGTGAGTTCTGATGGTAAGGCAGAGGTGGGAGGAGGAAAAGTATAGTAGCTGGAATGAGGGTCTGAATGTATAAAAGTAAATATGGATTGTTATTTTTATAACCTTGGTAGTACAATACATAAATAACAAAATGAATATTGATAAAGTCTGGTGACCTAAAAATTAAGAAAATTGTGTTGCAAAAATTAAAATCAAAACACAAAGGACAAACTAGGGACAAATCGGCAAGATATTTGACATAAAAGGGATTGACATCCTTAAAATATAAAGAAATTTTATAGATCAATAACTAAAAGATAAAACCTCAGGAAAAGTTGAACAAATAATATGAATAAATAATTTATAAAAAAGAAATATAAATCACTAACTTAACATGAAAAGATGTTCAAATTCATTAGTAATTAGATAAATGAAAATCAAGATGAAAGAGATTGTTTTTCTTCTGGCATATTGGCAAATATTAAAATGACTAATACCCAGTATTGTTGGCATGTCAAGGTAAAAGTACTTGCATGCACTGTTTGTGGAAATGAGAGTCAGAACAATTTCTCTAAGGATTGTTTGGTGACATGTATTGAAATTTAAAATTTGCTTACCCTTTGACCAACTGAGGAATAAATGTGTACCAGTGTGCAGAAATATATGCATAATGTTGTTTGATCGTACACAACAGGAAACAGTCCAAGTGTCCTTTGATAGCAGAATTGTTAAATAGGCCATGGTATATCCATTCAATGACACCACTTAAAATGTTAAAATAGACTCATTTTAGTTGACATACCCAGATGCCCATGAAATACTGTTGAGTGTAAAAAGCAGATTATATATCAATATGTAGAGTGTAAATTATGGTGTGTGTGTGTGTGTGTGTGTGTGATACCCTGGACTATATTAATAGAAATATCATTTCTAGAAGAAGTTCATCTCTTTATTAGGCAGAATCCAGGTCCAGCTTGGGACATGGCATGTTAACAGGCACACAGACAAATGACAAATTGGATCCTGTCCAAGAAGGAAGTGGGCTAAGAAAGAGTGGACCTAACTCAGAGAAATAGTTGAAGGAATTGGAGCCAGAGGTTAAAAATTCCAGGGAAACCAATTTTGGCTTAAATAAAAGAAGCCCTAACTCTCTTGTGATCAAGTAGACTGTCCAACTAAGGATTGGAGTGAGTTTATCACCAATGAAGGTATGTAAAGAGAGGGTCACAGAGTCAGTTAGGTGGCCTCCAAGTCACTTTTCTTCTAGTTTTTGTGTCTCAGACTTGACAAATGCTGTGGGCCTACACTGCTGCCTGGGGCTGATGGGGAAGACAAGGGCAGGGGCCTAGCAGTGGGACCTGCAGTGAGTTAGAACAAAAAAACAGTCACCCTGGCTTTCCAGCGAGACCCTTGCAGAGATCCTTTTTTATCCTTGCCTGGCTTCCCTGCCCCACCAGCCCCTTCCTTTTCCTACAACATCTGACCTGTGAGAGCTTCTGGTAAGGAGACTGGAACTTCCACAGCTCTTTCTCCTACTGGGTCCTAATTTAAATTAGCTCCATTATTAGGCTGATAAGCAAGAGGTAACCTAGGTAGTGTGATTCCAAGGCCTGTTTTAAGAGACCTCCCCAGTGTCTAATTTTTCACCATTAGTGCTTTGTTGTTTGAGTCTTGAATGCTTTCCAAAATTCTTTTGCAAAAATGCCAATAATTTCAGGAGGGAGCCCACCGTAAGCTGCTAGGAAAAGGAGAGGGATGGGGAAGGGCTTCTGTATTCTGCAGAAGGCCTCTTGTGAGTGTCTAGAGGAAATTTTGTATGTTGGAAGGCTAGGAAATGAGAAGAGGGGAGAAGGCCTTTGGGGGAGAAATTTTTCCATCCAAAGACCTAATCTATTGTGTGGTTAAAACTTAGAACAGCTAGACACAGTAGTTCCTAGGCTTGACTGCACATTAGAATCACCCAGAGAGTTTATAAAAATACTGGTGAACAGACTTTATTCAAGCCAGAGGATTCTATCTAATTGATCTGGCTTGGGGTCCAAGCATAGTAATTTTTGCAAATCTCCCCAAGTTTTTCTAACATTCAGCCAATGCTGTGAACCACTAAGCTGTGAGAAGCCCAGTCAGATGTAATCCAGATTAGGGGAGAACAAACAGGGCTAGATTAGCCTCCTGGTCCTCAGTAGGGCAGGATCATAGGGGAGAGATGATACTACTCCACTGCTCCCCAACTACATCTGCTTACTTCAAGAATGATTAGGAGCAGGAGGGTTAGTTAATTGTATAGATAACCAAACTTTCTGGTTTGCCTGGACTTTTCTCATTTTAAAACTGAAAGTCTTACATCCCTAGCAAACTGGAAAGGTTGGTGACTCTACAAAGGGTGACTGCAAGTATTTAAACCTTAAGTCATTTGAGCACTGATTGGGACAACCACTTCTTTCTCTCTCTTAGTTTTCTCTTCGAAGGAACACCAACAGCTTTTAAATGCTTGTTATGCCTCTCTCACTGGCTGCTATAAAATGAAACAATGCAAGTGAAAGAACTCAGTGATCTGTAAAACAATGCATACAATACTGGAAAGAATGTTATAAATAATAAGCAGTACCTGCCAGGCTGGAAAGGTCACAGGATTATTGACAGTTAAATCTGTAATGTACCTTGTGATGATGGAATGGCTCTCATTTATCCTTTTCTTCTCTTCCATGAGTTAATTTATCTCTTCCTCTCTTTAAAAAATTCTAGGATATCAGAGCTGAAATTGACCACTGACATCTTTCAGTCCTATACCACAATCAAATGGAGAGATGGAGGCCTAGAGAGGTAAAATAACTGATAATACAGATAACAAGATAATGCAGCTCACTAGTGGCAGAGCTAAAACTCAAACTCAGCACACCTTGGTGCCTAGCTCCTTCATTCCAGAGTCACAAAACATTGTAAAATAATATTCTTGACTCCCATAAGCCCATATATCCTTTTGGAAGGCATCATATTTAATTTCTCCTACAAACACTGTCTGAGTTCAAAGAGAAAAAGAAGCCCAAGGAGCTGTGGGAGCTTAGGACAGGGGAACAAAATCCATTCTGGAGAAGTGGCTATAGTCAGGGAGGACATCTCAGATAAGGTGAACTGAGACTAAAAGAAAATTACTAGTTTTTTGGGTAAACAGGGGCAGTGGGGGAAGGAGGAAGCAGAAGGGGAAAGGTATTTTAGATAATGGGAACAGCATGCCCAATAGCTGAAAGGAGTCAGAAAATATGGCTTTTCAGTTCAGTCTCAGTTTTTTATGACTGGAGAGCAGGATGAAGGTTAAGTGGACAGATTAGGCTAGTCATATATGTCTTGCTAAGGAGTTTGGACTTTAGCTTGTAGGTGTCAGAATACCACTGAAAGTTTTTTGTTTTTTTTTTAACTTGAGTCAGATATTTAACTCTCTTGAACCCAGTTTTAACTCCAGGGCAAATAGAGAAGGATTAACAAAAATAATGCAAAAGTTAGTTATCCTGAATCTCAGAACAGCACTAACACTTTCCTGGCCCAAGCTACCACTAATGGAGCTGAAACTAAGCCATGACTGACTCATTTCTGTGATACTGGGCTGGGAGGAACCCAGCTCCTGTGTGAAGGTTTAGCCCCATCCTCCCCAATGTGGACAGAACCAGGAAGAGTCTGAGCCCAGGCTGGCTGACCTTCAGGTTGTCTCTCCCAGAGTATGTTTCCCAGGCTGCTCTGGGGGCAAGGTCCCAGAGCACCTGGCCCCTCTACCCTTGGCAGATACTGCTCCCTGGCAATGTGTCCCCATGGATCTCTTCTCTGGTCCTGGTCTCATCTGCACTGGGGGAATTTTCTCCATCTGTCTTCTGGGCTTTATGTAATGACCCCTCCTACTCTCAGGTCACCATAGCATGAGGTTCTCTTTTTTTCTTCTATGTGGAGTTTCCCTAAAGCATGTTCATTTAGTTGACAGTCTAATGGGGAATGACAGTCTAACGGGGAAGTCTAATGTACAATTACAGACAATTGTAATTAGAGGACAGTGGGCAAGTTTGGTGTCCAAAGCATAATGGGAGCACAGAAGCAGGAAGGGAGTTTCTGTGGGTCGTGGGGCAGCTTCCCAGTGAAAATGACTTTTGCCTTGGGTTAGCAAGGGTGAGTAGGAGTTGGCCAGGGAGAGAAGGATTATAAACCTGAGGGAACAATAGGCTCAAAGGAACAGAGCTGAGACCTACTCAGGGATGATTAGGTGCAGTTCCAACAGAGAGGAAACGAATGGTGGAGCAAGGGAGGGTAGGGAATGGGGGAGGAAATGTTGAGATGAGACAACTCAACTACTGTTGGGCCTCTTCACCTGGATGTTCATGGATACCTCAAGCTCACCATACCCAAAAACTTTATCATCTTTTCCTTACCCCACAAACTGGTTCTCTTCTAAGGTTTCTAATTACCTAGTCCTACCAGTTCTACCTCTTTAATCTCTCTCTAATTTATCCTCTTCTCTCCATTCTTAATACTACCTCCCTACTCAGAACTGAAGAATAATGCCTTTCTTTTTCTATAAGGAAAAGTATGTGGCTGATCACATCTCCCTTTCCACATGGATTCCAGAAAGCTCAGGGCTAAATTCATAGCTCAACTGTGTGAGCTCTAGTGGCTTCCATATCTTCCATATCTTATTAATTTCTTCTTCTCTTTTACCTTCATCAATAGGGTTCCTCAATTTTGACTTCCTGATTCTTACATTTTTCATTTTTATTTAAAAGTGTTATTTATTTTTATTATTATTATTATTATTATTTTAATGTTTATTTATTTTTGACAGAGAGAGACAGAGCATGAACGGGGGAAGGGCAGAGAGAGAGGGAGACACAGAATCCGAAGCAGTCTCCGGGCTCTGAGCTGTCAGCACAGAGCACGACGCGGGGCTCAAACTTACAGACCGTGAGATCATGACCTGAGCCAAAGTTGCACGTTCAACTGACTGAGCCACCCAGGCGCCCCAAATTGTTATTTATTTTTATAATTGTGTTGCTTTTCTGAGGTAAGTTGCCTCAGATCATTTGTGGAATGAGTGCAGAGATGGATAAATTGAGAGATGGTTGGCCTACAGGAGATAAAATAGCTCAGATCCTCATAATTTTTGTCTAAATTATTAAAGTGGCTTCCAAACTGAGTTCTATACCCCACACTCTATCTCATCCCCTCTTATCTGTCCTCCTGTCTTGGTAGGAAGACAAAGTTAGTATTGCTTTCTAACATAGTATTACTTTCATAAGCAAAGTTAGTATTGCTTTCTAACATTGCTTTAGAAAGCAATGTTATCCTTTCTAAAAGCAAAACTTTATTGCCACTCATGTGTTTTGAAAACATTAGCAGTTTCTCATCCTGAGAATAGCATTAAAAACCCTTATCATGAGGTTCAAGGCCCTTCGCAACCTTACCACCTCTCATTTATTTATACTTACCAAGTACCAACTATACCATGTGCCAAACACTGTGCTAGGCACTGGTATTCAATAGTGATTAAAAAATAGACACTGTTCCTGTTCTCATAGAATTTATACATTTCTTGGGGGAGGCAGATATTACTTAACACTCAAATAAATGTATACTTAAAAACTGTGGTTAAGTTATCTGGAGGAAGACTGGCTAGTTCTCTGAGGACATATGGCAGGGACCCTTACTAAGTTTTAGAAAGTTCCACAAGAAGTAATATTTTATCTAAAGGAAGGGTTGGGTTGGTGCTAACTAGGTAAGTTGTGAGAGTGGAGAAGCATGTGCCCCCTGCAGAATAAATAGCATGAAAAGATTTTTGTAGGGGATGGATTAGAGGAAGAATGATACATTTTAGAAACAGAAAGAAGGCCAGTGTGGCTGGGAGCCAAATAACAACAGGGAGAATTTTTTTTTCAATATATGAAATTTATTGTCAAATTGGTTTCCATACAACACACAGTGCTCATCCCAAAAGGTGACCTCCTCAATACCCATCACCCACCCTTCCCTCCCTCCCCCGCCCATCAACCCTCAGTTTGTTCTCAGTTTTTAAGAGTCTCTTATGCTTTGGCTCTCTCCCACTCTAACCTCTTTTTTTTTCCTTCTCCTCCCCCATGGGTTTCTGTTAAGTTTCTCCGGATCCACATAAGAGTGAAACCATATGGTATCTGTCTTTCTCTGTATGGCTAATTTCACTTAGCATCACACTCTCCAGTTCCATCCATGTGGCTACAAAGGGCCATATTTCATTCTTTCTCATTGCCATGTAGTACTCCATTGTGTGTATAAACCACAATTTCTTTATCCTTTCATCAGTTGATGGACATTTAGGCTCTTTCCATAATTTGGCTATTGTTGAGAGTGCTGCTATAAACATTGGGGTACAAGTGCCCCTAGGCATCAGTACTCCTGTATCCCTTGGGTAAATTCTTAGCAGTGCTATTGCTGGGTCATAGGGTAGGTCTATTTTTAATTTTTTGAGGAACCTCCACACTGTTTTCCAGAGTGGCTGCACCAATTTGCATTCCCACCAACAGTGCAAGAGGGTTCCCGTTTCTCCACATCCTCGCCAGCATCTATAGTCTCCTGATTTGTTCATTTTGGCCACTCTGACTGGCGTGAGGTCATATCTGAGTGTGGTTTTGATTTGTATTTCCCTGATGAGGAGCGACGTTGAGCATCTTCTCATGTGCCTGTTGGCCATCCGGATGTCTTCTTTAGAGAAGTGTCTATTCATGTTTTCTGCCCATTTCTTCACTGGGTTATTTGTTTTTCGGGTGTGGAGTTTGGTGAGCTGTTTATAGATTTTGGATACTAGTCCTTTGTCCGATATGCCATTTGAAAATATCTTTTCCCATTCCATTGCTTGCCTTTTAGTTTTGTTGGTTGTTTCCTTTGCTGTGCAGAAGCATTTTATCTTCATAATGTCCCGGTAGTTCAATTTTGCTTTTAATTCCCTTGCCTTTGGGGATGTGTCAAGTAACAAATTGCTACGGCTGAGGTCAGAGAGGTCTTTTCCTGCTTTCTCCTCTAGGGTTTGGATGGTTTCCTGTCTCACATTCAGGTCCTTTATCCATTTTGAGTTTATTTTTGTGAATGGTGTGAGAAAGTGGTCTAGTTTCAACCTTCTACATGTTGCTGTCCAGTTCTCCCAGCACCATTTGTTAAAGAGACTGTCTTTTTTCCATTGGATGTTCTTTCCTGCTTTGTCAAAGATGAGTTGGCCATACGTTTGTGGGTCTAGTTCTGGGGTTTCTATTCTATTCCATTGGTCTATGTGTCTGTTGTTGTGCCCATCCCATGCTGTCTTGAAGATTACAGCTTTGTAGTAGAGGCTAAAGTCTGGGATTCTGATGCCTCCTGCTTTGGTCTTCTTTTTCAAAATTACTTTGGCTATTCGGGGCCTTTTGTGGTTCCATATGAATTTTAGGGTTGCTTGTTCTAGTTTCGAGAAGAATGCTGGTGCAATTTTGATTGGGATTGCATTGAATGTGTAGATAGCTTTGGGTAGTATTGACATTTTGACAATATTTATTCTTCCAATCCATGAGCACGGAATGTTTTTCCATTTCTTTATGTCTTCTTCAATTTCCTTCATAAGCTTTCTATAGTTTTCAGCATACAGATGTTTTACATCTTCGGTTAGATTTATTCCTAGGTATTTTATGCTTCTTGGTGCAACAACAGGGAGAATTGATTGAGAGGTTAAAGAGCTAGGCAGGAACCAGACCACAAAGAGCTTTTAAAGACCATAACAAAGATTCTGTTCTTTGTCATAAGAGCAAAGAGAAGAAACCATTGAAGTCTTTTAAGCTGGAGAGTAACATGATAAGATTTTAATATTGAAAAGATTACTCTGACTGATTTGTGGAGAATAGATTAAAGGAAAGCCAGAAAGGATGTGGGGAGATCAGTTAGGAACCTGCTACAGCTATCCATTCAACTTGGCTGGGACCAAAGTAGCAACAGTGCAGATGGAAAGAAGTGGACAGATTTGAAAACTAGTTAGGAGGCCCTTTGATAGCACTTGGAAGTAGACTTAACTGGCATGGGGTAAGGAAGAAGGAGGTGTTAAGGATGACTCTTAGGTTTCTGAAGGAGAACGGGTTTGATAGGGAAGATAGGAAGGGTTTTTGGAAATGTTGAATTGGAGGCATCTATGAGGTGGAACCTGTTTGCCATATGACCTAATGCTCCAGCCTCATCCAGATCCAACTTGTAGATTTCTAAATTTCTGTGATCTCTTTTGTTCCTTGACTTTGTTGATTCTGTTCCTTCTATTTGATGCAACACTTTCCTTACTCCTCCCCTCCATTCCCACTTTCCAGGAGGAGGAGGAGCTACAGGAAAGTCTTTAAGGTGTGACTGTACAGGGTGTGTGCGTGTGTGTGTGTGTGTGTGTGTAGAATGAATATAGTAGCTAAAAGTGTGGGTCCTGCATAGAGCATCTGGGCTGATATCCTGTCATCTTCAGGTGCCAATGGCCTTGAGCAAGTTACTTAATCTCTCTCAGCTTCAACATCCTCATCTATAACATGCTGATAATAATACCTATGATTTGAGGTTGTGAGGATTAAATGAGATAATAATGCATGTCAAGTCCTTAGCAAAGGGCTTGACACATAATAAGCACTAAATAAATATTGACTGTTGTTGAGTGTTTGTGTGGGTGTGTGGTGGGGAACAGATCTGAACAATGAAGACATAAGCCTGACTAGAGAAATTCAGCTGCACTTAAAAAGAAATGCAGTTGTAAGTGAAAGGTGGGTCTTGGCTGTGGATGAGGAGAGAGTGCCAAATATCACTGTCATCAAGTGAGCACCAAACCTAGGCTGGGAGGCCAAACCCTGTGATCTTTCTACTCAGTGATATCTTTCACCGGGAGAAAATGGAGAAAAAGTAGTTGCTAAAATGCAGGGTGTATTACTTCCGCAAGGAGAAGGTTGGAATGCTCAGAATGTGGTATAAGGGAAGAGATAAGATAGGTTCAGTATATGAGTTGTGTTTAAGGGAGTGGTGGCAGTAGGTTGTAGTTAAAAATATAAAATTATTGGATTTAGTGTCTGGAGAACTGGATTCTAATCTGGCTTTTATACTCACTGGATTTATGGCCTTCAGGAGGGCTCATACCTTTGAGCCTTTTTATGAAAAGCCCTACTATGGTAGGGCTAGTAATCTACCTTGCCACGGCAAGGAGTAAATGAGACAATAAGATATAACACATGACAAACATACCACCACCACCACTGCAAATAACATATGAGTAAGCTTCCACCCTTGTACATGGCACATAGAAGGTGCTCTAGAAAATGTTCTTGGTTGAAAATCATCATCTGTATATATGAAAGTATGAAAAAGAATATCTGTCATTATAGTCTAATGGGGAGTGTAATAGTTTTCTATGACTATTGTAATCAATCACTATGAACTTAGTAGCTTAAAGCAACACTAATTTATTCTCTTACAGTTCTTGAGGTCAGATGTCTAAAACGGGTTAGTAAGGCTGCATTGCTTCTGTAGACTAGAGGAGAATCCATTTCCTTGTCTTTTCCAGTTTCTTGGTTGTGAATAATCTCTCCATATCAAGGTCAGCTAATCAGTAAACTTAATTCCATCTGCAATCTTAATTCCTCTTTATTATATAATATAACACATCTCCAGGTCCTGGGGATTAGGATGTGGACATATTTGTTGGGACCATTATTCTGTTATTCTGCCTACTGTAGGAAGGTAGATATTAAGTAAACACATAGATAAAATACATTATTACAAATGATAGTAACTGCTGTGAAGGAGACAAACATCTGGGATTGAGAATGAAGTGTTTTTTTTTTCTTGAAGGGGGGTAGAGGGCATTCTATTTTATAAAGAATGGTTAAAGAAAGGAGTTATATTTAAGCTGAGATCTAAATGAAGAGAAAGAGCCAGTCATGCAAATAGCCAGAGAAAGAGTGTCCCAGAAAATGTGTACCAGTCAGAAGGAACAGTACCTGCAGATACCCTAAAGTGGGAAAAGTATGATACTGAACAAGAAGTGGAAGTATCTCTAGTCCAGCCTTGCCTAGGGAGTGGGAGAACTCAGATAGGGTCAGAATACCTTCAAGAGGTAAATGAGATGATAAATGGGTAAATATGATGAGTGATTTCATTACTTCCATCTCCATTTTCCATATAATCTATGAGACCAGAGCCTTTAGGAATGAGAAGCAACCCCCCTAGACCATCAGGCAACCCTATGATCTCTAGGGTATACTGTGCTGATCCAGCTCCCTAGAAAATGGAAACAACCAGAGTGTGGAGCACCAGAGAACTGGTACACTTACAGCTCTGGGACATAGCCAGTCAGTGGGTGGATCCAGACAGAGGTCCCTTTGCTAAGGAAGCCAGGATTATTTCATTTCTATGACAAACATCATCAATCAGGAAAGCCTGGAGCTGTGCAAGTTTCTGGGAGATGAAAAGAGAATTAAAGCCACAACCTTTGATTTTAGGAGATTTTGTTGGAGATCTGTAACTCATTTTGCAAGGGGAACAAGACCTCCCCAGTTTTCGGATCAGTTGCTAGAAGTATTTTTCCTGGGTCTCAGATCCTGCCCTGAGTCATTGTAGATACTCTGTCCAGGTTTGCTCTCAGCAGAGACACTTAACAGTCAGTCTCTATTTTTATTTTCCTCCCTTCGAATTATTCAGCTTCTGTTTTTAAGAGATGTCTCCACAGCAACAGAAGTATAGGAACTTTTGTTTTTTAACTAACTGGATTAATCCTTACTGCTCTTGAATCTGGAGACCCAGCAGAAGAACATTCACATGGGAATCATGAGAGCTAGGTTTTCCCTGAACAAGTTCATTGGCTCCTCTTGGACTTAGTGTTCTTTATAAAATAGGGCATGCAGCCTAGCTAAAGGTGTGATATTCTAGGATTCTGATTTCCCTTTTCATCATTTCACAAGGATATGGAAGAGGTGGGGTTAGGCAATGATGAAAGATGAGGCTAGCTCTAAGATTCAGTGTTTCTATGAGTTAAACACAGAGTGCTCTCTCCAGGCTCTTTCTTCTCCTAAAAATTCTGACACAGAAAAATTGGCTGGATATTTTTGAGCCCAGTAATCTGGCAGCACATTTGAGGTTTTGTTGATCTGAGTAAAGTAGAGCCAGACCTCTCAGCTTCTAATCCCAAAGCTTTGGAGAAGAGGAGGCTGAGGGGGTTAGGTAGGGATATGTGTGTGAGAGGAAGTAGAGAACAGTTCTTCCTCTTCCCCTGAGGTATTACACCTGCCAGCAACACATCCTCTGGAGCCACTGAGGAGGTCCAGGGACACATGATGTGGCTGGTTCTGAGGGGCATGTCAAACTTGGCGGAGGGCTCTGCATTTTCCTCACTGAGACACATCTGGATATGACCTCTCATCTGCATGTATACACATGGCTGAGTTGATCATAAGCAAAGTGCCTTTGGGGGGATGGGAAGATGAAGAAGGGCTCTAAAAACATAGCTTGAAACCTGTGTTTCTCACAAACTGAGAGTTGATGGGGGGTGGGAGGGAGGGGAGTGTGGGTGATTGTTATTGAGGAGGGCACCTTTTGGGATGAGCACTGGGTGTCGTATGGAAACCAATTTGACAATAAACTTAATATATTGAAAAAAAATTCTGTGTTTCTCAGATAAAAGATATTAGAATGTTTTTTGGTCTGAGACTGGAGGTTAAGGAATGAGAAAATGTGTTTCTGAGGTGAATTTACGTATCAGCAACTGGAAAATACAATTTAGGCCCATCAACACACATACACTCAAAAGGACACATAAACAAGTATGGGAGCTATAGACATCACCCATATGGACAAACAGAGGCACATTTAAACCCCCGAAGACCTTGGAATTTACATTTCCATTCACATAGCTATGATCATCCATTTACCATATGTAAGCACTTCATGTTTTGCAAAAACGCTTCTCATGTTCAACTTTATATCTCCTTTGACAACAATCCTGGGAAGTATCAATTATTATTACCTCAGTTTTTACAGATGAGAAAACTGGGGGTTGGGGTTAATCAATTGATTTGCCTAAATTTTTGAACCAGTAAATGACATAACAGAGGCTAAAAATAGGTCTTCTGGTTCCAAATGCAGTGTTCTTTATGGTGTCTTGTCCAAGTGGCACTTTCTTTCCTTCTTATGCACATACAAAAAAAATCATGCAGATATCTTGCTGCATATACATATATGCATATGAATAAACCGTCTACAATTCTAGCCATCAGCAGAGGGTATTGGGAAGTATTATTAAGGAGGCCTTCAGTAATGGGGGCAAGAGTCTGCCCAAACCCTTGAGCCATTCTTCCTCTGTTCCTTGTCCATTTACCTACACTTTTTCAGAGCATTGGAAATGGTTTCAATTGGCTTTGCTGAAATGAAGACTTTGATCCCCATATCTCAACACTTAGGATGTGAGGAATGGTAGAAAGAACACAATATTTCCGTAATGTTTCTTGCCTGTCTCTTCCACCAGGCAGGGAGCTCTGTGAGAGTAGGGACTTCTGTCTTTTCATGTCTATATCGCTAGAGCCTAGTAGAGTGCATTGTGCATAGTAAGAATATACATACACATTTTCTGAATGAATAAAATGAGTGGCTGGATAATTAATAAAGTCAGATGGTTTAATTTCAGGTTCTTACTTATAGTATGATCATGACCAAGTGACATCACTTTTTTGAACCTCAGTTACCTTATCTGTCAAATAAAGATTAATACCTAATTTTCTACCTAAGATGTTCTTAGGAGTAAATGAGATAATGATTTGAAAGTGACTCTGTTACGCCACCATCTTCTCCATTTTTTCAAGTGGGTAAGAAAAAGAAAACACAAGAAAAATGGGAAATAACAAAAAAAAAGAAAGAGAATTTTTCATTTGAGGGTTTTTAGCATATTGTTTTTATAGACTCTCAGAGTATAAGAATCTCTTCTTCAACCTCCCAGAATGTGAGCTCCTCCAACCTTTGCTCACATATCTCCTATTGTGACTTCAGTACTTATTCAGTGACAGTCTTCAGTTTTAGACAGATATGATAAGAACATTCTTCCTTGAATCTCTTTATATCTTTTTGCCAGCTCTTCTCTTTGGGGCCATATAGAGACCCTTTTCTTAGGGTGACCACTTTGAAGTCCAAATACATAGACAACATCCCCCTGAATCTTTTCAGAGTCAAACAACCTCAAGTCCTCCAACTGTTTCTCATGAATCCTGGGTTCCAGGCCCTTGAGAGCTAGCTCACTCTCCTATGGATATATCCCAATGTATGTGTCTCCCCTTAGAGTGGGGGGACCACAACAGTATACACTTCTTCAAATGGGATCTGACCAGGGAAGAAAAAGGCAGAACTCTCTTTCCTTCTGGACCTTAGTCTTTTAGGTTTGAATTAACTCTCCTGGAAACCACAGCTCACTGCTAACATTTATGAAGTTTATTATCAAGTAAAACCTCAGAGGTCTTTTTTTCCAATATTTTATTTTATTTTATTTTATTTTATTTTATTTTATATAGAGTGTTATATTAGTTTCAGGTGTGCAATATAGTGATTCAACAATTCCATACATTGCTTCACAGGTCTTTTTAGCCATGCTTCTGCTAAGTCACATTTCCTCATCTTTACCTCTTGAGGTTGACTATTTGAACTCTACCACAAACCTTACATTTGTTCTACTTTTAAGCTTTACCATTATTTGTTCTCATCATAAACCTTTGGATTCTAATTCTATTACTTACATTCTCTCCCAGATTCTTCTTTTCATTCTTTTTTGTTCTCTTCTTCCCCTTTTCTTCCTCCTTCTAGTCATGTTTCTCTTTTTTTAAACAATTTTATATGATTAGAAAGTAATTCAGGCTCACTAAAAAAAAATAAATAATATAGAAATATATATACATTCTTAAAGAATTCTCTCTTCTCTAATCTCAGTTCTCTTTCTGGAGATAACAACTGATATGAGTTTTCTATGCATATTTCTCCTTTTCTGGGGACTTACAAACATATGTGTAAACACATGGATATTTTAATTCATGAATAGTATCATATTATTCATATTGTTCTTTAACCTCACAATATAGTAATAGTAGTTCTTTTCGTGCTAGTTTATGGTTTTAAAATGCTGAACAGCATCCTGTTAAATGAATATACCATTATACCATTATATATATATATATATATATATATATATATATATATATATATCCCTAGTGAGGGATATTAAAGTTGTTTCCTTTAATTATCATAGTATCACAGTTCTTGTTAATTCCTCTTCATGCACAGTAGAGTGTTTACCTAAGGTAGACTGGTAGCAGAGCTGGCACACACACACACACACACACACACATCTCACACACAAAAGGAAAAGAGTGTATTGTAAGTGGGGGAAGGAGTAATGGGGTAGGAATAGGAGACTGTGTTCCATTAGTTTTGTCTCCTAACAGGAGAATTTGAGACAGTGTAAGTGGAAACTTGGGACCTTCCAAATCTGGACATAATACAACTTGATAGGCCAACAGTGCTGGACATGAGAATGGTAGATCCCTCTCTTCCAATGGCTTAGCTGAGCAATTTGTCCTGAGCTCCAAAGATATGCCTGGAAGTGTGCTGAGCTCCTTCTGCATGGATCACAAAATTTTATCACTTTTCAGGAACAACTACAGCCAGCCTGGAATGGAGGAAAAGGGAAAAAAAAGGCAGCAGTTGACAAGACAAAGCAAGATGTGTGTGTGGTGGGGGGATACATGAGCACTGCAGACCTTGGGCACTGCAGGAGCTGGGGATAAGCAGAGAGCACAAGGAGGGCAGGAGAGATCAAGGGAGGGATTTGTACAGAGATAAGAGTGAGCATGCTCTACTGTGTACATGTAGTGGGAATAGCCTGGCTCCAGGGGAAGGGCTGTGCTGGGGAGCTGTGGGAGAAAGAGAAGGCTACAAAGGTTAAGTGTGCATGTTGGGCACAGGAGGTCACCTGACGACTGTATGCACAGGTGATGGCTTCACTTCTGAAGATCACCATGATGCCTGTGATCCACAGATCCTAGATGGCCATGTGGAAGATAGCGTAGGTGGGGCATCTTGAGGGCAGGGAGACCAGGGAGCCACTGAAGGTTGACCTAGGGCACTGAATGTGAAGATGACAGGGAGAGAAGCCATGAAAGACAGACAAAAATCAGGGTCTGGTGGCTGGATGGTAGGAGTTGGGCAGAGGGGAGTTAAAGATGATGACAGTGTGCACATAAAGGACGGTGCAAACTGCAAAACCATCAACAGACACAGAGCCAACAGAAAGGAGAGCTCCTGGAGAGAAAGAGGATCAATATCCCTTGTAGAGCCTCATATAGAACCAGGCACCTGGTCACTGCAGAAGGCATAGATGGAGTGGACAAATAGTTTCCTTCTAGGGGTATTTAGTTTGTGAACTGCGGGTCATTCATGGAGGTTGCCATATGTTCAGCAGGCTATTTGACCACATATGGTCTCTGGTCACTAGGGGTAGGACTGGGAGCTAGTGACTCTACTGGGAGACCCTTTCTGCAGGGCTAATTTCGTATTCCAAGAGGACACTGGCTCAAACTGAACTGATATTAGCTGGCTTGGAGAAGCTCTTAAAAAGTTTCCAGGCTTTTGGGGGGAAAGGCCAGAGAAAAACTTGCTATGGTCCTTTGATATGGTTAATAATAAATATTCCCAGGCACTTGATCTTGGCAAGATGCTGTATCATCACTGTTTATTATTGCCCACCTGCTATCTCAAGCTGTCTAGTCTGTCCACTGAAGTGCAGGGGTGAGATGAATCTTAAAATACATCTCCCTCCTCAAGTTTGCCTGGTCACAGGTCAGCTTGTGGAAAGGTTGTGGGAAGAATGTGGACTTTGGACTCACAAAACATGTGTCCAGATCCTTGTCCCATGATCAACAAACTGTGTGACTTTTGGATAAGTTGCTTCACTTCTCAAAGCTTCAAACTCTTCATTTGAACTTCTAAAGTTCCTTACTAGATATTGAAGTGCCCTCCCCACTGCTCAGCACTTGATAGGTACCTCATTAATGTTATCATGTCCCCTTTCACCTAGGTGCCTCATTAATGTTATTGTGTCCCCTTTCACCCAAATCCTAGCTTTTGCTTCCAAGAAGTGGGTAGAAGTTTAAGGATGATTAAAAGCAGTATTTCTCGACTGTGGAAGTTTGTATTCTCAGCCATATTGTACCAGAAGGACCTATTTTCTTTGGGGAGACAGGAGTATATTCTTTTGCTTATTCTGTATTTGTTTAAAGGGTACAGCTAGCCTAGTGCTTAGGCTACTGACTCAGCAGAAGGAAGAGAGAGAGAGAGAAGGCTCCAGAGTTTGTGGCTTCAAGCTAATGTTTGCTGTTGTCTCTGTCATATTTCTCTTCTATGAATAGGAGAGAAGATCAGCTTCAGAGGCTTAGTTAGTTACTTCCCTAACCATCAGCCAAGAGCAATTGCGCTGAGTGAAGCAGAAAAGATCTAATTTAGATGTAAAGAAGGACTTTCCAACAGTGATGAAAATGAAAAGCAGCCCTCAGAATGTTCTAAGTGATGGGGATCTTTCAACTATCCAATAAATGAGAGGGGGGGTTGCTTCTTTATTCAAAATATCACTGGATTCAGGACTCTTCCCTACCCAGTTCCTCTCTGGTATTGTCTCTCCTGCACTATTGTGTCTTCTGAAGGAGAAATACCATTTAGAGTGTAGGCTTCTTTATTGAAGTGAGTTTAAGTCTTGGGTAGGAGGTGATTGAAAGTCCAATCTCATTTTTCTCTTTAGCTTGGCATAGGCTTTCACACAAATCTGCATTATGCAATTCCTGCTTTCAGTTTCCTTGACTTTAGTATCCAGACTTGCCGCTACTCCAGAATGGTCTCGGCCTCTCAGGAATGCTGAGCCTTTCCATCTGGACCCCTTTCTGGCCCTAAGCCTCAGTCAAATTTTTCCCTTTGCATCTTTTATCCCTTGATTCAGATGCTCCCAGTTTCCTTGGACTCCAGCTCCAGAAATTTTCTGTGCCACCTTCTGTTCATACTAGCCCTTACCTACCTTTACTGTTTGAAAAATACTTCCCTATTCCTCACTGAACCTTTTGAATTCAGATTTTCTGAAAATTCAAGTGTCTTTATACCTTTTACTTTCCTCACCCAGGGTAACCAATATGTTAGCCCTTATTCACATGTCTTCTGTCTGCAAACAGTGGCATATGTCTCATCATATCTAAACCTAAGTGTGGAGATTACTCTGATCCCAGGAAGATTGAACTAACTCTCAATTCACATGGGATCATTACAGGGAATGGGGTGGGGGAGATCAGAAGTTCTGACCATATAGGTAAAAAGTGTTTTATAATGAGGTAAGAAACAAAGGTGTGTTTCTCTGACCATCTTGAAGAACAAGAGAGCACCTCAGCTGCCTCTACTTTGCTTTGGAGATGGGGGGATAGCTGAGCTGGGTCCCTTCTAGACATAGGGTTTTGAATGTAACCTTCAAGTATGTCCAGATGCTTGACCATAATCGCCATACCCAGCTTCTGTCTGGTGAAGGTGGAGGGGTGTGGTTGGGACTACTTCCCTTGTTCTAGCTTTCAAAATTTCTTGCTTGTATTATCACAACAGCTTAACTGAGCTCTTTGTCCTCCCTATTATCCCTGAATCTGTCCTCTATGCTTGTTGCCCAATCTTGGGTAAGTTCTTTCCTCTTTTTGATCCTCAGTTTCCTCAACATGCATTGGGGCTGAACTAAACAGTTTCTGATCATCTATGCTTTCCTCCCTTTCCCATCCTTCTCCTCCTTAGTTTCCCCACTCTCTGACCTCCCTTTTTCCATTTAGACTCCTGTGCCCCTTTTCCCTTTTAATAGTGTGTTCAGCTGCTTGACATTCCCCAACCAGATTTCTCTTGTGTATTACAGGGAGTGTTGACATGGGACATGGGGAATGACACACAGGGGGTTTCCACTCTCCAGAATGGATAATGAAAGTTGAAGTCTCCAATCAACTTCCCCTCCTTTTGGCACTTAGCCTAGTTCAAGGCCCTAGTGGGCTTTAGGAGAACATAAATGAGTGAGTCAGTGAGTTCCTTGAACTTCTGGGGGAAAAGAGGCATGGTAATGTCAAGGAATGTGATTGGCCATTATTGCTATCCCTGCTACTAAGGCTTTCTGGGAAGTGCTGCTCTTCCTTGGAGGGTCAACTGCTCAGCTCAAGGAAATAGTTTGAGTAGATAACTTTTTTTTTCAATTCTTTAATACATCTAAAATACTTTTATTTTTTTAATTTTATTTTAAATTCCAGTATAGTTAATGCACAGTGTTATATTACTTTCAGGTATACAATATAGTGATTCAACAATTCCATACATCACCCAGTGCTTCTCACAAGTGCACTGCTTAATCCTCATCACTTGTTTAACCCATCTCCTCCATCCCCCTTCTCTCTGGTAATTATCAGTGTGTTCTCTATAGTTATGAGTCTGTTTCATGGTATGACTCTTTTTTTTCACATATGATCATTTGTTTGTTTCTTCAATTCCACATATGCATGAAATTATATGGTATTTGACTTTCTCTGACTGACTTATTTCACTTAGCATTATACTTTCTAACTCCATCCATGTCACTGCAAATGGCAAGATTTAATTCCCTTTTATGAATGAATAATGTTCCATTGTGTATATATATATCACATCCTTTTTAACCATTCATCTATTGATGGACATGGGCTGCTTCCATAATTTGGCTATTGTAAATAATGCTGCTATAAATATAAGGGTGCATGTATCCCTTTTTTTAGTGTTTTTGTATTTTTTTTTTTTTTGGTAAACATACAGTAGTGCAATTACTGGATCATAGGGTAGTTGTATTTTTAACTTTTTGAGGAACCTTCATACTGTTTTCAAGAGTAGCTGCACGTTTGCATTCCCACCCCCAGTGCAAGAAGTTTCCTTTTTCTCCACATCTTCACCAGCACTTGTTGTTTATTGTGCTTTTCATTTTAGCCAATTTCTGACAGGTGTGAGGTGATATCTCCTTGTAGTTTTGATTTGCACTTCCCTGATGATGAGTTGGGCAGGGAACTTTGTATACCCTAGCACACATCAATGAATCTTGACAGCAGTGAGAGAAACTGAGGCACACTGATTCATTAACATTGGTGAGTTGGGAAAGCAGAGGAGCAGGGAATAGGACTGCTGATTCCTGATTGAAAATGCAAGGCCAGTCTTTATACAACCCTGCTAGATTCATCTATTGTCCTAGGGAATCTACTTCTTTTCTCATCCTTTTATAATGTCAGAGTGGGAAAGGAACTTGGAAGCCCAGAACCCAGTCATTTCTTGTTCCAGAAAAGAAAACTCAAGCTCAGATGGGGAAGGGAGTTACACAAGGCCATATAGTGATCACAGAGTGAATTAATGGCAAAGCTACAACTAGAGGCCAAGTGTCCTGACTACCCCTCTCAAATATCCATTCCACTGCTCCAAGTTGGCTCATCATCCTTGAGGTATGTGATGCTTTACTTTGTAAAAGATACTCAGACTATACTTTCACATGGTTGCCTATGGATAGGAGAAAAAATAATTATGATCAGTCACTTTCAAAGTAAAACTCAGACTTATCTAGATAACAGCTGTAGTCTTGAACTCTGTTGTCCTGGGATTCTGTGGCCTTAAGAAGTATAATGAGTGCTGGCAGACTGACACATCTCAAAGGAGTGGACTGGGGGTGCATCCAACTTGAGCAATGATAGCCTTATTAGAAAGTAAACACATAAATCATGAATATGTTGGGGGAGAGGATGAAGCATCAAGGCATTGATTTGAAGAAGGTGAAGGCTGGGATTTGAAGGAAGGAAAATGAGTAGGGGACAGATATAGAAAAGAAGCCCAATTCTGTTGAAAATGAGGATTGAACAAGAATGAGGAGGAAATATGATGGGAAAAAGGATATAGAAACCTACAGAAGAGAATGAATGAAGTGTAGGAGGAGCTGAGATAGTGTAGCCAAGAGAAGAGAAGTTTGGGAGGGTGGCATGTAATCTTCAGACGTCTAAGGAATTATTAAGGACAGTAGATGATTTGTGTGGCCACAGGGAGCAAAGCTGAGATCCACAGGAGAAAAGGAGTTCGACTACACACAAGGACTTTCTGAGAATCAGAGCTGTCCTCAGAGGGCACAGACAGTTTTGGTAGGTAGTAAGCTCCCCATTAGTGGACACTTACTGTCAAGGGCTCTAAGCCTCTGCCAAGATTCAGCCCAGGGCCAGTCTCTGCTTGGGGGTGGGGCCAGATGGCCTGGATTCAAAGAGGTAGGGGCTGTGAAAGGGACGGGAGAAAGAGTGGGGCTGGGTCAGGGGTAGGAATCCCCTTTGGAGCTCCCAGGCCCAGCCTGAGCCCCACGTGGCTGCTGTGACCAGGCTGGGTTGGGCTGGGCTGGGCGGGGCCAGCGGCCGGCGAGAAGGCGGGCGCGAGGGCGGGGAGCATCACGGAAGCCCGGCCACAGAAAGAAGCGGGCGACGCGACAGGGGCGGCTCTTTCCTGGGTGGGGTTTCTGAAGTCGTGGCCCGTTAGCAGGAAGCCGAGCAGTTGCCCTGACGCTAGCGAGGGACCCAATCCGAAACCCCAGTCCCGAGTCCGTGCTGTGTGTACTGTGTGCTCAGCGCTGCCCGACAGCTCCTAGCCGAACTTCCATCAACTCTGCCACTTTTGCAGCCACCATGCCTAAGACGGTGAGTCCTGAGGATGTATGCTGCCACCTTGGGGGCTCTAGCTGACTCTAGTAGCCCCTTGCTGGTGGCTAGGAGCTTGGCCAGCCAACCGCCCACTCAGAACGCCGAGCCCTCCGCCAAGACCTGGGTTAGGGAGGGGCGAGAATGGAGTCCTGGTCTGGTGCGTCCTGGGGTGTGAGTGGGTGCTGGGCAAGAAGTGTGGACTAGGTGGGACCTGCCTCTTTCTCAGATTACAGTTTCCTCCGTGTGGGATGAGGCAGTAAGGAGGGTTCCTTGGGAGCCCGAGGTCTCTTCTTGCCCCTGATGTGCTATGGGGGCAGGGGAAAGGAACACTTTTCTCCAGTTCATGAATTGGTGCCTTTCTGAGGGGCAAAGCTGCCATGGTCCAGGAGGGGTCAGGGGAACTGAGAAAGAAGGAGGGGGTAGGGAGCTGCAATGGGCTGATCCCCCACCCCCACTCACCTTTCTCATAGCTTCCCCTGGCAGCTCCAGCTGTTTCTCACTAGTAGGGGAAGAAAGAGTTGGTGGAGGAGAGAGTTGTGGAGGGACACATCAGAAACTGTTTGCTTTTACCCAGGATCACTAATACTTAACTGGGCACCAGTCTGAGGAGAGGTCTGCTTTACTTCTAGGGTAGAAGTCTGGTTTCTTCCTCCTCTCCACCGACAGATCCTTGCCCTTCCCATTGCTTAATGGGTCTCTATCTCCCCCTATCCCCTCCAGACTTTTCTGTGAGGTGTGGATTCTCCCTTGTGGGGCTGCACCTTTCTAAAATGGTGGTAGCTTCTAGGATTTGGTCTCCACCCCGCTGGCTGTTATGAGAAGAGCAGAAGCGTCCTGGGAGTGGGGCCTAGGGAGGCCGGATGCCCAGAAGGGAGGGGTAGGGGAGGGGTGTGCCTGAATAATGAGTCCTGCTTGCTTTTGTGCAAGTCATGCCAAAAAGCTACTAGGGCCCTTTTCTTGTTCAGGAAGGCCTGGTGACCACACTGACAAGCAGCTTGTTGTGCTTACAGACCCCTCTCCTTAGAGGACTGTCTGAGCCTTGTAGAGCTGACATAGTGACTAGTAGCCTTGAGAAGGGCCAAGGGTCCCTGGAGGAGAGGAGTGGGGTGCCTGGTTCTTCGGGTGTATGCTGAATTTGGTTGCCACGTTGCTGTATTCCAGCCTTTCTGTCAAGTCATTCTTGCCTTTCCAGAACGCTGTCCATCAAAACCACCACGTTTTCAACAAGTATGTCCTTTTACCTTCTCTCCTTTAAGTTGCTGTGGTGGTTTTATGACACGGGGTTTTCCCACACTTGGCTTCCCTTCCCCAACACACATAAAGTGAGAGAGAATGGTTTTGAAAAGAAAAACATGGAAAAAAAGCCCACTGTCTCTGCCAACACAGAGGATTATAAAGATCCTTTCAGGAGCCTCTTCTTGAGTTTAGCTCTCTGTGGGTGTTTTTACCTAAATAGATGGGTGGATCTCTGGGAACAGACTTTACCCTATGACCTCTCTTCACTAGTGGCATATTTCATAGTCAGTTCTAAGGTAGCTCACCTTTAAATGTAACTCGATGGGCCTAGAAATTGCCTCAGAGTTGCCTTAACCATCCCATCTCAGTCAGAAATGGCAAAGAAGATAGCGTGGTGATCCTTTTCCTGGGCATGGAGAGAGACTGGAGAATGAGCTGTTTGAGGTCCAGGCTAGGGTACTGAAGTTACCTAATACTGAAGGTATTTTTATGCAGATTGACAGAAACTTAAATCAGATTGGAAGAAGAGGGCTGAATTTTGATAGCCTGAAAACTTTGGAGAATTTTCCATGTTGTTCTGTTCAAGTAATGGTCAAATTTAGGAGAAACAACTATATCATGCTTATTAAGACCATAGAATCTTGACCTGAAAGGGACCTCTGAGACTGTCTAGTACAACTTTCTCCCCCTCCCCACCCAAATATTTCTTTTTTTAACTAATGAGGATATTAGGCTAACAGAAAGGAACCTACCTAAGGGCACATGGTGACAAAACCAAGATTGGGGTCCAAGGTTTTTGATGCTTATCCCATTGACCCTCTGTTCTGACTCAGTGATTGGGTTCTTGAAATTGAATCCCCTCTCCTGCCCAAAGCAAACTGGCCTCTGTTCTTAGGACTTCCTGGTCCTCAGATAAAAGAAAGTGGATAATTTAGGCAAAGTAACACTGGAATTTGTGTGTTCTCCTGGTGAGAGTTGAGGGTTTCACAAGGTGCCTCCTGTTACTTTTCTCATTCCTCATCACAATTCTGAGGCATCCAGGGACTTACACTAGTTCACTGCATGCCAGCTAGTAACTTTAGTGAAGGGAGAAAATTCCCTGTTTTCTGCTCCTTCTTTACTAGTTAGGCTATTAGGCTATTTCTGGAGTATGACAGATAGGAAAGGGTAATGGAAAAATCAAATCTGTTCATTCATATGAACCATGTCTGCAGTCTGTCAAGGCTGGGTTTCATTTTTACAGCCAATTGTCTCCCTTAGCCCAACTTCCGTTAAATCTGTTAAAACATGCTCCTCTGTATCCTCTTTCTTCCAATTCTTGGATTATGCTTCTAGTTGCCAGTTTCCTAAGTCTGCTTTAGCAGCCAGAATGAAGAAGCTTATTAACTTGCTATCTACACTTTCTGCTGATAAGACAGTTGTAAAAACAAAGTCTTTCTCCTTCCCTGCCCTCTTTAAATTTTTTTTTGGTCACAAAGTCTTTAGGACTCCCTAAAAAGAGATTGTTTTTAATTTTCAAGGTTTTCTTGAGTTTTTGGTTTGTTAGAGTTGAAAAGGCTCTTCACAACTATCAAGTCTAACCCTTCTCATTGTATATATGGGAAAACTGAGACCACAGATAGGGAGGGGCTGACCTAGAATGATGTAGCATGTCAGTAGTAAAGCCAGGACTTGAATCTAGGTCTTGAACCAGTCTTGGTAAAACCTTTTTATTTTGCTGGATTTTTAGCCCTAGCTCAATAGGTCAGGGGAAAGGTGATCAAGTGGTCATTAATGTGACCATCCATGTGAGCAGATACAGAGTCCAGCTTCTTGAAGTATTTGAAGGCTTCTGGATCTGCATTCAGCTAAACTTTAACAGGGACTGTGTGGACTATTTATTCTTCTGCCATTCCTAGCATTGCTTGAGCCACTCGAGTGGCACTAAAATGGTACTTCATGAATAGGAGGCAGAATGTCAGTTTTTCAACCATTGAACCAGCCCTGCATACAGACTTTAGGGAAAGGAAAGGGATCAGGAATGGAAGTTATACATGAGAGAAGGTGATTCTTTGGATCCTGCATCTCTCCACTTCTTTATTTCCCCAGTTTACTCTACCATTTGTAAAAGTGTAGATGATAGAGCAGGAACTATCTTGGGGATTTCCTTTAGGCTTCTCCTTGAATAGCTTTCTGGACAGAGAGGGGCTGGTTAGGCAAGAGGATCCTTGAAGGCAACAAATAATCTGTACTTAGGCTTGGAGCGGGGAAGGTTGTTCTGTGAGTGGGTTGACAGAGGTGGTATTGACCACTAGTCTGCTAACTCTCCATTATTCTCTAGCTTCCCATAATAGTAGCTTGTTTTAAGGGTGTTATTTTTACTTTTCCTTCTTTCTGCTCTCAAGAGAATGCTTTACTGGTTGCTGAAGGGATATTTAGAGGTCATCTGGTCTATCTCTCTAGCTCCACATCCAATTCTATGGATGAGATAAGATGACAGCTACATTTATTCTGAACTCTGTTCTAATAGTGTTGCTTGGCAACTGTCTGTCTAGGTTCCTTTGTGTCTTCCTTGGAGTCCCCCTTACTTGAATTTTCAGAGTCAAGATCCCCAGAGGGGAGAATATCTGGTTACCAACATGACCATGGTTGGGCCTTTATGGCTAGAAGTTGCTGGAAATTGGCATTATTACAGGTTGGGAACAGTGTGTTTCTGATTTTTCAGAGATACAATTGAATTTATCATGTACATCTTTCCTAATTCACAATCTTTTCTTGCTGCTACCATACCCACTCTTCTGCCCCAAAAGAAAAAAACAAAAAACAAAAAACAAAAACAGAGTACAAAGATGGTCTCCTTTGGGACAGTTTAGTGGTCAAGTAGAGAGGTGGTCTTATCATGACTGGCTGGCTTTGCTGTTCATCCTTCCCATTTCATGCTTGATAGAGCTGAAAAACTTTTCAATTCCAGGTTCTGATTTGTGTCATAGGAGCAGTCACTTGAAGGGTAGCTCAGGACTCCATTGGTTTGGAAAGTGGCAAGTAACACTAACCGGAGAATTTTTCTTCTCTTTTCATGTAAGAAAAACATCTTCCCTGTCCTTAATTAAGTGATCCAAATGAAGTGAATAGTTAGGCAAGTCCTTTATTCAGTCTCTCAGTCTCTCCAATTTGTCATGAGGGTACTGCATTAGTAATAAATACACTCTAGGGATCTTGATGTCCTTGAGAGCCTTGATGATACAGCTTAAAGCCTCCCATTTATATGTTTTTTTTTTCCTTAAGACATTTTTTCCCTCAAAATTTGAGTGCCTTCTTTGTACCAGGCAGTGTGCTAGAATTTTCTGGATGTAAAAAGTTCAGCAGCACTTGCTAAAATGTACTTTTTTGTCCCCTTACACCTCTGGGGGGAATGCGTTTTCCTGGGTACTGAGTTCAGAATGGAGAATTTTTAGCTTGGGAGTTGGTTTGTTTCATTAGTAGCTCTGACAAGAACACTGGTATGAGTGTTCTTGGCTGCTTCTTCTTAAGTCTATGGAGGGAAAAGGACTATGTCTTTCCTTACGGAGGAACAAGAAACCAAATGACACTATATTGTGAAGGCTATGAGTTGACTGAAAAGCCTCAGACAAACACTGAAAATTGCATGGGTTTCCTTCTCACTGGCTGCCAGTAGCATATACTCCCTGTAGTTCTGCTGAAATGCCAGGAAGCTGTTAGGTCATGTTTCAAATATACTTTTAACCTTATGAGTGTGGTAGTTAGATATTGGTAAACTTTGAGGAACTGGTGGGCATAAACTAACCTCTCAAGATAACTACCACCAGTGAGCTGAGGGCTAGCTGTTGTGGGGTACAACATTTCAAATGCATCTCTATTTAGGATGACTCAGAGCTTCCTCATCCTTAACCTTCACTTCAGCTGATTGTTCTGGATTGTCTGGGTTTCTCACAGGAGTGTTTTAAACCACAGAGCAAATGACCTCATCTTAAACTTTTTAGTTCTACCTTTATGTTTTGGATGAGGATAGCAAAGTCCAGAAAAGGGAAGTGATATGAGTGAACTGATAATAAGGCTGGGACTAAACCAAAATTGCCTAGCCCCAGTGTAGAGGAGGAACTTTTGTCTGCCTTCTAAATGGCACTTGGTGCAGGGTACTCAGTGTTTTCTCCCTCTGTGCTGGGGTGACTTGACCATAGTGTTATTATGGTCATGGGAAGAGCAAGTCCTTCTGAATGTGTAGAACTGACCTCTGAGGTTACTTTATTTGGAGATGATTAAGGCTCTGACAGTGGCTTTGGGACTCTGTAGCACTTCCCAGGAAGGTAAATGTTTTTTGTTTTGTCTGCAAAGGGTGGTAGAAAACAGATACATGTGTGTTGAAGGGAGGTAAAGAAAGGAAACTAGCCATATTTTCCTGCTTGAGATTGGGCCTCAACTGTACTAAGAGTTTTTATGGACCAGAATTATTTTCTGTACTCATAACTAGAGGAGTTATCCAGCTTGCTCAGGGTCACATAAAGTTGATAATAGTATTGAATGGAGAACTTGGCTTTCTTGATTACCAAGTTAGTGGTCTCTCACTGGACTTTCCTATCTTGGAAGAATGACTCTTTTCACCAAGGGGACACAGACTTCCAGAGAATTGGCTCTGTGGTGATTACATTAACAAGATGGCTGCAGTGGAGTTCCCCTAAATAGCTTCTGCTGTAGCAGATTTCAGTCAGTGGGCGACTCAGTTCTTCTGGGGCACCAGAATGACGTTTCTCTCTTCCTGCCCCCCTTCACCCAAATCCCTGCTTTCACTTTGCCTTTTTAAATTTATGACCTAGCAATAGTACTGCTAGGAATTTACCCAAGGGATACAGGAGTGCTGATGCACAGGAGCACTTGTACCCCAATGTTTATAGCAGCACTTTCAACAATAGTCAGATTATGGAAAGAGACTAAATGTCCATCAACTGACGAAGGGATAAAGAAGATGTGGTTTATATACACAATGGAATACTACTTGTCAATGAGAAAGAATGAAATCTGGCCATTTGCAGCAACATGGATAGAACTGGAGGGTATCATGCTAAGTGAAATAAGTCAGGCAGAGAAAGATACCATATGTTTTCACTCATATGAGGATCCTGAGAATCTTAACAGAAGGTCATGGGGGAGGGGAAGGGGGAAAAAGTTACAGAGAGGGAGGGAGACAAGCCATAAGAGACTCTTAAATACTGAGAACAAACTGAGGGTTGATGGGGGTGGGGGAGAGGGGAAAGTGGGTGATGGGCATTGAAAGGCACCTGTCGGGATGAGCACCGGGTGTTATATGGAAACCAGTTTAACAATAAATTATATTTAATATAAAAAAACTAGAGTGTACTAAATTTAAAAAAATAATAAATTTTGAGTTCTTCTCTTTCTGTATCTGACTCAGCCCTCAAGCTTGACCCGTTCCTTGAGATAGGGGAACGTTATGGTATTTTCATTAGTATTTTGGTGGAAGTATTGCTGTTGTCACAACCATTTGAATTCAGAATAGTCTCTTGGCCTCAACCCTCACTACTCACTTATAATTGTTGCAGGCCAAACCTGGGGCAGGTGGATAACCGAAACCAAACCAAACCAAACCAAAAGACTTTTAAGGCCTTCATAGAAAGCTAACATAGAACAGTGGGGAAACGCACAGACTCTGGAACCAGACTGCTTGGGCTCAAATCCTAGCTCTGTGACCAATTATTTGTATACCCTTGGGCAAGTTACTTAACTTCTGTGTCTCATTTTCTTCAACTGTAAAGTGAAGACAATAATAGTACCCATCTCATAGGGTTGTTTGAGGACTGAATGGGCCAATTTGTGTAAAGTGCTTAGAACTGTGCCTAGCATCTAATAAGTTAGATGCAAATGTCAGTTATTATAACTACTTATGGAACTGAACTACTATATGCCCAACCCTGTGCTAGGTAAAATGGTAAGAAAGAAGGCAGGCAGTTACATTCTCACCATTTATTGAGTGGTTACTAAGTACTCTTTACTATAAGGGATAGAAATAAATGAACTAAGTATATAGTTCCTGCATTTATAGATGTCCCATTTAATTGGAGATTTAGAGCTAACTCACTTAAAAACATTTTAAGAAAAAGAAATACTTTACATGACATTCTCTATAGATTTTGAGACGAAGGGGGTTTAATGAACAGAACTTTGAAGGAAGTGTACACTTGGGAGCAGTAGCTGTTCTCGGTGGGTGAGTGACATGCTTTTGGTACATGGGCATAAACCCTAAGCCAGTGCTCTCTTGAAAGTGAGTTTGTCTAAAATGAAGGAAGCCTTGAGGTGCTAATTGTTTCAGGGGGAGCCACAAAGTACATGTGAGCATAGACCAAGTTACTCTTTCTAGGGTCAGTGACAGCCAATAGTCCTGTCTCAAATGCCAAATGTTCTGAAGTTTGTTGGGGAAGAACTGAACCTTGGGTTTTATATAATTGGGTTAGTTAACTGAAATAAATTTTACTGTCTTTGTTGCCCATGTAGGTATGTAAGAGACTTCTTCCTTCACATTTCCATATGAACTAAATCAAGGAATGGAGCTTAGTAATTACTTTTTAGGCCAGCAGCCTACAAACAGCTTTCAGTTTTCCCAATGGCTTTACTATGAGATAGGTATTTGGGAAAGATGGAAATGAGGGGATAATTTTTTAGTGTGTGATTGGAATAGGTTAAGGAGCATGTTATTTTCTGGCTAGGCCCAGCTGCAGCATTTGGGCCTTAAACTTCAAGGAAAGACTTTTTGGGTGACTTTTAAAGCACAGTTCTTTGTGCCTGATGACAAAACCAGATCTGATGTTCCTTTCAGTGGACTTTTTGTGGCATAAGGTAAGTGTTAACATAACTCCTAGACCACAGGTATGGTCATTTACCACTGAGCATGCTTAGTAGTAATGTTTTGTCAGGTAGGTCCTATAATTGGTGACTTTAATTTTTTTAACATTTATTCATTTTTGAGGGACATAGAGAGACAGAGCATGAGTGGGGGGAGGGGAGGAGAGTGAGGGAGACACAGAATCTGAAGTAGGCTTCAGCCTCTGAGCTGTCAGCACAGAGCCTGACTTGGGGTTTGAAACCATGAACTGTGAGATCATGACCTGAGCTGAAGCCGGACGCTCAACCGACTGAACCACCCAGGCGCCCCTATAACTGGTGACTTTAAAGGCCAAATATTCTTTCTGTGTTTGGTGACCCTTCTACTTTGTGAGAATTTGGTATTTTGTGTGGCAGAGTATCAAGCAGGTCCTAGTGATAGAGAAAAGTTGAGGTGTGGGCATTTGGTCTCACAAAACAAGGAATAATCCAAAGAAATCCTTTCTTGGATATGTATTTGGGAGGTGACAGGGGTCAGGGCCTAGTAGGGGGAACAATACATACCTATCAGGCTTGGTCAGCATTTCCTTCCCTCTCTTTTAGTCTGGGACTCCCTTAAATAACTGGGAAGGATCAGGCTTTATTTTTCTCCAGTGTAGTGTGTTTAAATAAGATTCCTGATTTTGCTGTCTTGGTCTAATCTGCCCCCTACCACTCCCTGCCACACTCCCCAACTCCTTGTCCTTTTTCAGACATCTCAGCCTGCAGGTTGGATGAAGTACACCAAGATGTTCTTACCTGTTGCAATCTTTGACTGTGGTTGACTATTCTGTGGAATGAAGGTGTAGGGTAGGGGTCAAGGTAATAGCCAATTTGAGTGTCATCAGTTAAGTTGTACAAATATTTGCTGTTTTCAAGGGTTTTAAATGAGCAAAACTCCTCTCCAAACATCCTTGCTGATCTCTTGGGAGATTAATAACTCAGAAATTCCCTTGCTGAGAACAAAAGCCACTTAGCCTGTTTGCCTTTGAAATTTTCTTTCTTCTAACATGAAACTATCAGCAATATCAGAAATATGTAACCAGAGTAGATCAAATCTGTCTTCCCCAGGTTTCTTACTCCTTCTGGAACCTGGGCAATGGTGTGTCTAGCATATGCTTAGTGAGAACATCTGACATTTTTCCTCAGAATTACACTATACCTCTCTGCTGGTACTTGGAGAGCTGTTCCAGCAGAGCCTGCGTTGGGCCTGGGGAAAATGTCTTTTGGTTGTCTTTCTGTCTGCCATAGCCTGGGCATTTTCCTAAGGTTGGGAGTTTGTCTCCTGGCCTTAGGCCAGTTGCCAGGGGAAACCAATGACTAAAAGCTTCCTCCCTCTGACGTCAGCTTTGGGAACCTTTCCTGATGATTCCCTACCAGTCAAGTATGCCTTATTTGGCTATTTTCTCCCCCCTCAAATGCCCTTTACCACCTCAACTAGTTCCCTGTTCTTCTTTTGGTACAGGGAACACATTTCTCAAGTTTATATAGTGCTACCTGCAAATTTTTCTTTTTTCCTAGTATTGGGCTTGCTTAGAACAGGTGGTGAGGCTCTTTGATAGAGGTGGGGAGAAGTGGGAGAGGAGAGAGAAAGATGCAAATGCTCTGGAATTACCATAGTTTCTCCATCCTTCTTTCATTTCTCCTCCTTCTTTCTTTTTTTTTAAAGTTTTTAAATGTTTATTTATTTATTTTTGAGAGATACAGAGACAGAATGCGAGTGGGTTAGGGACAGAGAGAGAGGGAGACCAGAATCTGAAGCAGGCTCCAGGCTCCAAGCTGTCAGCACAGAGCCCGATGCGGGGCTTGAACTCACGAGTTATGAGATCATGACCTGAGCCGAAGTCGGATGCTCAGCCGACTGAGCCACCCAGGCACCCCACTCTCTCTCTTCTCTCTTATCTCTCCTTGCCCTCTTGACTCAGCCTGGCCACCCCCCTCTAGCTTCTTACTTAGATCTCTGATAACCTAGGGGTAGTCTTGCTTGACCTAAAAAGGCTCAGAGTGTGGGGGTGGGCAAGGTGGTGCTGGGGCTTTCAACATCTTAAACTATTCCTTTGGAGTAAGTAAAACACTCCAGTTGGTAAATTCTTTGTGTGTGCCTTTTGTATGCCTAAACTTCTCACTTGGCTTTCCTGAATGGAATTGGTCCAATGTCTGTCTGCTTCCAATCCTCAGTCCTGAGCTGTCTAGCCCTAGCTTAGAAGAGCTGAGCTTTTTAACATTTAAAGCTTGAAGCACCTGCCTGGATGTTTTTTTTTTTTTTTCCTAATGCATTTTAATAGAAATGATGCAATGAAAAGAATAATGTACTTAATCAGGATATCTGGTTATTTAGTCTCTGCCTGTGTGACCTTGGGCAAGTAATTTCTATGGGCCTTAACTTTAATATCTATAAAATGAGAACATTGGCTTTTTCTGTTATTATGATTTTTTTATTCCTATTCTTTAAGAAGATAGTAAGGGCTTCTTAGAAAGAGTGTAACAGAACAGAGAGTAGCAACTATTTGGAGAAGTTACCCTTTCTTTGCAATGGCATTGGGAGCATTTTTTCTCCCCCCAGCTATCCATGTATAATTAGCCCTCTTTATTTCAGTGAGTTCTTCTTAGAGATATTGGATCCACCTAACACAGAGATCACTGTGGGCATCCTGGCTTGGAGAGACAACTGTTGACTGAGTGCCTTGGGTGGGGCCTTGGAGTCCAGCCTGCAAACCACAATTGCTGGTTATTTTGGGTCATTGGTGACTACAGGAAGAATAGAAGACCCTGAATTGGTCATTGTTCCAGCAGGGAAGGGGAAGACTAAGAAATAAACCAAAACTGAATGCGAATGAGATTTGACTTCCTTTACCACCTTCCTCTACAACTTAGCTACCTTAAGCCTGTGAAGTTGCTTTTGGCCAAGTCTTAAATTGCTAATGTCCCCTTCCTCTTCCTCTGTTTGAGTCACTGATGTCTATGTTGCTCTTGGATGGGGAGAGCTAGGTGATGTGGGCTTGGAATAAAGGGGAGGAATTTCCAGTGAGAAAGATTGCCACATGCCTAGTGTTAAGCCTTCAACTGATTTTGCATTTTGTGAATATGGCTTCCTTTGGTGTTAGACCTGCAGATCAAAGGAGAGTGATTTCTGAATTTCCTGTCAAGGCCTAATAGGGTGATGGGGGCACAAGCAGGTTTCTAGAAATTATGTGCTCTTGGCTGGATCTGTTTTCACGCATCTTCTTCTTCCTCTTTACTGACATTGTGTAGTTCTACTTGTGAATCAAGGATCCCAGGCTGTATTTCAGCCACCTAGGAGTTGGCCATGAGTTTGATCTTCAACTGCCCTGAGCCCTCTTGAGGGAGGGCATGTTATAAGTATTCTTAGTATCTGTCTTCCTTCCTTTGGGAACAAGTTCTTATGGCAGTTTAACCAGAGAAGGCTTAGTTGGGTAGAGATGGGCAGTGCTTTTGGGTAGAAGATTCTTCCCCAACATCGGGCTAGAATAGCCTCTGGGCCATGTAAGAACTTGCTGCTGGGTGCAGACACCTTGCTGGCAGTCTTTCCCTCCTATGGGCCTCGCATGTGTTGTTAAGGATTCCAGCTGAAGGTGGTATATTAGAATGACTGTTGGTGAGGGAGGGTAAGTAAGCAAGTGGATGAGTGAAAAGGGGAGAAGGAAAGAAGAGTAGTAGTTATTTTTGTATTTCCCCTTTTTATAAAACCCAACATGGCATCATATGGCAAAGTTTAGTAAATAGAGGGAGAAATCTTTCATAAATCCACCATTTTAATAGAGCAATTCTTATTTATGTATATTTCTTGTCATAGCTCATATGTGTATTATAATTTTCCATTGTGCATAGTGTACATAGTGTACTACATAGTAATAGTGTACTACTTCTTTTTTAAAAAAATAATGTGTATTTATTTATTTTTGAGAGAATGAGAGAGAGAGAGTAAGTGGGAGGGGCAAGGAGAGAGAGGGAGAGAGAGAATCTCAAGCAGGCTCTGCACTGTCAACACGGAGCCTGATGTGGGGCTCGAACTCACAAACCATGAGATCATGACCTGAGTCAAAACCAAGAGTCAGACACTTAACTGACTGAGCCACCCAGGTGCCCCCAAAAAAGTCCTAGTTCTTTATCCTTACTTAATATATCACTAAATCTTAGGTAGATGCTTTTTAGTTTTTAAAATGAACACTTTAATGGCTTTATAAAATTCCATCCAATGGCTGTGCCGTAATTTACCATTAACCTTTTGAGAGTCATTTAGATTACTCCCAGCATTTGCCAGTATTTATAACACTGCAGTAAATATGAAGAGGAGAAAATCTAAACTCCTTAGCATGGTATATAGAGAGAGCCCTTTGATACCTGGCTTCTAGCTCACTTTCCAGACATAGCTCCCTACATGTATGCCATACTGTGGCTTTGTGGGATCAAAGTTTTCCAAGTAAACCATACCTTTTATATCTTTCAGCTCTAGCATGTCTTTTCTTTCAGTTTGAAATGTCAAGGGTGTCTTTTTCACCTCTCCCCACTCCATGTTACCTCCACTGGAAACTTTCTTTAATACTCCTAGGTAGTATTAGTTGCACCATCTTCTATGTGCTGACTGTACTTCTCTCATAGGAATTTCTGTTATGATACTTACCACGTGATGTTGCAACTGTCTGGGCTCCAAGACTTTCTCCTTCATTAGACTTGTTGTCTTGAAAGTTTATAATCCCCTTTGCTTCAAGAAGGGTCTCTTGTTCATGCAGACGTGGTTAGGGATGGGTAGGTCTTTGAAGAATGCATAGTCAGTGACAGACATGGAGGGGGGAAAAGCAGCAGTAATGTATGCAAGTGATTCAACAGTGTTGGATTAACACCTGGTGGGATATACTAGGTGCTAGTAATAGAGAAAATATACTTTGGAGTAGGAAAAGGGGCATTAGCACCTGTAGGGATAAGAGGCCCCTGAGAGAGAGTCTTGTTGGTCTTGGCCCACCAGTGTAAGCTTCTTAAATCATTTCAGATATCAGTTTCCTATCTGTAGTATGGAAAGAATGATAACACCCTACTTCTTAGGGTTATGGTAAACATTCAGGCACTAATGCATCTGGAAGTCCTCTGAGAGGTATGGAGCACAAGAGAGGGAGGGTAGGCCCAGGACTCTCCAGAATTTTTCTAGTTGTTCTATTAAAGTTCTTTCCTATGTGTGTTTCCTATTAAGCCTGTAAGCCCAGAATGCCAGATGCTATAGTTTCCCTGAGCAAGTCCCACAGCTTGGTGTTTTAGTGGAAGGTATGCAGGTAAGTCCCATCTCCCTACTCACCTGAGCAGCGTCGCTCCAGGTAGCCTTCTTACAGCCTTACTCAAGAATGGCCCCAAATGGCTAGAAAGGGAAGTGGCACCTTCCCCTCCCAGCTATTTAGCATCAAATGAATGGTACTAGAGTAGAGGGTTTCCTAACAACCCTTCAGCTAGAAGCGGAAGTATTTATTTATTTATTTATTTATTTATTTAAAAGTTTATGCATTTATTTTTGAGAGAGAGAGAGAAAGCACAAGTAGGGGAGAGGTGGAGAGAGAGAGAATCCCAAACAGGCTCTGTGCTGTTAGTGAGGAAGTCCATCACAGGGCTCAAACTCATGAACCATAAGATCATGACCTGAGGGAGATCATAACCTGAGCTGAAATCAAAAGTAGGACATTTGGCCGACTCAGCCAACCAGGCACCTTGGGAGGTAGAAGTATTTATATAAACTGCAGTGAAACTGGGTATCTTTCAGGCCTTGTGGTTAGAAGGACAAGCCTGCCATGGTTAGAAGGACAGGTCTCTGTGTCTGTCACTGACTATATGTTCTTTAGAGACTTGCCCATCCCACCTGTCTTGGGCAATTAGCTCATGGGGAACCATGAACCATGGCCAGATTTAAAGTCTTTGGATGGATATTTTCCTTCATCTAGTGTGCTTTTTGTTTTCTCCCCATACCACAATGGCTTCTTGATGCTGTCCTGGCCATTTGAAAACCCCTAAGCCACCCCAGGATTTTATGTTTTATAAGGGAAGCAAATGGTATGAATCTATGGAATATCCATTAACTATAAAACACAACAAGGAGAATGGACTTGCTCAAGATCCCATAATGAGTCAGGGACAGAATCAAGTCTTAAAACCATGACTCTCAGGAATATGTTCTTTCCATCCTATCAGCCTATCCCACTAGGAATGTAAACTTCATGAGGACAGGGAAAGTTTCCCACTACCCATTATATCCCCAGTACCTAGCACAGTATCTAACATAGAGGAGATACTCAACAAATATATGTTGAATAGATACAGTAATAGCTACTGTTGTCAATTTGGATTGTCTTTCATAGACTTCTTTAGCTAAGTCTACTGGAAAGCCAAACAAAATTCCAGTGGCCCACTGTAAATTAGCTAATGTAGACCCAGCTGGACCCTGGCAGAATGGAGCTGTGTAGTGCCAAGGAATGGGGAGGAGTTGTCCCTCTTGTGTACCTTGGAGAGTTTGTTTACCTGTGAGTGGCCAGCTTGTTCACAGCCAATTTCCACTCCCTTTTTCCATGTCTTCACACAATGTAGTAGCATTCACACAAAGGGAGAATGTTTGAATCAAAATTTTTAGTGAATTATAACAGGCATTTCTATCTGCCTTTGTGAAGCAACTCACACTTTGGCCATAGAGTACATATTTGAAACATTACCCAGTTTTTAAATTTATTTTTTTATGTGTGCTGGTAACACAGGTAGGGCTACATGGTGCAATCTAATCCTGAGAGGTATGTGCTCCTGAGGTTTAGGAATTGAGTTGACTCCTATGCTCAGGGATGGGCATGGCCAGGCAGAGATCAGGGAGGACAGCAGGGAATAATGTTTGGGAACTCAGCAGCTGTGTTCTTCTACTGTTGCCACTGTTGCCACCACCACTGCCACCACCATCATCCAAGCTGCTTTAAGGCCCAGAGATGCATATCTTTGCAGATTTGGGCAAGTGTTAATCAAGGTAGGCTATGTTGGGAAACAAGAGAAGGTCTTTTTTCTACACATTCCCAAGAATGGTGTGTGACCAGTATTTTGGAAGTATAGATTGAAGCCTACTAGATAGAGTTGGGTGCTCCAAAATAGCTAAGCACCTCTGAAGGTCATCATGTTTTTATAAGGAATTGAGAAGCTACAGTTTTTTTTTTTTTTTTTCAACGTTTTTTTTTTTTTTTTTTTTTTTTTTTTTTTATTTTTTTTGGGACAGAGAGAGACAGAGCATGAACGGGGGAGGGGCAGAGAGAGAGGGAGACACAGAATCGGAAACAGGCTCCAGGCTCCGAGCTATCAGCCCAGAGCCCGACGCGGGGCTCGAACTCACAGACCGCGAGATCGTGACCTGGCTGAAGTCGGACGCCTAACCGACTGCGCCACCCAGGCGCCCCTCATCATGTTTTTAAATGCCTTCTCTATCTGTTTCTATACTGCTGAGCTAGACAGCATATAGGGTATATTAACAGTCTGTGCTGTTTGGTAGGGCAGGCTTAAAGAAAGATTAATTTATTTTACAATTTGTGATTTGTTTTCTTCATTATGAAACTAAGACATATTTGCTGTAAGAAATGAAACAGTACTGAAAAATATAAAATTTTATGTCTTCTGCCCCTGACTATTCTTCAGAGAGAACCACCATTTACCAGTTATATTAACTTAGACTCCGTTATAAGTACATTTATACACATATATTTTTTTTATTTCTCTAAAAAACATTTAATGTTTATTTTTGAGACAGAGAGAGGGAGACAGAGTGTGGGTGGGGGAGGGGCAGAGAGAGAGGGAGACAGAGAATCCAAAGCAGGCTCCAGGTTCCCAGCTGTCAGCACAGAGCCTGATGTGGGGCTGGAAGTCATGAACTGTGAGGTCATGACCTAAGCTGAAGTCGGACGCTTAACTGTCTGAGCCACCCAGGTGCCCCTACACATATAATTTTAAACACACACATAAAACAAATCCATACTGTTCTTCACCTTTTTTTTAACTTATTTTGTGATGACCATCTTCTCATGTCAAATCAGATTTTAATGTCTGTATGGGCTCATTAATAAGCAAGTTATCAAATGGGTGGAACACTTAAAATCTATACAAATGAAAAGGGCCCATATTCTTTTCTGAGTGGAAAATAAAGAAGACATTGTAAGTATTTGCCTTCCTGAGAGAGAAAGGCTTTATGGAGAAGGTGGGAATTGTGGACCCTTTTGTTAGCATGAAGGAAAACTATTTCCTTCATGAAGCATGAAGGGAAAACTATTTCCCTTTTCAAGTCCCACATCTAGAGATTGCTATTATTTCACCAGTGTCTAAATGATGTCAGTGGGATGATTGGCAGTAGGTAAACCACTTTCCTTTGCTTAATATGGACACTTCTCTCTCCTGTGGTTTTGCCAGTTTGGGGTAGCTTGATTCCAAACTGAGAGCCCTGTTCACCAGAAGACCTCTGCTACCATAGATGTTTGAGGTTAAGAAAAGAAGCTGGTGTGTGCGTGCGTGTGTGTGTGTGTGTGTGTGTGTGTGTATGTGTGTTTGTGTTGGTGGTAGTGATGGGCATATGCTTTTCCAGTCTTCTCCAGAGACGAGCAGTGAAGCTGGATTAGAATCCTCATCCACTATCCATACATATCAGGGATCTTGTCCAGGTGACGGGAAAGTGGAATTTTGTAGACTACTCAGCTGTAATTAAGCCATCCAGTTAAAGAGTCGAGGAGGATAGTGATTTGTGAAATACAAACAAATATACAATATATTTTGAAAAAAAAATATCCTAGTAGCTTCTCCTGGTCTTAGAAACTTGCTAGCTTGAAGATATTGATCATGTTGAAAGGAACCAGGTCCAATGAAGACAAGTAGAATTATCAGAAATGGAGGATTTCTTCTGCCCACTCATGGCATGCCCCTCTCTTCTTGTGTCTCTTAGTTCCCAGACTTTCACAGTGGATGGGACAGAGCTTCTGCTTACTCAGTCTTTAATCCTGGAGCCTCTGCCACCAGAGATTGACCTTGATTGGGCCAGGCCTATAGGCCACTGCAGGCATTATTGCCTTCCTCTTTAGACAAACAGGAAACTGCCTGCAGATTATAAGTAATTGGAGCTTTCTGAATCTTGTAGGGCAAGGAGAGCAAGGCTCTGAGATCAGACTCCAAAAAAGGAAGGGGAATTACATTTTGGGATACTTTAGACTTTGGGCTGCTTGGATCCAAAGTATCTTCAGGCACTTATTTAGGCCAAGTTTTCAGGAAGAACTGTGTTTTAGCATATTGGCTGTGTGACCTTATGGGAAGTCCTTTAACCTCCCTGAGCCTCCTGTTCTTCACTGGTAAAGTGAAGATGATAACGCTAGCCTGAGTTGGTGGGAAACTTGAATAAGATAACACTGAAAAATCCTCAAATGTGAGTTCTGTAGAAAATGAACATACAGGCTTCAGGTGCTCAGAGAAGCTTAAGTCATGTTTTAACAGCCTCTGTCAACAAAGGCAGTAGAAAGTGCCAGTGGATAAAAGACTTTCACTTCATCATTAAGAATGGTTATGATCCTGGGTACCTGGGTGGCTCAGTCTGTTGAGTGTCTGACTCGTGGTTTCAGCTTGGGTCATGATTTCACAGTTTGTGAATTCTAGCCCCACATCAGGCTCCACAATGCTGGTGTGGAGCCTGCTTGGGATTCTCTCTCTCTCTCCCTCTCTCTCTGCCCCTCGTGTGTGCTTTCTCTCTCTTTCTCTTAAGAATAAACAAATGAGGGGCGCCTGGGTGGCGCAGTCGGTTAAGCGTCTGACTTCAGCCAGGTCACGATCTCGCGGTCTGTGAGTTCGAGCCCCGCGTCAGGCTCTGGGCTGATGGCTCGGAGCCTGGAGCCTGTTTCCGATTCTGTGTCTCCCTCTCTCTCTGCCCCTCCCCCATTCATGCTCTGTCTCTCTCTGTCCCAAAAATAAATAAAAAACGTTGGAAAAAAAATTAAAAAAAAAAAAAAAAAAGAATAAACAAATGAACTTAAAAAAAAAAAAAAAAAAGAATGGTTATGTTCCTTAAAAGGATAAGCCTCAGGGGTGCCTGGGTGGCTCAGTTGGTTAGGCGTCCGACTTCAGCTCAGGTCATGATCTCATGGTTTGTGGGTTTGAGCCCCGCATTGGGCTCTGTGCTGACAGCTCAAAGCCTGGAGCCTGCTTCGGGTTCTGTGCCTCCCTCTCTCTCTGCCCCTCCCCCACTCCCACTTTGTCTCACTTTGTCTCTCAAAAATAAATAAATGTAATAATTTTTTTTAAATGATAAGCCTCAGTTATTAGGAAACGTTCACTTCTGTGGAATAGCTCATTTATAGACCATTTGGGATCAGTGATGCATTGCCATATAGTTAGCTCTCAACTATCCATAACAACAGTTTCTTCTTCCAGTTACCTGTGTACTGCCTTTCCTAAGCCATCTGAGCCCAGGGAATGCAAATTATCTTGGCTCTTCTGACAGCCCAAACAAGAATAATTAGGGACATATTTTCTAAAAAAAAATCCCAGACATAAAGTGGTTAGAGTGCTACTGCTGAGTTATCCATAAGGTATTACTCTTATGTTGATGTGGATAACTGACCTTAACTACAAGGAAAACAGTGAACTTTGGCTTTTGGAGCAAGGAAATAAATAGGCTTCTACTTCCCTGGTCAGAAAAGATGGTCAGTACCATCTTTTCAAGCTGTGAACTCAGGTAGTGGTGACAAATTTATGAGACTGGGATTGAAAGGGAGTCAAGCCTTCAAAGAGTGAAGGGAGGAGAGACCATGTATGAGATCATCCTACATAGACTGTTATTCTAACGGAGGGTTTGACAAGTTATCCCTCCCCCAATGTACTGGGATTTAGCCTTTGTTAGGAAGAGCCAAGACTAAAGAAATATTAAAAGAGCTCTTAGAGGCCCCTCTAGGCAATTTCCCCTGGAGCTTCTAAGCTGTTGAGAAGCCCAGAAAATGGAATACTAGGGTTGGGAAGCTGGGAGGGAGTTATAAATTTAGGGGATAGCTTCCTGCTTTCCAAGTAATTCCCTGTTTAAAACAACCTTGAGATATGTGAATTTAAGGAATCCCTTTAGAGGATGGCTGGCATTGTCTTGCAGTCATTTTCCATTGTTCCTAGCTTTCCTTATCCCTTGGCTGGACAAAAAAACAAACCAAACAAAAAAGTCTCCAACACAAATACTAATAATTCGATATGTTTGTGATATGCATCCTAGCTGTCAGAGCCCTTTCAAACACTATTATGATGTCATTTAATATTCATTAGCTCTCTCCAGTTGGCAGGTTAGGAATTATTATCCCCATATTTGCATATGGGGAAACTGAGGCCCAAAGAGGTTAAGAGACTCTACAAAAATTACTCAGTGAATGAATAAGGGAGACAGGAGTTGAATGGAAAACAGATGTGACTTCAGTTTTAGACTCTGGAGTATTGGAAGGGGAGATGAATGTTGTTTCACAAAGGCTTAGACTTAAGCTCTAGTCATGGTTAAGCCACATTGGAAGTGGTCAACTATCTGGTTTTTGGATGGGAGGACTTCATAGAAAGTCCTGGGAATGTTCAGGAGCATAACTGGGTGGAGAGAAAGGCAGGAAGGGTGGCAAGAGTCAGTCTAGGCCTGATATGGGTGAAGAGGGAAGAGGTGCTTTGAAAGGGTAATTCATAGGGAGCCCACCAGAAACAGGTTATAGAATGACATCATGAGGTAGATGGTTTAGTATAATCCCTGGCCAGATAGTCCCTGGTCACAAATAGTTGGTAAGCCCTCAGGAATGTGACACTATCACATGGGAATGTGTCACTAGAGCAGCCAAAGCCTGTGGAAGCAAGGAGAGCAGATCTCCCTTGTCACCATCCCTTCTATGTAGGGTGTGAGCTCCTTAAAGATGGGCCATAGAGACCAGATGTGGCAAATGGAAAAACCTAGTTGATAATGGCAGATAGGCCTGGTCCTTTAGAAGGAAAAGTCATGTTTGCTTGATTTTGAAGCATGTGACATTGAATTTATCAGTTCTAATACATTTGTATGTATTAGATGTATGTATGTATGTATTTATACATGTGTATGTATACACATACACATACATGTGTATGTATGTATGTATGTATGTATTTATTTATTTATTTATTTATTTTTATTTATTTTTTTCTTTACAGATCTGAAGCAGAGTTGGGAAAAGGGGGAAATTTGAACTCCTGACTCTAGTAGCTCTAGGGGCCAGAATGAAGGTGGAGTTCAACTGTTAAAGTCGCTGTTCTTATAGTTGGTGACTGAGTTTTACATGGGACCAGCTAGGTTCCTTACCTTCTGATACACTGGGAAAGTCTAGCTTGCCTGTGCAGTTGGTCTTGGCCAGCTTGGGGAAGCACATGTAGACTGATTTATTGTTCTGGCTTAGGACTTTGGGTGTCAGTATTTTTTTGTAATTTTTTTTTTTGTAATTTTTTTTTCCAACTTTTTTTTTATTTATTTTTGGGACAGAGAGAGACAGAGCATGAACGGGGGAGGAGCAGAGAGAGAGGGAGACACAGAATCGGAAACAGGCTCCAGGCTCCGAGCCATCAGCCCAGAGCCCAACGCGGGGCTCGAACTCACGGACCGCGAGATCGTGACCTGGCTGAAGTCGGACGCTTAACCGACTGCGCCACCCAGGCGCCCCTGTAATTTTTAAATATTTATTTATTTTTAACAGAGAGAGACAGAGCATGAGCAGGGGAAGGGCAGAGAGAGAGGGAGACATAGAACCCAAAGCAGACTCCAGGATCTGAGCTGTCAGCACAGAACCTGACATGGGACTCAAACCCATGAACAGTGAGATAATGAATGGAGCTGAAGTTGGACACTTAACCGACTGGGCCACCTAGATGCCCCAGGCATCAGTATTTTTTAAGAGTTCTTCTATTTTAATGTTGGGCTAGGGTTGATAACTCATACCTAATCAAAGCCTCTTCATTTTACATCCATAAAAAAGGATTCTGACAAAGGGGAGGCCTATGTCCATGCCCACACAGCGTGAATAGAGCTGAACTGAGTTGTGATTTGTCCAGGGCTCTTTTCACTTCACTCTTGTAGCTGGAGGTAAAAGGTGGCCCTGATAGCTCAATTAGGCTGTCCTTAAACTTGGTCCCTGGGCCTGGATGAGATGGAAATTATGTGACCCCCAAGTGCTGGAGGAAAGAGTGGGATTCAAAGTAACTAAGTGGGGGTATCTTGGTGATGCAGTCAGTTAAGTGTCAGACTCTTGATTTTGTCTCAGGTCATAATCCCAGGGTCATGGGATTGAGCCCAGCATTGGGCTCCATACTGAGCATGGAGCCTGCTTGGGATTCTCTCTCTCTCTCTCTCTCTCTCTCTCTCTCTCTCTCTTTCTCTGCCCCTCTCTCCCACTCTCTCTCTAAACAAAAACAAAAACAAAAAACAAAACAAACAAACAAAACCCCACAAAACAACTAACTGGGCCCAAGGGAAGTAAACAACTCTCTTTAGAGCAGGAATGTGCAGATCAGTTGTGGTAGGGGAGAAAGGACAGGACAGGATGGGAAGTGAATAATGCTGTGGGCTCTAAGGCATTCAGTTAGTGGGAACATCATAGGGAGTTGGTGTGTAAGAGCCCAAGGACCCTGTGAATTCATTTTTCAGTGCCATTATAGAAGTGCTGGGCTGGGACCCTGCCCTGTGTCCACAGCAAGGTACTTGGGAACTGGAGACTGCTTGTTGTCTGTTTCCTGCTTCAGCTACATGGCCTTTAGACCTGACTAGGCCCCAGCCTCTGCTGCTTCTATACTTTTAGAGTACATGAAGTTCTCCCGCAAGGCCTGGTACCATATCACAGTGTGCTCTTTAATTATGTTTTTAACAGTTTTATATGTGGCATCCCAATTTGAATTGAGCTTTAGCATAAGCTTCTTCTATGGTAGGAAAAGGGTTTTTATTCTAAGACTTCCCTGGGGCACAAGAGAGTGTTTGATGTGGAGAACCAGGCAATTCCAGGAGGATATCTTGATTTCTTTTCAGCCATCAGCCTCCAAAGAAACTTTTTATTTGGAGAGAAAGGTGACTGGGAGCTTTAGGGTAGATATAGCACATACTGCATTCTGTGGGACCCAATAATTACATCTTTTCACTACTAGATGGGAAACCCTTTGAAGTAAGGGCTTATGATAATCTTTGTATGTTTAGTGCCCAATACCCTGTCCCACACTTTTCAGGTACTCAATAGGTGCTGAATTTTCTTCTCTTGCTTCCTCCTCTGAGTCAGACTAGATTCTTCCCTTCCTGAGGGAAGAATCTGGAAGCTAACTGGGAGAAAAGGGCCACATCTGAGCATTGGCCATCAGTGGCATCCCTGTTTCTAGAAGTCCACAGTTCTTAACAGTAGTTGAATTTTAGGGTACACATGCTTTCACACATACATATCTTTATTTTCTTTCTTTCTTTTCTTTTTTATTTTTTTTCTACAAGAGAGGTAAATGTGAGGAGTCAGGGCATGGAGTGGGAGGTCAGAAGGTGGGCACTCCTGAATGGTTGTTTTTTTTTTTTTTTCTCACCACTTCTTTATGAGAGAAGTGCTAACTGGACTCTGAGGATCCTAGACCTAGTCCAGAGGAGTGTTGACCACTAATGGAGATCTTTAGTGTTGGAGATTTGTGGTTGGCACTAATTTCATTCTTAACTCTCCTTCCCACTGAGTTTGGCATCTCTGACTTTATTTCTTTTTATTATCCACACCTTTTCTAAATACATAAGGAGAGAAGTAAGCTATAGATGCCCCTTTGTTTCTTGAGCCCTTCATAGGCCAGCTGGGAAGGTCGTGTTCTTTTTTCTTCTTCATACATGCCTCTTGTTCTTCAAGGCCTGGGGTTTGAGCCAGAAGCCTAGGCGATAGGCACTCCATGGCTTAGCTCCTGGACTGGAGCATACTACTGAGGGGGGTCAGCATGACCCAGGGCCTTTCTGGTATGTGAATGAGCCTGTGGGAAGATGGCAAGTGCTCTAAACTTATTGCTTATTTTTTCCCAGTGCTTTTACTCAGGAAAGGAGTAGCCTACTGTTTAGGCCAGTTATCTTTAGCTAACTTTTGGATCAGACCCTTGCTGTCCATCTTCAATGGAAATTAGAATGTGAAGAGAGGTGTTAGACCAGATTTGAGGCCTTGTTGATAGTGGAGTGACTAACTTGACAATATTTGGCCTAGTCTGGCAGTTGACAAACTTGCTTTTGAGTCCTATGTTAGTAAATATGAAGTTAGACTTCACATTAATTTTTTTAAGTTTATTTATTTTGAGAGAGACAGAGAGAGCACAAGCAGGGGAGGGGCAGAGAGAGAGGGGGACACAGAATCCGAAGCAGGCTCTGTGCTGACAGCAGAAAGCCTGATATGGGGTCGAACCCATGAACCATGAGATCACGACCTGAACTGAAGTCAGACACTCAACTGACTGAGCCACTCAGGTGCACCTGATTTCACATTTCAAAAAACATTGTTAAAAAGAAAAATGGGATAATATGCAACAGAGACCTTATGGGCCTCACAGAAACAGATTCCCAATCTTTAATAGTCTATTCTCTATACTACCAATTTATTATATACCAATTTCTTATAAACTCATGACACCTCTTTCCTGAGCTATGCACATGGTAGACCTCTGAATTCTGATTTGTGATAAGGCTGTTTGTAGCCAGCCCTTTCTATGTTAGTTACTAACTAACCAAACCTCTCTGTCTCCTTCTGGGGTACACTTGGGGTCTCAGTCGCTGGGGTTAAAATTAAAATCGTATCCTTCTTGGAGTAAAAAGAACCTGGTAGATGATGATTTTCTTCCAGCTCACTGTTCCTATATAAGACTTAACTTTTCATCTCAGATGGCCCCAAATCTTGTAAGTACACAGTTGCTTTTGATCATAATTAAGGAGATTTGAAAATGAAAACACAAAAGTCCAAAGCTACATTCAATAGGGGATTCCAGAGCTGGGGTTCTTCCTTCTTCCTCTTCCTCCCCCCACACTTTATCCTTGGCTTTGCTGAGTCTTCTAAAATCAAGCCTGACTTTTTGAGAAGGTAACTCCTTTGTGTTCTTGCGAGACCATGCCTAAACAGAGGGGATCTTGGTATTTTTGGAGTATGACACCGTAACTGGAGTTATGGGATGGTACTACAATGTAGCTCTAGTGATAGGCTTACCCAGACAGGGAAACATTCAGCTCTATCTGTAGCCATTACATCCAGTGTTCTGAGGGTTTCTACTATGTTAGCTGTTGTGTGTTTTTCTGGGTACGTGCCTATTCAGGCACCTATGCCCATTCATGATAAGTCTTTGGGAATCCTGGAATGGAGAGAGTGTGGTGTCAAGACTGAGTCACTCTTCTGGAAAGGTCAGAGTTCTAAGAGGAGTTGTATCAGATTTTCTAGGGACTTCTCCCTTCTGCTGTGACTACCCTTCCCCAAACACACCTAGGCTTGCAGATACACACCCAATTCCAGACTACTTGGGAGACTCAATCACTGACCTTCCTGACCAGAGGTGACCAGGATACAAGGAGGTAAACAGCACTCACCAGAGCTGCTCCTATTATCCCCTTCCCTAATGTCCTTAATGCCTTGCCTCTAACCCAACAATGTAGAAGACTTTGTGGAATATGCAAAGATGTTTCTGCCTTTAATGGCTGAACCGTATTTGTGAATAGTCAGCGAGTAAGATTAGCTTAAATGGTTTTAATGTGATGATTAATAGTGAACATTCCAAGTAGAGTTGCCTCAGGTTTTTCCATGACTTTTTTGGGTGGGGGTCTCATCAGCATTGTTCAAGGTAACTTGAGACAAAGGATGGGTCTCAGCCAGAAGGTAAATAAAGTAGGTCAATTATGTGGCATCATTATCAGCTACTATTTATAGTTGTATGACCTTAGGTAAGGCATTTAACCTTTCTGAACCTTAGTTTTCAATTTTTGAAATGTGGATAATGATACCCACTTCCTTCAGATTTATGAGAGAGAAAATAGCTCACACGTGTAAAAGTACATCTAGAAGGGGACCTGACACATTGAAAGTGCTTGATAAATGCCTGTTTCTCTTAATTTCTTTCATGGTATTTTACTCTCTTTAAATAGTAATTTTAGGACCCTAGTTAGGCTTTGCTTGTAATTTGTAAGTGTGCTCCCTATGATAGTGTAATAACACTATATCTGTATGATTTTTTTTAATAAGGAAACTGATATTTGAAACAATGATGCCTAATTTGAAACAATTACTGGCCTACTTTGTGGTGAACCACGCTGTGCCTTCCACTGCAGCATATTGAGGGCGTGGTGAGAATCTGTGTGGGTGTATATTACTTTGTGAAGAGGAATCCCAGCTCTGGGGAGCCTTGAAAATCCCAGAATGAGGGAGTGGGGTAAAAGAGACCCGGGTTATACTTGATGGGTATGGGGTGGGAAGAAGATAGGATGTGCAGAGAAGAAAATGATGAGAGGAACCCTTACTCAAGAGGGCACAACAGTTTGTGAAATCAGTGGGTCCCCACCTCTTTGCAGAAGCCAGGCAGCTGTGGCTGAGGCCCATCCCAAGCCCTTGCTGTGCTGGTAGCTTTCACTTCCTCTTTGTGAGTGTGTGTGTGTGTGTGTGTGTGTGTGTGTGTGTGGTGGGGTGTGAGTGCAGTGGAAATCTCATTCTAGTTGCCTTTCCAGGTCTATTTGTAGGTAGACAAGTTTTCCATATGGACTGAAAGTGGGTTGTGGTAGGCTTCCTTGAGGTCTGCAGAGTGGTTCCTCCCAGGTTTGTGGGAGCTAGGGTAGAGACTATTCATTAGGCTAAGCTGGTGCCTCAGTGGGGCTCTGTGGAACAGAGCCAGCTTCCTATCTATATCTTGTATATTAAGCCATCTTGTCTGGCTTTGTCTTCAGGAATTTCTCTCTCTGCCAGTGGAACACCTCTCCCCCAGATCTGGTGATCTGGTGCCTAATTCTGTGGTGGTGAAATGGTCTGTAATTTATTCTCTTCTGATAGATTCTGGGAGAAGAGTCTTGGAACTGGGATAGGAGGGCTTGATCCTTTGTATCTTAGGGATAGTTTTCACATGTTGGATATTTCACTGCAGCATTTGGAGGACATACATTGTGATTCTTGCCTCTGTGTCCTCATACATGCTATTTCTCTATCCAGAACACCATGAGCTTTCTTTTCCATTTAACATCTTTTTCCTGTGACAGTCTTCTATATCTCAGGACATGTCAGCCCTTCCTCTAAAAACCTTCTGCTTTCCTACTTCCTCCATTATGGCCTGAGTGTCCCTTTATGTTTCCACAGTTCCCTTTGATTACCTCTATTACTGTTCTTGCTGTGTACAGAATGGTAATTACCCACTCACTTGTCTGCAGATCACTGCCTACCTTCACCCCAAATCTCTCACATGCTCATTCACTCACTTTCACACACACATGTGCAAACATTAAAATCATCTCAAGACCTGGTCCATATTGGGCATCTAATAAGTTGGTATATGGAACGAGCATGTATGTCTATGTGACTGTATCAGGAGTGCAGATCCTTTCTAAAACACCTAAGGTAGGTAAGAGGTGGCCTCATTTGCTTTTCTAACACTTACTAGCATTGTAGGTACAATTTTAAGGTTTACTTTGGATTATGGAATAAGGTCTATTGCCTGGGCCATTAGGGGGGCTGCTGGGTAATTACTGTATAAGTTCTGGTAGGCCTCTTTCCTGCTGCTGCTATCTGAACAAACTAGACCAAAATTAGGGTAGTGGGGAAGGGGACTTCTTACTCTACCCAAAGAACTCGTGTGTGTGTGTGTGTGTGTGTGTGTGTGTGTGTGTGTGTGTAGGGTGAGTGGTTTCGTGCATGCTCACTTCAGCATTAGGGGCTACAAAGGTTGTATGTTTGTGGTGGAAGGGGTGCTAAAAACCCTAGTGTTGGCCAAATAGGTTAAACAGTTTTTACCAGTCTCAGTAATTTGATAGCTGAGCTTGTAGTTTGAAAGGCAAGATGTGGCTTTATTAACTGAAAAAAAAAAAATACAAAGCCAGCTTTTAGAGAAGTTATATCAATCTACATAGGGACCAAAACTAATAAGATGGATGTCATGTCCCTGTTTTCTTACTGACCACCCCTGCTCTGCAACTTCTCCAAAACAATCAGATCCATAGAGCTTGAGGGCATTATTTGGGCTCTTTATACCTCTGCTTCCAGGAAGATGACCATGACAAAAATGAAGACTAAGCTATGGCAACAAACAGAGATACCTAGGGCAGGTATGACACTACTCTTCAGCCTTCAGCACATCCACTGGAGGCAGGTTCTGAGAAGTCGGTATTTTCTTAAGGTCTGTGTGATAAACCTTGTTCCTTGATAGGGACAAGAGTCAGATTGGGCTGTAAGATTAGGTGTGGGTAAGTAGCAGGCTGGGTGGGACTGAGGACATCCTGCTTAGGGGCGGTCAGCCAAGGTCCCTCATACAAGCCTGGACAAGGATCATGTTGCACTGAAGGTCTGCACTTAGTAAGGCAGTTCTGTTAATGGTGAAGCCTCCTGACTTCATGCTGATGAATGAGGAGGTTCTCCCTGAATATTCAGATGGAATGTTCAGCCACATTCTTTGCTACTTATAGTTTGGGAAGTGAAGACAAGGGCGAGCCAGGGAGTCAGTTGATCAGAGAGGAGTGAAGGAAAATTGAACAATTAGTGGGTTCAGGCTCTGGTACCCTCTTTCCATCCCTTCCTTTGAGTGTGTTTGGGGAGCTCTTTCTTATGGGTCTGCAGTCATTTTCTTTTTCCTAGTGGCCAAAGCCACTCTAGGCCCATTAAGACTGCCAGCAGATCAAACTACTTTAGCAGAAATGTTGATACATCTAAAACCCAGGTATAGTGACTTGAGTAATGTTTGGGATACTTTTTGAAAAATAAGTTTATTGTATTTTTGCAGCTCCTAGTTCATTAATCAAGGAATAGCATTAGTATGTTGCATTCTAGTTTCCAAATGTAGGAAAAGTTGCCAATTTGTGTTTTTCCAGAAAATTCATTTTTCCAGAAGTACTTTGGATCATCACCATCTGTCTCTAGCATGGATCCTGTAATGTGGAAGGTGCTTTCAGTGTTAGCTTGTCACCTTCCAGTCCCTGTCGGTAAAACTGGGAGATTTACTGCAGATTACTCAGCCTGATCAGGCAAAGAACTCCAGTTCCCTCCCCAGTCAACCAAAGCCTCCTCCAGGGAGGGGAAGTGTGGTAATGACATTATCTTTCCCCAGGCAGCCACGTGTTCTCTGAGAACAGGATGTGGGGAAGGCTGGGCCCCAGTTACAGGGTTTGGGGAGGGCACAGGAAAGTGGGCTGGTGGTGTGGCCATGCGGGTTGGTACCTGCCTCCTTGGCTCCTCAGAGCCCCTGTATTCTTACAGGTTCACTTATGTGTACTTATGTGTATAGTTATGCATGCACATCTGTGTTTTTACTATAAGAAAGAACTGTAATAGCCTATGAATGAGGCCCAACTCTTCAGGCTGGAGAAACTCAGTTGGTAAGGAGTGGGTGGGCCTACGCTTGCCTTGTAACTCCTGCAGCCATATACCATTTTGGCATGGTTTTGTTGGGGAAGCTGGGCCCCAGTAGAGAATGGGGCTGTTTTGTTGCTCTTTCCTGGGGCCCTAGTCACCCCCCCCCAGATGGCTCCCTAGCACACTGTGGCGATTTGCATGTTCAGTTTCCTTTCAAACCTCATCCTCTTCTCCCTGCCCCCACTACTTCTTTGGGGGACCTTTGGAGATGTGCTGCCTGGGGTGGGGAAAAGAGGATGTAGCTAGCTTCCTGTGCAAGGGAGGGTGGGGTGCATGCCTTCCTGCCTGTCTGTCCACCCGCCCTGTTGCCATTTACCCAGTGCTTGAGGAACTAATTGAAGAGTTCACAGTCACCAGAGGCTGAGGGGCTTTCCAGGGCAAAGGGATGGGGCTTTGCTTTTGTTGGTCTCTCTTCACAGTTCATCACCATGGGGATTGATGGGCTTTCTTTTCCTGAATCCCAATGCTGAAAGGGCCTTTAGAGGCCAATTGGTCCAGCTACCTTAGATGGGGAAACTGAGGCCAAGAGAGTCTTTTAAGTCTTATAAAGAATAGTGGCAGAGTTGAGTGAAATTCTAGAAAGTTATACCTGGAGCTCTCTCACTTTCCCTAAGGTGGTAGTCCAGTGGTTTGTATTTGGTTGAACTGCCTGGGAAGCTGCAGTCCCCCTTTAGCTAGAAAAATTCTACTTTTATGTACTTCAAATTTTGAAGTTTCATGTGGTTTTCTATCTGGAAGTGTGAAGAGGCAAGAAGCTGCTAAAAATAAAATAAAATTGAAAACCACTGAGCAAGACTTATGCAGTACAGTTTGGGACACTCTACCTAGAGGGGTAAGGGATTATCCCAAGGTTACTGGGACAGACCCAGAACCAATTTCTGGCCCACTGTTCTTGGCTGGTTTCTCCTAGATAATGGTGTAGTATCCTCTACCACAAGAAGACTGTTCCTACTCCATTGCTGCCTTGATTTTCTCCCATCTCATGGACAGTTCCTCTCATAGCAATCTGAGACAGAGCCAGAGACCAGAGACCAGAGGCCACTAGATTTCTTGGATGAATTAAATGGCAATAAGTAAGCCATTGGACTCTCTTGTAACCTTGAATAGGATAAACTTGTAAGGGTAAAGAACAGTGTACTAGTAGCTGGGGACACCTGGGTTTTAGTCCTCTCTCCTTCACACTTGAGCAAATTGCTGTTTACTTCACTGAGCTTCCATTTCTCCCTGATGTAAAATGGGGCTTGTCTATGCCCTGCCTTTCATATAGAGTTGAATTCAGTGAAAGAATGCATATGAACAAGTGTCTTTTAAGCTGTAAGGCACTGTGTATGTGGGATGGGATTATTATTGTTAAGGTGAACCAGGCACCCTGGAAGAATCTGGATTGAATAATGAGGCTGCAGAAGAAAAAGAATTAAAATTTATCAAATTTAATTTAATACATACATTTAATACATGCTAAATGTCAAGCCAGGTTCTTTCCTATAAGTAAAGATGATGGTGGTCCTCACAACAATCCTGTGAAGTAGGCATTATTATTCCCATTTTACTTGTAGGGAAACTGAGGATTCAAGAGGTCTAGAAAGTTGCAGTGTCCCAGGCCCCCCTGCCAGAGACCACACTGTTGGATATTTGTGAAGAGACTCTTAGAATGTGCTGCATTTGTGAAGAGACTCTTAGAAAGCCTTAGAAGCACTAGGGCTTTCTAACCCATTTCCTGCCTTATTCCAGTCTCTCTCCTTTGGTAGTGATGGGACTGTTTCTTGTTGCTTTCACATCTCAGTCTTGGGTATTTACCCACAACTTTCCTTGGCACCAGGCATATTTAGGTGTCCTTGTTTGGCCTTTAGATGATGGAGGAGCCTTTTGGGTCAGCCACCTTTTTGCTGACAAGAAGGCTTTCCTGCTCCCTTAGGGTGCTGGTAGGTAGAGCCAGGAATTTGTTGCTAGTCAGACAGACTAGTTCTTGGGTATGGTGATGCAGCTTGAAGACAGCAGTTGTTTCCCTTCATTGGGACTTTGTTTCTTCATTTGGAAAATGGGGCTAAACATGCTTACCTAACGTGTATAATGTACTGGTAAATATTTAAAAACAAACTTCCTGGTGAAGTCAAGCTTTATACTGTTTAGTGATCCCTGTGGTGTAAATACTCTCACCATGGCTGATTACAAGGTACCAATATGAGGTCCTTGAGGGAGGAATTGTAAAGAGATGCACATGATCAGGTCTAGTGTAAGCTGGTTCCAGTGCACCGTTATTAATGACATCTATCTTAGACTCTCATTCTCATGTCTCCCACCTTCTCACATCTCTATGCAAATGTAGGACCCCCTCACCATATCTCTTCTGTTCTTCCAAGTTCTCAGAACATCTAAGAACGGGAAAATATTATTTAAGGTCTGCTCCTTGCCTGAAAGCTCTCCTGGGGAAGAGTGAATATAGAGTGTTTAAGGGACAGAGAACTCAAGAAGGCTTTGATTAGGACTGCAGTTAGAACATTTTGATCCGTGTGTTTTGGCTGGTGAGGTATCTGCATTGACTATTTCCTCCCACTGTCTGATTCTTAACTAGATGGTAGGATGGTGGAAAGCTCTGGACAATGACCTGAATATTTGTTCATTCCAGAAAGCATTTAGCTTTCTGTTTGGAATTCCAAAGTCTCTCCCTCTACTGCCTGCAGAGCCTGCTCTGCTGGGTCCTAACCTCAAGTTCCCTGTCATGAGGATATCTGAGCCAGACAGCAGTTTGGAAGACCAGACCTCTCTGATCTAATCCTCAATCTCCTCTCAACGGTGTCTGTGCCAGGTGATGGTTCTTAAAATTTCCTAGGGAAAAGAATCAGCTGGGGCCAAAATGACTAATTCCCAAGATCCTCCTCTGGAGAGTCTATTTCAGTAAGTTTTGAGTAGGGTCCAGAAATCTGAGTTTTTAAATTAGTGCCTCAAATGATTCTTATGATCAATTAAGTTTGGGAAACACCACATTAGTACTGCATAACATTCTGCCAGGTTGGCATAATTATGCCCATTTTACAGGTAGAAAGATCAAGAGCTCATAGATTATTATTGGTAGAGTTGGATCTTGCACTTAGGCTTTCAGAATACAAAGTTATGTTCTTTCTACAACAGAGACATTGTTTTAGTGCACAATAATGTTTGTGGTGGTGGGGAGTGATGATACTAGGTAGCGAGGGCCAAGGATAATCCCTGCTCTATTTTACAAATAGGGAGACCAGGTTGCAGAGGGGTTTGGAGGCAGTGGCAGGACTGATTGCATCTCTCATCTTTAGTGGAGGTGGGCTGCATTCAACTCTGGAGAGCCGTTCACCAGGCCCAGCCTAAATGTCTCCACAGTTTTTTGTTTTTTTTTTTTTTTTTTTTACCTGTTGTGTTTCCCTTCCTTCAAGCATCATTCTAGCCATAATAACACCAGCACATGAGAGGCTGGTTGGTTCAGGGAACCGTATTCCATGTCAGAAGTTCCCAAATCTGGCTGGGCCTTAGAATTATCTAAAGCTCCTAACTTCAGATGTCCAGGTTCTTCTTCTTATATAGTAAATCTGTGAGTGGGTTTAGGGAATCTGTATTAAAAAAAAAATTTCCCCAGGTGATTCTGATGAGCCAGTTTTCAGCCGAGTTTGTGATTTGGAGGTCCCAGTGAGTTTTGTTTATGGGGTGGAGGTTTGTGTATTATGGTGAAATATGATTGGAGAAAATGGCAAGGCAGAGCCAAGATTAGGAAAGATCAGGCAGTCTCTGAAAAGGACAAAGTAGCATGTGTGCTCTGTTGTGTTCTACCTCCCTTCAGAGCACTGCTTTTTGGGGAAAATCCCCATCCTTCCAAGAGAGAAAGCATTTATAATAATGCATGTAAGGATATCTGTATGTCTACCTGATGTGCATGGCTTCATATTGTATAACCAACTAGAAATCTAATCACATTTTAGAGTTTGTTCCCAAAGTGATAGTCCTTTATGCTAGAAAGACTCTCTGGAGATCTTCTTGGGTAGCCCCAAGATCTCTACAGTTGAACACATTTTCATTTTAAATCATTCCTGAGAGGTAGGATATTTGTAATACTATGACTAAAAAAGGGGGGGTTAGGAGTCCTCACATTCTACTTATGATGTGCTATGTATTTCCATGTCTATTATTTTAACTTAAAGCTCCCAATAACCCTGTTGTGAAGTTGATATTATTAGACCTATTTTTTTAGATTAGGAAATTGAGTTTCACAAAAAGGAAGGTCAAAGAAGCTCCAAAGCTTTTTTCTAATATACCATGCTCCACTCCTCTAAAGCTGAGATAATTATTTCTGGGATGAAGACTCCAATTTTGTGGGTTACCTAGATATGGGTTTAGCTGTTGACTTACCAGTAAGGTTGGCAGGCAGGAAGCTGACCCTAGCCTAGCTCTGGGGTTAAAAACAACTTTTTGACTTGGCATGGAAGCCCCCTCCTGCAGCTGCAGAGTTAACTGATCCTAGCTTCAGCAATTTTTAACACCCAGAAGTGCAAGACAGGATAGAAATCCCATGAGCATTGGATAGAACTCAAGCTGAAGCTTGGATCATCTCCAGTGTGCTTCAGAGCTGTGATGCTGGAGGTTGCTGGGGTGTGTTTCTGAGCAGAGAAAGTAAAGCCCTTATCTGGTGCTCTGGTGCCTGGCATCTCCAGGCAGCTGCAAATGGTCTGTGTTTCCAGTCTACATTCTTGTGAAACTTGTAGGCAGGAAACTGGGTCAAGCAGGAAACTGATGTGAGAGAATGAAGTCCAGCTGGGTGTAGCCCCAGAGAGGGGCTTTGCCCATTTATAAGACTTACTTTATTAATGATGGATCCTGTCCCCTTTTGTTCCAGAAGAATCAAAGTTTTATGAGAATTAAAGAATCTGTTCTTCTTGGCTACTTAGATATAAATCTGTTCCTCAAATTCCCTGCCTCTTTCCCTACTGCATCTCACCCTCTCCCCACCAACCTCCAGCTTGGTTCTTGCCTGTGTCTTTTATCATGGAACTTCCCAATGAATTGCTATCCAAGTTTGTGCAAAAGAAGCTATCTTAGAAACAAGGGATCTTTGAATTTTCTTGTATGATGTGTTATAAAAGGTTTAGTCTCCCTAGAATGAGTGTTGATGAATGTCTCAGAGCCTGAAAGTTAGGCCTGCCCTCTGTTGAAACCTAGACTTCCAAGTCATGCCAGCTTGGAGTTTTTCACGGAGACAAGGTGGTCCAGCCTCCTCCACATAGTCTTTTCAGCAGTGGTTCACTTGAGGTGTCTACTGTTTCTAAGAGTCAGGGTTGTTCTATAGTTTATTAAATAGTGGATCAAGAGCCAGGTTTTCAATCCCTGATCTCATTCTGCCTAACAGCTGCATGACTCTGGGACAGTGTCTCTCCTTTCCCGGACCTCAGCTTCCCCAGCTGTATGTTGCAGAATTTGAATCAAATTGTCTCTAAGGTTCCTTTCATCTCTGACAGTTTAGGGTTCTGAACTGTTTATTCTCTTGAAGAAGAGGGATGAGAAGTTCATAAGGATGTTATTCTGGAGGAGCCAGATGAGATTCTAGGTTTGAAATCTTGAGGAATTGTAAAAAGGCTATGGTAAGGAGCTAGTGGGCAGCCCCTGTAGCTAAGGAGAGATGAACTGGGGTGGGGGTAGAGAAGTATGTGTTGTTTTATTCTGGAATATGGTTTGGCTGAGCTGAATTTGAGAGTAACTCCTGGAGATAAGTGCAAATAGGGAGGAGCTAGTTTCCTTCCTGACTTTCATGTGTTGGGCGGGAGGTGGGGGGGGGGACTCTGCCTCAGCCTGAGGTTGATGTAATTAAGTCTGGGTTAATGGGGAAGCTGCAGCTTGGTAAGGTAGCCTTACTGTTCCTGACCTTTTCAGCTTTAGCCTCTGCTCTGAATTCTCATTCCCATAGTGGCAAGTTAGCTATGTTCTCATTGCTAAGAAAGATTAGTTACATGTGGAGGTTACTTTTCCAAATATATGGTGACTGGGGGAATAACACCCCATTTCCAACATGCCCTTGTCTCCCAGTGCTTCTTGGGGAACTTTTGGAGGGCAGGACTGGGCCAAAGAAAGTAAAAGGGGAGCCTTGTTTCCCATGGCATTTGAAGCAATTGGAATGATTGAAGAACTACTGCTGACCCATTAAGATACGGGTGTCCGTGGGGTTGGATGTGGCTCTCCCTTCTAGAAACTACTGGAAAAAAAGACACAGGCATAGGAAGGGTTAACCCCAGGCAGGTCTTTCTGGATGTGTTAAGGGTATGGAGATGGGGAGGAAGAGGTCAGAACAGATAACTAACTGTTCCAGGTACAATGTCCAAGTCAATAGGGAAATGGCTGAGTTGCTGGGAAGTGAGTGAGTCAGTGGAGGAGGAGGAGGGGGAGATGGAGAATGCCTCCTAGGCTGGAGATTCAAAGCAACCCTTGTTTTTCCCCTTATGGAAAACAGCTGCTTGAGGCAGTGCTGTCATCCCAAGAGGCAAGACAGACCAGGCTTTGCCCTGCCCTGCCCTGCCCTTGCCTCAGTTCTGGCAGCAGGAAATGGTGGGTGCTGGAGCCTAAATAATGGAGATTAGGTAGTTTAAGTAACACTCTGGTGACTGTTCTTTGTCCAGGGGAGAGACTAAAGTTTTGGAGTTGCCCTGGTAAGGCTTGTCCTGCCTTTGTCCCCCTCCCTGACTTGCCTTTGTCTTCTTCATACCAGCAGTTCCACTGGAAGGATGGAGCATGTGGACTTTTGAGGAGAATGGGGAGGTGGCAGGTGGGGGTGAGGTCACTGAGCTCAGACCCAACTGGGCTGACTTGCAAGCTCTGCCCCTGCGAGGGGGCCTTCCCAAGAACTGCTTCCCAGATGTGCTCAGGCTTTCAATGCCAGAGTGTTTGGGCCTTGGCCAAAATAGTTGTCAAGGCAGTGTCTGAAGACAACAGTGAAATCAGCATGACCAGAGAGGTAGGTGGAGTCATGATAGGAGCTCCGGCAATGTCTAGAAGACCAGTCTCCCCCCACTTGGAGATGACTAAATTTGGTTTCAGTGATGTTAAGTGAGACTATGGGTGAAAGGGCTTGGCACATATTTGGTATTCAGTAAGCATTCATTTCCATCTGTTTGTCACGTGCTTCTATGTACTTCAGTTTTGTCATCCATGAAGTGGGACCAGTAATTTTAATTCTTTCTGGCTTACATGTCCATGCTTCAGGGAAATTATTTGTTGTTATTTGACTCTTTCTCCCCTGTCTCCTCCAAACTCCTCTCCAGGAAGGGCCATCTTGTAGTTCAGTGATATGGGGCAAGTGATGGGAAACATTGTCCTGATCTCCTTGCTGTGGTCTGGCTATTGCCCACCTGTATGTTCTTAGCTCTAGGAAAAGAGAGGGCCAGTCCCTTCTTGGAAGCTGACCAGTCCCAGAGTCCAAAGTACCCCAGCTGCTACAGCCACGGTAGCATCTGGCCTGGTTATTTTTGTTTTCTAGGCCAGCCAACTGGAGATCCCAGTTTGTTGAGGACTTTGGTTGGCAGACCACTGAGATAAGTTTGTTAGTGTCCAGTGAAGAGCATTGGTGTGGGAAGTGTCTTGTGTCAATTGTTCAATAAATAACAGTGTATTTGTTGTTCTTGGGCTAGAGGTGGGAGGGCTAGTGTATATGAGAGGGTGATACCATCCCCACCACACCCAGACTTTTTTTGTTCCCTAAAGCCTTAGTGGTCTCCAGAGACCCAATCTTTGACCTCAGCCTGTGCCTAGATCTGCAGGGACAGGGTTTGGAAGGGAATTAATTCTCTAAGTATGAAATGCTACCCTACATAGGCCAGTTTCCTCCACTCTTGCCAAGCTGAGGGGCTTCCTGGGAACTTTCTGCTGACTTTGGAGGTTTTATTTTCAGGTTCTTGCCTCCCAAACTAGACCACCCTCTTCTCATTGAAATTGCAGATGTCATTCCTAAAAGGAAGCCAGTGGGTGAACCTTCAGTGAAGCTAGGGTGAGCATCCAGTGGGCCCTGTGAGCATCCACTGTGTGGAAGTGGGTCTGATCCTGCAGTTCATCTTGCACACTAGTGTTCCAGAGAACAAGGGATCTTCTTTGATCAAGAATCCTACTCTACCTATAACCTTAAGGCCCCAGCTATATTTTTATCCTAATTTGCCCCTAACTCCAACATGCAGAAAACAGGAGAATACCAGACCTATGACCCTTGTCATCATGACTCACATTTTCTTCTGAGTTAAGTGGTGGCAAGAATAGAAGTTCCCTTTTGTTTGCTTTCCTTTCTAATTATTTTAAACCTAAAAGTATTTGTCTTCACAGTGAAGTTCAAGAGATATCAGGCTATATTCCCTGAAGAAACAGCCACTGTGGAAATGGCAGAAACTCTGAGCAGGGTTTCTGGAGAAGTAGGTTCCAGTTTGGTTTCAGCTGGACATCTTTGGATTTTAGGAGAGCCCTTGTTCTGGGGTGATGGTCTATTTAGGAGGAAGGAAGCATGGACAACAGTATTCTTAACCCAGCCTTCTCTACTAGTTGATTTTTTTAGCTTGCCTTACTTCTTTTTTTTTTTTAATTTTAATTTTAATTTTTTAAAATTTACATCCAAATTAGTTAGCATATAGTGCAACAATGATTTCAGGGGTAGATTCCTTAATGCCCCTTACCCATTTAGCCCCGCCCCCCTTCCACAACCCTTCCAGTAACCCTCAGTTTGTTCTCCATATTTATGAGTCTCAAAAGAGAAGTTTTATCCCCCTCCTTGTTTTTATGTTATTTTTGTTTCCCTTCCCTTATGTTCATCTGTTTTGTCTCTTAAAGTCCTCATATGAGTGAAGTCATATGATTTTTGTCTTTCTTTGACTAATTTCACTTAGCATAATACCCTCCAGTTCCATCCACATAATTGCAAATGGCAAGATTTCATTCTTTTTGATTGCCGACTAATACTTCAATATATATATATATATATATATATATATATATATATATATATATATACATATATACCACTTCTTCTTTATCCATTCATCCATCGATGGACATTTGGGCTTTTTCCATACTTTGGCTATTGTTGATAGTGCTGCTATAAACATGGGGGTGCATGTGTCCCTTCGAAACAGCACACCTGTATCCCATGGATAAATGCCTAGTAGTGCAATTGCTGGGTCGTAAGGTAGTTCTATTTTTACTTTTTTGAGGAACCTCCATACTGTTTTCCAGAGTGGCTGCACCAGCTTGCATTACCATCTACTAGTTGATTTTATTCAAGAAACATTTATTTAACAAATATTTGACTTAAATATTTGGGCCTATGAGCTAGGCCCTGAAGATACTACATTGACATGGCCTGTGATTGACATGATCTGTGATTGCCACTGGCTTATTTATTCTGAAGTTCTTCCCAATAGTGGAAATTAAAGGGAAATCTTAGGCTGTGGAATGTTTCCCTGGAGTCCCACCTCTTTTGTCAGTTTCCTCCCTGGGCACTTTCTTCCAAAAAGCCCTATTCTGATTCTGCCCCACTCTGCTCAGAATTTCAAGGCTCTCTGGCTACTGCTAACAGGATAAGGCCCAGCTTTCTAGCATAGCCTTTAAGGCCCTCCACCTACCTTTTAGACCTCCCTGCCTGTTTTTCACTATGCAGGCCTCATTCACACTGGAGTAGACCTGCATATTTGCAGGTCTTAATGAACCATCTCCATCCCTGTTTCATTCTGGGCCATTGCACATATTGATTTCTCTACCTGAGACATTTGGGTGTTCTTACCTCCAACTCCTGCAGTATCCCTTCTTTTAAAATGAAGTTTATCCTCAGGGACCAGTGCAAATATCACTTTGAACTGTGGTTCCTTATTTCCACAAAAGGTTTCTTTTGTTCTGCTATGGCATTTCTCATGGTCTTCTTTGTATTCCTTGTATATTATAGTTTTTTTTATTATTCAATAAGTGCCTTGGGATCAGGGACTGGTACGATAGCTCTACTCTAACTATAGTTCCTTAAATATTGTGTTCCATTGATATTGGGTGAATTGAAATAAATTATAGGAAGCTCTTTAACCCGGAATCCTTAGGCCTCCATGAGGGTCCTTGGATATAATCTGAAGTGAGAACGATCCATGAACTTGGATTGGGAAAAATTACATATTTGTTTTTACTGATCTCTCATTGAGATTTAGCTCCTCCTTCAATTATGAATATAGGCCAAAAAAAAAAAAAGGAAGTGGTAATAATGGCAGTACCTGTGACTTTGTCACTAGTAGAAATCTACAAAAGTTGTATATCACAATTTTTTGGTGATGTTTACTTTTTATTTTATTTATTTAAAAAATTTATTATTGAAGTATAGTTGATATACAATGTTATGTTTCAGGTGTACAACATAATAATTTGACAGCTCTATATATTACTCAATTCTCTAGTTATTGTAGATTTCTCAAAGTATCACTATGCTCAACACAATGTTGAAATTACAGTAGAAATAACTAATAAGATACGGTGCTAGACATTTACTTAATATCATAAAAAGCACATATTTTTATAACTATTTCAATATAATTGGTTTACTTATATCATTTTATTTCATGTATTTATAAAAATTCCGAAAAGGGGTCCATAGACTTTACTAGACTGCCAGAAGGGTCCATGGCACAGTAAAAAGGTGACCTTATATCCCCATGCTTAGAAGTGCTCATTTAACCAACATCCTTTGAGTACCTACTGAGTCTTTGGTATTGGGAAGTAAATCTAAGTAAGACAGAAACCTTGAGGTGATAATGAAGTCCAGTGTACTAAAAGGCCCACTGTCTCTTTTTCACCCTGTCCTATCTCCTCAAGTCATTGGTGATTTGATGTCTCCCTTGACCCACTTCAAGGGTGATTTGAGGCCAGATGTTGAAGCCATATTCTAGCCCATTGGGCTTCATTACCCCTATCTTATGAGGGCCCATTCTACAGAGGTCACTGGATTGGCAGGAAGCCTAGGATAACACCAAGTCAAGGTGGCTAATCTTGCCTATTGTCTCCCACTGGGGTAACTTGCCTTACTTGTTCCTGCCTTCAGGGCCTTTCCTGTCCCATTGTCAATCTTGAAATAGATTTCCTCCCTGACTCCCTGACTTCCCCAGGCCTGGTCCTCATCAGAATTGTTTAGCTGGCAAAATGGCTGTTTGACCCCCTCTTCCCCGCTAACTGACCCCTATGGTCAGGAAAGACCCAGAGGTGTCAAAGACTGATAAGACTTAATGTCTTACCCACTCCATGGGGATTTGCATTTTTGATAATTCTATTTTTAGTCTCCCACTCAATAGTACAAGTAGTATGTAAGCATCTTAGAAAATGTGGATTAGTGGGTCTTTTTTTTTAATTTAAAGAAGAGGGAACACACTCATCACCACCCTAAAACCAAGCCTGACTAACACTTAGGCATGATTCCAATTATTATCTCTCTGTGCATACTTTTTATGGAATTGAGCTCATGCACTCTTGTTGCTTTCCCTTCCTTACTTAATATTACTGAACTATTTTACTTGGGAATGAAATAGTTTTCAGAATATTTTATATGACCTTATAACAAACCATCTTGTGGCTGTACCATATAGATTACTTAAGCAAAATGTCCTATAATTTAAAGAATTAATCCATCATTTATTTTCATGGGAGATATTTTGTACTTTGATGTATGAAGGGCTTAATGTATCAGTTTAAATTATGAGGTTTGGATTTAGATCAGAATTCAAACCCTATCTTCCCTACATCCTAGTGATATGACTTTAGATAACATTTATTTCTTTATCTTCATTATTTATTCAATATGGAGATAACATTATCTACTTCACAAAGTGATTGTTTATATTAAATGGGCTAGTGCACACGAATCGCCTTGTGCGTACCAAGTTTCCATACATGAAAACTACTGCATATTGCTACTAATATTACCATCAGTACCAAATTTTCAGCCAAAGTAAAAAATCTGTACTGATGAAACTTCAGCTATCATTGACCTGAGATGGGGGATCTACTCATAAAAGTGGAAGGTATTTTATTCCAGTGCCTATAAAATCATATATGTAACTACCTGTTGTTTTCATCAGTGCCTGTTTCTGTCCCTTATCCCTCTGCTGACTTGGCTTTGGTAACACTTCTGTGCAATGAACAACTACCTTTGCTGAGGCCCCTTTCCACTTTTGTTCTTAGGGAGACCAATAATTCAGGAGGTACTAACAATGCAAGTCAGTATATAGAAACATAGACAGTGGAACTGAAATGGTCATCACCTAGTGTAATTGACTTCTTTCCTTGCATTACTACTGTTGTACAGATGAGGTGAACTAAGGCCCAGGAAGGAGATAAGCCAGTATATTGAGCCAGGTACAGTGCTAGGCTTGGAACCCAGTGTTCTTTATCTTGCCCTTAACTTGCGTCTGCAAAGACCAGTGCTGTAGATAATTCAGGCTGTGGATCAGAGGTGGGAAGAGAATGGTGTGGGTTTACAGCTGGCTGATATAGGTGGGGAAGGCTTCCTGGAAGAAGTACAATCAACAGTTGCTTCCTCTTGATAGTAGGCTGATTTGCATTTATCTGTTTGCCCCTTGGTAAGCATTGCTCTGTGGCTATGTTTTTTTCTCTTCAGTAAGCTGCTTGGGAGCCAAGGCTGAGTTATTGTTTGTTTGTCTAAACATTCTCCTTTCCTTCCAACCAATATCTAAGTTGCTCCGATTCTTAGCATACTACTAGTTCCCTCTTCTTGGTTGAACAGATACACTTGTCCCAGGCTCTGCTAAGCACAGACCCAGACAACTAACTTGCCTCCTTTGATCTCATTCTAGATCAATGTGCGTGTGACCACCATGGATGCAGAGCTGGAGTTTGCTATCCAGCCCAACACCACTGGGAAACAGCTGTTTGATCAAGTAAGAGAGGGACTATTTGTTTCTTACCCTTTTCCACTTCTCCTAATAATTCCCACCACAATGCCCACTTCTTGGGAATCTCTTCTCCTACGTGCTCCTCTAAGATAGGTCAAAAGAAAGGCTGACCCATGCCTTAATAATAAAGGCAAAGTTTAACTTTGGCAGCCTGCTCCTTGGATGTCCCCGATTAATCCTATCCTTGGTCCTGAACATGGAAGAAAAGAGAAGCAAGCAGGGTCTGACTGCTAGGTGCTCTAAAAATGTTAACACATGGAGCCTTCCTCTCAAGTTGGAAAGATATAAGTGATCTCTTCCCCCATTTTAATGACGAGACTCAGAAATTAAGTAGCTTTTTGTATCTAGCTGGTATTTGGCTGGGATTTTAATGCTACATTCTAGTCACTGCACCCCATGGCCCCTGTCACATATTTTTGTTTTTGTTTTGCTTCCTAGTAGAAGGAAACCAAGTTATTCTCCTTGAGGTAGTATGCCCTCAAAAGAATATTGGAACTTAGGATACCACTGGGAGTGATGAATACATTATGAGGGTACTTCATAACCTGCAGTCATGCCATGGAGTTAATGTTGAAGTCTCATTCCCATCTCTAACTCAAGGGGTGTCCCTTCACTATTATCATAAGGGATGTGTTATATAATGTAAAAGCCAGGTGGGGGCCATAGAATCTTTCAGCATTCAAAGACTCTCCAAGGGCCAAGGGAATGTGCCATCTGTGACCAGACTTCCAGGAGTGAAATTGTATTTCCATTTCCAGAGGCTGAGATCCCTTTAGATGGGCCATTACCCCATTTCTCCTCCACTTTCTGGTGAGGTGGGGTCTGATATTGTCCAGGATGTTGGCACCACATCCTTGATGGATTTTCTAGGCCCTCTTGCTTCGCTTTCTCTTTTTCCCTCTGAGTTCCTCTATTGTCTAAGAACTTCCCCAGAGCTGGGGAGGGAAAGGAAGAAAGTCTCCTTTGGACTTTTCTCAGACTTCTTCCCAGATCCCTGGATCTACACATCACCCTTTTCAAGCCAAATGATGCCATCTCCTGATGTCAACATTGGGGGCTTTGTTAATTTGCTTTGGAGGGGTATAACTGTAGAGGGAGGGTGAAGAAGGCATAACTTAGACCCTAGGGCAGAAAAAAATTCTTGAACAAAGAATTAACTTATTAACTTATTAACTTCAGAAAGCCAAAAGGCATGGGAATTCTTTGTTAGTGTTGGTTTGATTTGTGTACCGTGGGTGTTGTTCTGTAGGAAGCCCAGATGGTGGGGAACCCTAGCCAGATGGTATGATAGTTGTGAAAGCTACTACTTCCCAAACAAAACCTTTGACAGACTTGAATCTTTCATACTGGCTGGGGAGAGGAAAGGGAGAAAACCAGGAAATTCATGACTTCTCATTGGGAAAATCAGTGTTGTTTTGAGAAATATCATTTATTGAGCACTTACTATGGACTAGCCTTGGCTAAGTGCTTTAATCCTTACAATGATCCTGCCTATGAGAGATATAATATACTCTAGATTATGCAGTTTAGTAAGCTATAACATGGAGTTTTAGATACAAATCTGACTAAAAAACTAGTTTTCCCACTGCAATATTCTGCAGGGTGAATGAGGCTGTTTGGGTTGAGAAGACTCAAGAGAAGATGTGTTTTCTGCTTTGAGACCTCTGAAGGACTGTCATAGGAAGGAGGAAACAGTAATGTTCTGTGAGGTCAGATGGGGAAGAGCTGGGATCCCATGGGTGAAAAGGGGAAAAATATTTGAACTCAGACAAGAAGTTGAACATCTGGAACTCTTGGGGTTAGTGCAGGTCTGGATGGGGATCCACAGAGGTATGTTTCCACACGCTATTGGGGGATATGATCTTTTCCTTCTAACTTGATGAGTCATAAGGGAAGGCGTCCATTCCATCTGGGCTTTGAGACCCATTATTCAAGGAGGCCCTCCTGGTGGAATTGGGGCCTCAGAGGAAGGAGCTGGGAGGAATTTCTTGGGAGGAATTTACCAAAGCTCTGGGGCCATCTTGGAACCCAGAAGTTGTCTGGCCAGTGACTAGAGAGGAAGCTAATTAGAGAGGAAGCACCCTCTTTGGCACCAGTAATACATAACATGCAACAATGGGAAGTCATAGCTTGAGGAGACAGAAGACCTGATTGGAAAGGGAAGTGTAGCCCCTAGTTCCTCCGTTTACTTTTGTTTCTTCTTGTGAGTGTGCACAAGAGTTTGGGCAATTCTGTCACCTACCACCACTTCTAAAGCCTGAGATTCTTCCAAGGGCTCTTTTTTAAAGTTTGTTTGTTTGTTTGTTTGTTTGTTTGTTTGTTTAGAGAGACAGAGAAAGGCAGAGAGAGGGAGCATGAGCAGGGGAGAGGCAGAGAGAGAAGGAGAGAGAATCTCAAGCAGGCTTCACACTGTCAGCACAGATGTGGGGCTCAAAACCATGAACTATGAGATCATGACCTGAGCCAAGATCAAGAGATGGATACTCAACTGACTGATCCATCCTGGTGCACATCCAGAAAGGCTCTTGATTATGTAGGTGCCACTAAGGGGCAGTGATGTGACCATGAGTTCCACTTTGAGAACCCTTTGCTGGCTCCACCCCAGCCAGGGCCTCTAGCTTAACCAGCCCCTTCTCTTTAAGATTTTGATCTCTACAATAAAGGTGAAATCTCAGAGCATTAATTTTTAATTGACTGATTTACTATTGACTGAAAGTCTACTGTGTCTCAAGAAAAATCTCTAAACCTATCAAACACCATCTCTGTCTTTAAGGAACTTGGAGTTCTTTGCCTATAGAAACAGAGAAAAGTAAATGCAACTTTCTTCCCAGATAGAACAAAACACGCTTGAGGTTAAGGTTGTGTATAGAGGTGGTGCACAGTGTATAAAGCATGGGATTTGGTGTCAGCCTTGGGTTCAAATTCTGTCCTGCTTGAATGGCTCATTTAGCCTCTTAGGACTTTACTCTTTTCAGTAAAGTTGTAATCAAACTAATTTCACAAATTTTGTGGTCTTATTTAATCCTCAAATAAGTAAAGTGTCTGGCATACAGCAGACATTTGAGTGTTGGTTGTTCTTATTAAGGGCTAAGTAAGTAGTAGAAATTGCCCTGGGAGTTCAGATAAAGAGCCATTAAATCAGGAAGATTTTCTGGCTCAGTAAATTCCTTAGGGTTTGTGGACTCTGCATTGAAGGCAACAACATTTTCTTCTCTTCCTTCCATTTTTATTTTATAAAATAACTAACATTTATTATTATAATACTAATATCTCCATCTTATAGATGAGGGGCAGAGGCTTAGAGCAGGGGGGAAGACCTATTTAAGGTCAGATAGCTAGGAAGTGATATAGTGGCTTGAATCAAGGCATATATCTTTTCCAGTTTTCCCAGTGCTTTTTGTCAGCTATATCCTCTGAGACCTCCCCTTTCTTTACCTGTTCCTATTCTAAGTGGAGGAAATTTGTCCCTAAACTTAGAATCCTAGCTAAGTGTGGTCTATCCACTTGAACTGCCACTTGAACACCGGCAGTGTAGGGCAGCAGAAACAGCATTGGTAGCAACCCCTACTAGAACTTTTCAGTTTGTATGTTGATTTGCTTTCAGATGGGTGGTTGATAGAGCTTCTGCCAAGCCTATAATGGGATCTCAGTGGGCCTCAGGTGTTTGGGCATTGACAGAATTTTGCACATAATTTTTCATGCAGTTTTCCTTTTGAAGCTCCAGTCTTGCTTCCCAATCCTGATCTGGGATTCTGAAGTGGCTGATTACATCACTTGTTGGTTTTCTCAGATAGATGCATGGGGGTTATGGAAAGGAGGGTTCTGGGCTCCAGAATTTACCTGATCTCCCCTCCCATCCATAGACCTCAGATGTAAGCAGCATTCACATGCAGAGGAGTGACAAAAGAGGGTTCTTTCTTACATTCAGATGCTCCTAGAAATTAGTGAGGATTTTCTCAGAGGCAAATCTCTTCTCCTCACTGGACCTCAGTTTTCTAGTTTATGAGGCTTGGACTCTATAATGCTGCACAGTCTGTTGTGGGAGTTTGTGTTGTGTGGCTCAATAGAATTCACAGTCAGTGTATATATAAGTGTATATAACTGGTTTTAGGAGGTACACAGAGTTGTGGGATGAATTTGATTTAGTATCTTGGAGCATCAATTTTACTTGTAGATGTTATCTATATCATTATTAAAGCATTTAAGGAGTAGATGTAAAATGTGCACATGTGATTAAGATTAAACCTGAGGCTACAAAGAAATTCTGGCTTGAAGCCATCTACTTACATCCCCTGGGATATACTACCCTTTTGTGTCCTCTGAGTATATGTATTTATTATTTTCTGCTGTTTATATATTTATTCCATGGCAGATTTGATAAATGTTAGCTCAGGCCAGGTAAGTTGGCAGTCTGGGGTCAAAGGGAACCGAGAAAGATTTTTTTTTTTTTATCAGAAATGGAACCATTTCTCAGAGTGGAATGGTAAGGACCCTAGTCACTGCAGCAGCAGATGTTGTTCCTGGAACCATAACCTAGATACTCTTTCCCACTAGAAGATGGGGTTTCCATTTTGTCTGGAGTGGAAGTCTCAGCTGGAAGCAAAGCTGGAAGCAAGGGAAGCTTGGCCTCATTTGGAGACAAGAGTTGCCTGAACAAATGATTCCCAGTACCCTGTGGACCTTAATTGGAGACTTCCTTATAGCCTGTAGTCTAGGGGTCATCTGTTTTATCCTTTGTTCTTTTTCAGTCTCAATTCTGACCTTAGATCACATTTCCTTCCCTCCACACCCTCATTTCCTCACTTTGGGACATCATTGGAAGCCGAGAGATATTGCTCATTTCTCCAAAGCCTTGGAGCCTAAGGAAATGGAAAATTTATATGCATCTGATTTCTCCGTGTTTGAAAAGGAAAAAGCAGAGCTCAGAGAGATTAAAATTCCTTACTGATCCTGAAATCTTTTTTTGTTTTTGTTTTTGTTTTTTGACATCACCTTAGCTGTTATTTGTCCAACTTCTCCTCAGAGATATCTCAGATCCTAGAACTATTTTGAGTCCTGTGGTCTTCCTCTTATTACACTCCTACCCATCCTTCTAGTAAAACAAACAATGTGGTACAAAACAAGGCTAAGGAGTTCACTCCTGGGACCTCTACAACTGGCTATGTTGTCTGTACCTGCCTTACTCCCTTTTAATTCTGGTGTCTCTGAACCTCTACAGTTGGTAGACGCAACTTGCTGCCCTACCAGTTCTGTCCCAGTCTGCCACTCCATGACCTAGCATCCTGGCCCTAATCTTCTGCATCTTCAGTGTGTCTCTCTCTCTCTCTCTCCTGGGGCTGACCTACTTCTTCCCACCAATTGCATCTGGACCCACTATCATTCTGCAACCCTGTGAAAATCATCAGAACTGTTAATTGGGCTCTATCTTAGATGTAGGATTAGATAATAGTGCTTTAAATAATCTTTTCTGTCCATGCCCCGCCTCTATCCTCCACAAAAGATGCCAATATCACATTTCAACATGAGCATTTTGTATTCTACATCTAAAACCTATAGGGAATTCCTTTTCACTGTTAACTTAGACTCAGGGACTCACCTTGCCTTTGAATCCTGGAAGTCTTTTTATCTTTTCTCATCCCATGCCCCCCACAACTTATCTTTTCTAAACATGTTCATAGTTACCCAAGTCAGCAAGAGGTAGGTGGGAAATGGGACAGTAATTCTTAGTCATTTAAAAATAAACCTAATTAGTAGACTGAACTTGAGGTAAGAAAGAGACTAGTCAAGCCATATGAGTTGTAGTAGGTGGAAAAGCTTGATAGATGAAGAAGCTAAGTCTCAGAGAGGGAAATGTGCTGCATAAAGATCACACACCAAATCAGAGACAGGTGAGACTTTCACTCAGGTTTATTCATGCCTTATTCAAGCTGTGAAAGGGAAGGTTGATCACCATGCATGCCCCAGTGAGCAATGAAATTTGATGACTGGGGGATATATATGGTTTCTCTCCAAAGTGGTTGCTGACTGAACCTAGTGGGAAAGCCAGGAACCATATCTAGCTGCAGAGATGGTCAAAGCTCATTACCTTGCTTGGATATGTGGACAAAAGAGAGACAAGGCAGTTAGTCATTTGGGAACCCCAGGGATCCTAAGCCCCTATGATTTCTTGTAATTAAAAGAGAGCATGCTAGAAAAGAAAGGGTTTTAGAGTCATGCACATCAGGATTCTAGTCTAGGCCTTATGGTTGTAGGCAGGTTGCCCCCTAAGCTTTTGTTTCTTCATTTATAAAATGGAGATAATAGCTATCTCAGGGTTTTTCAGTGTTCAGTACCTGGTACATAATAGTTACTTAATAGATATGAGATCCTTTTCCTTGGAGCCTCTGAAGTTCTAGATTGTAAGCTTTGGGAGTGACTATGGGGCCTGGCTTTGGGTGCCTAGTAGAAACTTTGTGGATATAGTGGAGGTGTGTACGTGTTTGTGTGTGTGTGTGTGTGTGTGTGTTTTGAGGGAATATATGATTTGTTCACAAGGAAGGGTATTAGAAATATTGGGTTTTTCTTTCCTGTTTCTATCTCCAGGTACATTTCTTCACCTCACTCTCCTATCTCCCCTCACATGCCTCAAGGTAGTCAGCATAACCAATTAGGGTGTGGCTCAACTTTATTGCCTCCATCTCCAGCGATGGGCATTCTGGGTTCAGCTGCCAGCTAGAACCATTAACATGCTAATGTCAGGGACTGGAAAACAAACCCCATCTCCTGGCTGCTCTCCCTTTCCTACCCATTTCTCAGCCACAAGGCCCACAACACAAGGGGCCCCTTAGCCACTATACATACTGAGGTACTCACCATGTTTCTACCCTCTTTCCCACTCTCAACCTGTGTGAGTGGTAAGGGGAGTCATGAATAGCCTCAAATCAGGGCTGGAAAGAAGCATCTCAGCGCCCAGACACAGCACATCTTTGGAATATATAGATACCACAATACCTGTTATGTCTCCCCAAACATTATTTCTTGGGCATTGTAAATGGGACTCTGTTAAAAGAGTGTGTGCATATTCGTACTTGCTAAAGATAAAGGAACAATCCAGCAGAACAAGATATAGGAGTTAAACCAACAATTTCTACTTCCAGCCTTTAATTCATCCTGGGAGTGGGAAGGCACATGACATCATAGAGGGAAGAAATGGCAGAAAGCACTGGATTTGAATGTGTTTGGAGTCAAACAGACCTGATTCTGCTACTCACCAACTGAACTTTCACTTCTTGCAACCTTATTTTCACTATAAATTTGGGCTAATTGTAAATATATCACAGGGCTTGTGAAAATCAAAGAAGATAATGGATATAACGTTTTTGATGTGTGGTAGTGGTTATAAGTAATAGGCCTGTTCCCTACCTCAGCGGAAGTATCTTGTGCAAAAGAGATGCTGACATCATTTCTTGACTGCTGCCCAAGTGTATTTCCTTGCCAGACCCTGGACACCTTATGTACTTTAAAATCAGGGACCAGGGGCGCCTGAGTGGCTCAGTTGGTTAAGTGTCTGACACTTTGTTTTTGCTCAGGACATGATCTCATGGATTCATGAGTTCGAGCACCATGTCAGGCTCTGTGCTGACAGTGTAGAGCCTGCTTGTGATTCTCTGTCTCCCTCTCTTTCTCCCCCTCCCCCACTTGTACTGTCTCTCTCAAATAAACATTTTTTTTAATTAAAAAAAAAATAAAGTCAGGGACCAATCAACTGATGAATGGATAAAGAAGATATGATATATATGTATGTATGTGTATATATATATATATATATATATATATATATATAATATATAGTGGAACATACATATACATATATATGTATATACATATACATATATATAGTGGAATATTACTCAGCCATGAAAAATGAAATATTGCCATTTGTAGTGATGTGGATGGAACTAGAATGTATTATGCTAAGCAAAATAAGTCAGTCACAAAAAGACAAATACCATATGATTTCACTCATATGTGGAATTTAAGAAACAAACAGATGAACATGGGGGAAGGGAAGGAAAAATAAAATAAGAGAAAAACAGAGAGGGAGGCAAATGATAAGAGACTCTTAACTATAGAGAACAAACTGAGGGTTGCTAGGGGGGAGGTGGGAGGGGGACAGGTTAAATGGGTGATGGGCATTAGGAAGCACTTGTGATAAGCCCTGGGTGTTACTGTGTAAGTGATAAATCACTAAACTCTACTCCTGAAACCAATATCACATGGTATGTTAACTAACTTGAATTTAAATAAAAACTTGGAAAAAAAATAAATTCAGGGACCATGTTGGACTTTTGTATCCTCTGTCTCTGGCACAAAGTATGTATTCAATCAGTTGTTGCTTTTTATTTTCTTTTCTAGGTGGTAAAAACTATTGGACTGAGGGAAGTTTGGTTCTTTGGTCTGCAGTACCAGGACACTAAAAGTTTCTCTACTTGGCTGAAACTCAATAAAAAGGTAACTGTTTACCCCATTGTTGGGTTTGGAATTCATTTCTCCATTACATCTTATTCATGGGGTAATATGTGCTAGCTGGAAAATTCTGGGCTGTGTTTTTCACTGGGTGGTCCATTGACCACTGGATCAGAATAAAGGCAGAGGACCTCAGCCAAGGCAGAGCTCCTCCTCTATCTCCACTTCGACTTCTAACAGTGAGAATGGCCAACGTCCAAGGATGGAGAGACCCTTTCTTTTTTCCTGGGAGCTCTGTCTTAAACTTTGACTTGTTTTAGACCACAGCCATTAATGCTTTTTCAAGAGGGGATTAGCATCCTATTTTTTCTTGCCAAACTCAAGGGCTTTAGGAGGATTTTTTAAAAGAGAATCACTGACTCTTGAACTAGAAAGAATCTTGAGGGTCTCCTAATCTTATTTTGTCTCTGCTCCACCTGTCGACTCATACCTAACTTCCATACAGATGCTTCCCTCTTTCTTGATTTTCTATTTTTCCTCTATAGGTGTCTACACATAAGTTTATTAGCACATATTTTTTCCTCCAAGTTCTTAAATTGCAGCTAGTTAACATACAGTGTAATATTATTTCCAGGTGAAGAATTTAGTGATTCATTATTTACATACAACATCTGGTGCTCATCACAAGTACCCTCCATAATACCCGTCATCTATTTAACCCATTCTTTCTTCATTTTCTATCTCAGTCGAACTCCAAATGAGATGATTTGAGTATATGTCCACTCAAGCTCATCACCTCCATGCAGTATCTCTGCAGGAACACGGTAGTCCTCCATCTCAGTATCCTCAAACTTCCCAACTTTGTCTTTGGGGATTTCCAATGTCCTGTGGCTTGTGTTTCTGATTGTGTCTAGGGGATAGGTGCCCCACCCTCTGCTGGCAAAGTCTTCTTTTCCAGAGGAGTGGAGACATTTGCTGGGCAAATGTGGAGCTCTCAAGAGCCAACTTCAGGTTTTAAAAAGCATTCTAGTTTGTTATCTTGCCTAGCCAATTCCCAGGGCTCAATGATACATACTGGTTTTTACTTTGCTAACTTACAGTGTTGGGGGAGACTTAAAAGAGGAGCTTTCTTAAGCCTAACCTCAAAATTTGGGGGCAGTTGGATATATTGTCAGATGGTGGGATCTTAAAGGCTTATGATCATTAGTGGGTCTTAGGTCATTTCAGGAAGGAATCTCTGAAGGGAAGCAATTAGGGACATGAGATTGGGTCTCCAAGTGAAAGTAATGTGTCTCCTTTCTGAATTACCAAAACAATTGCCCCCTGGCTCTTTGGGATTAGCCAAATTGATGACCTTTCAGTGTTTCTCCCCATCCTACAGCCAAAATATTTTTTTGAGAGCCCATAACCTCTTATTACTCCCAGGTGACTGCCCAGGATGTGAGGAAGGAAAGCCCCCTACTCTTCAAGTTCCGAGCTAAGTTCTACCCTGAGGATGTATCTGAGGAATTGATCCAGGACATCACCCAGCGCCTGTTCTTCCTGCAAGTGAAGGAGGGCATTCTCAATGATGATATTTACTGCCCACCTGAGACTGCTGTGCTGCTGGCCTCCTATGCTGTCCAGTCTAAATATGGTGACTTCAATAAGGAAGTCCACAAGTCTGGCTACTTGGCTGGGGACAAGTTGCTGCCACAGAGGTAAGGTGGTGCCTTTGGCGGGAGGGGGCTGCAGTCCATGGCTGACCAATCTCTATTACACAGGAACTGCCAGATCTGTTCCTTTCCACTAGGGTTTGTCTGAGGACCATCTTATGTTGCTCAGAGAGACATATTTGCATATGGCGCCATACCCTATTGTCTCTCTGACTCTCAAAATAAAAAGTTTTTTTTTTCCCTCTCTGCCTGATTACAGAACTTCTTTACACTGGAAACAGGTGCTTGCATGGATTACCAGAGATGGCTTGACATATCCTATCCTGGTTCCATTTTCTCAATCCTTTTCACTGATTTAGACCTCTTGTATCAGAGGTTCATAGAGGAGAGAGAGCAATACCCAAGCCAGGATGTGGGGGAGTTCCAACAGTCTTTTAATATTGACAGCCAGTGTATAGAGATTTCTGCTTTTATAAACGTCAAAGCTGAATGCTCTCAAACATTCATTATTTTTGTTTTAGCATCGCGACAACACATAAAATGAATAAGGCAGGCTTTATACTTATTTCCTGGCTAAGGAAATAGAGCAGGGGCACTCACTATGAAATGCCAGATCTCTCACAGCTCATTTGAAACAGAATCAGACCTGGAGCCCCAGTCTTTTGAATTTTTAACCCTGTTTTCTTCCCTACTGCATCCAGTGGCCATTTTCATAAGCTTTTGGATAGAAGGGAAAGTTCTTGATTCTGGGATCCTCAGTCCCATTGGAGCTGTGGCATATGCACAACTTACCTGAAAGTGTTAGGGATAGTGGTTGTTCCCTGGAACTCTACCTGATCACTGCTTTGATGTCTGAGATGGCATATTTAAAACAAGTCTTGGGGGACCGGGGTGGCTCAGTCGGTTTAAGCACCTGACTTCAGCTCAGGTTATGATCTTGCAGTTTGTTGGTTTGTTGTTGCATCAGGCTCTGTGCTGACAGCTCAGAACCTGGAGCCTGCTTCTGATTCTGTGTGTCTCCCTCTCTCTCTGCCTCTCTCTCTCTCTCTCTCTCTCTCTCTCCCAAATAAATAAACATCAAAAAAGTTAATACAAGTCTTGTTTATGATGTAGTAGATCTGGGAGGTTGAGACTGTTAGTTTCTTCCAAAGCTATTTGGGCTCAGTTCTCTGATCACACGGGCTGTGATCTCATCCCTGAGCAATTTTCTCATAAACACAAACTATTGGTCCCACAGGGATCTAGGAGAGAGTGTCCTGACTCTTAGCCTCTCAATTCAGCACAGACTCTTGATACATTACTGCCCTACTTGGAGACCACAACATATTATTGTGTGTGTGTGTGTGTGTGTGTGTGTGTGTGTGTGTGTTTGAGGGAGAGAGAGAGAGAGAGAGAGAGAGAGAGAGAGAGAAGCAGGCAGAGGGGGATGGAGAGAGAGGATCTTAAGCAGGCTCCACTCCCAGCATGGAGCCTGACACAGGGCTCAATCTTACAATGTGAGTTTATGACCTGAGCTGAAATCAAGAGTTGGACACTTAACCAACTGAGCCACCCAGGTACCCCCTTAGTATTGGATTTTTTGGTTAAAACTACAAAGGAAGGTGTTTCCATTGTCTTTCTTTTCCACCAATTATTGTAACCCTCCTACATCCCTATGTCTAATTAATACCTCCTGCTGTAATTTCCATCTACTTCCAATATGACTTCAGTGGGCTGACTTCCATATTTTCTTTGCATCAACCCTTCAGAGAGCTAAGTGAGCTCCCTTTTACTCCTTCATTTGGGTTTTGTGCTTGAAACTACTATCTGTTGTGTTTCCAGGGTGCTGGAGCAGCATAAACTCAACAAGGACCAGTGGGAGGAGCGGATCCAGGTGTGGCATGAGGAGCACCGGGGCATGCTTAGGTAAGCCTGCCCTGGAAACTATGGGTTCTACTGCTTTTTTTTTTTTTAAGGGAGAATGAGAGTAGGTTCTGGGGGAAAAGAGGCAAAAGACTAAAGACACTGGAGATGTTGGAGATAAAAGGACAGGAATGCAATTTATAGGGGAAAGTAGAGATAGAAGGCAAATCAGGATTATTTTTGTGAATGATGGCAACTGTTAGCCCAAACAGTTTTGACTGTAAAGAAATGAAAGAGACCTCAGTATCTCTAGAGAACTTCTGGGGTACCAAGGGCTTCTTCCCAACAAAGAAATGGGGAAGGAGCTCTCTAAACATGGTAAATCATTTAGGTGTTGTCTAGTTCAGGAATAAATCTTCTCATTTTGCCATCACCACGCTATCTAGGCTCTGCTAAGAACATTCTTGTCAGAAGTGCAGAACAGGGATGCTGTCTTCCTGGGTCTAATTCATAGGCTCCCCTCTGTAACACCTCCATATCTGTCATTTAGGGAAGATGCTGTCCTAGAGTATCTGAAGATTGCCCAGGACCTGGAGATGTATGGTGTGAACTACTTCAGCATCAAGAACAAGAAAGGCTCAGAGCTGTGGCTGGGGGTGGATGCTCTAGGTCTCAACATCTATGAGCAGAATGACAGGTATAGCTCAGAGGTCTCTTAGTTTATTTGGGCCACTCTGACACCTAGGGCTCATCATGAAGTAGGACTGTACCTCCTGGGTCCCACATGGGTCCCACCTTTTTCTACTTAGTTTAGATCAGCCCAAATGTTTGCACAACCTCCCAGGCCTCTAGATCTTGCATTGACTAGATTTGCAGTGTCCACTACAGTAGTCACTGGCCACATGTGGCTATTAAGCACTTTGAAATGTGGCTACTCTTGAATTAAGATATGTTGTAAGTATAAACTATACACCAGACTTTAGAGACTTAGTGTGAAATACAGAATGTAGAATGTCTCATTAATATTTTTTAATATTAATCTACATGTTCAAATGATAGTATTTTGGATATACTGGGTTAAATGAACTGTTATTATATTTAATTCCACCCTACTTCTTTTTACTTATTTTCATATAGCTATTAGAAAATTTAAAATTACATGTGTGGTTCTCATTATATTTCCATTGGACAGCACTATCCTAGAGCCTACCTTGTGAGGGTTTATAATTAATCCCATTCCCATATGACGATTAAATACCTTTTGGCCTATAATCCCTCTTGCTACAGACATATCTCACTTGCTTATTTTTTCCCTTTTGTCTGCCCTTGGTGAGGATGGATATAATAAATTATTGTTCCATGTAATTTCTGAATCTTAGAGCTCATTGTTTACATTCTCCCAGCTGTTACAACCTCGAGAGGAAGAGTCCCAATAAAATAGGGCTGGAGATTCTTGTGAGAGATTTTTATAAGGTCCATGCCTCAATAAAAAATACAAAAAAAAAAAACCTCAAAGACTGGGACAAGGAATAATATGTTGGTTGTAGTATCAGGAGGTCTTTTGTGCACCCTCAATACTGGCATCTGACCTCATGGCATAGGATAACACTGGATCTACCTCCTTAAGGAAGAAGTTGGGCACGTGGAGGGCAAACCACCAACCCTATATGTCCTTCTTGTCTTTCCCTTGTCCTGATGTTCTTGTTCTCTACAGACTGACTCCCAAGATAGGCTTTCCCTGGAGTGAAATCAGAAACATTTCTTTCAATGACAAGAAATTTGTCATCAAGCCCATTGACAAAAAAGCCCCGGTAAGTGATTCCTCCTACTGGCCAAGACAGGTACTTACCAAGACCTGGATAATGCTAGGAGCAATCATACCATCTTGCTCTCATTTTTCTGGCTTTTTTTTTTTTTTTTTTTGTAGGGGGGAGGAGGCACAAAAGGAGATTGGCACCGGAAGGGGATTTTGATGCCAAGACATGGCTAAGAGGCATCCTGTAGCTGGTGCCGCCCTGCTACCTGTGTCTCAGGAGAAGCATGGATGAGGGAGAGCCATAGGCAGTCTAAATGCTGCCTCTTAGCCACTGTCTTCTGCTGCCCTGATGCTCTAGGGGTGGAAACAGAGAATGTATCTGTTTTTTAAAGCATCTAGGCTCCAGAAAGTTAAACTGTTCATGTACTTTGGCCTATTTTTAATTGTAAAGAATAGAGTCAGAAGTTCAGATCCAAAGATGATCCTCCAAACTTGTTTTTTGGTGTTACTTTGCTGCTGTCCTCTCAAGACTTATCGCCACAACAACCCAAGAACAAGAAAGGGCTTTGGGTCCATTCATTCCTTTAATATCCTCACTATACTTTTCACCCTTTCAGTTGCCTGTGGCTAATAAGACTGGAAAGCTGGTGATTGGGAGTAGGATAGAAAACAAAAAAACAAAAAAGAGTCTCCTCTTTTGGTGTACCTCATGTGCAACAAGGGTCAATGGCCATGCCCAGCCAGACCATTCTCATGAGGCCTCAACCATTCTTCTCCAGCCCTGAGGCCTGAGGTCTCTGAACTTCTGCTGCTAGGCACTTTATATATATATATATATATATATATATATATATATATATATAATCTCATTTAACCCCCAACAGCATTGTCAGGTAGTAGCATACCAATTTTATAATTGATTAAACTGAGTTTCAGAGAGATGGAGTGATTTGCCCAAGATCACACAACTAAAATGGTAAATCTGGGATTTATACCTAAGTTATTTGACTTCTAGAGCCTGTGCTCCTTCCACTGCACACTAAGCTATATAGTAGCTTATACGGTAGTAGTTTGGGTTCAGTGGCAGAGGAGCTAGTAGTTAATCCATTATCTGATAATCTTGGTCCAGTGGTATCTGTAATAACAAACTCAGACTCACACAATTTGTGTGTGTGTGTGTGTGTGTGTGTGTGTGTGTTTATTGAAACTGCTGCTGTGTTCAACTTTCATAAGAAAAAGGTAAGTAATAAAGCCAGCTGAGATCAAGGGCTTCTTTTAAAAAAAAGACAGCTAGGACAGTCAATGTTAAGGAGATTTAGGTATTCACGTATGTATTTACAATTTGCCTTATTCCAAAAATAATTTAAGGGGCTGTGTCTGGGATGTGCTTTTAGGAGATTACAGAAACAGTCCAGCCACCCATATTGCACTCACCAGTGTGTTATGTAGGGGTTATTGGGTCTCTAAAAGAGGCTCCTGAGATTCAGCAGGATCTTTGATTAGCAAATGTAGTCAGTTCCTATCTTTCAATTAGATTGAGGGTATTTTAGGATGCTTTCATAAGCACAAGTTGCAAGAAATTGTAGTTTGGTAGTTTTCAGAGACAAAAAACCTGGGTTCTAGTCCTGGGTCTGTTGCTAGCTTGCTATGTCACTTCAACACTCTGATAATTAATTTTCCTATTTCTAACATGAGAAAATCGGGCTAAAAAACCTTTCCTGTGCTTTTGGACTTAGCTTTTCAAAAAGCAAAATCTTACCTTCATCTGTCCCTTAAAATTCATTTTTATTATTGGTTTCCCATCAGGACTTTGTCTTTTATGCTCCCCGGCTGCGGATTAACAAGCGTATCTTGGCCCTGTGCATGGGGAACCATGAACTATACATGCGCCGCCGCAAGCCTGACACCATTGAGGTGCAGCAGATGAAGGCACAGGCCCGGGAGGAGAAGCACCAGAAACAGATGGAACGGTAGGTTCTGTGGAACTGGAGTGGAGTGGAGGCTGGGGCTGGGGAAAAGAAACTTCTCAAAGGTGTCAAATTATAAAAAACAAAAACAAAAAACAAAGATATGAAGCCATCCTTGGATAGGTAGAGAGAGGGAGCTGTACAGGGCTGACACTTTCTCAAGTCTCAGGCATCCCTTTACCCAGGAAGCAGGCATTAGAAGCCTAGGATTTCAGAGGCTCATGAAGGATTTCATAGTTCCACATTGTCTTTAACCTTAATGTCGCTGCTCTTCTATGCAGACTCTGGGTTGCTCCAGATTATCTGACCAGTGTGGTGGCATTAGCAGAAACTTTCATGCACATTTAAACATGGATTCTGTAGGGATTTTTGAGTGGAATTAGGAAGAGCTACCAGAATTTTCCTTATGAAGCCCCTGTACTCTCTCTGTAACCCCTTTGTTATTGAAAGTGTAACAAGGCTCAGTAACATCAACATCTACTTGGGAACTTATTAGAAAGTCAGAATCTGAGACCCTACCCCAGATCTATTGACTCAGAATCTGCATCTTAAGATGCTAGGTGATCAGTTCTCCAAAGAAGCCACCAGGCACATGAAAACATCCTTAGTCTATTAGGAAAATGCAAATCAAAACTACAATGAGGTAGCACTTGATAACTCACTAATATAGAATAAGTAAATAAATCAATACAGAAAATAAGAGCATTGTCAAGCATGTGGAGAAATTGAAATTCATGTAAATTACTGGTAGAAATGTAAAATGTTTCAGCTACCGTGGAAAATAGTTTGGTGGTTTCTCAAAAAGTGTAACATAGAATTACCACATGAGGGGCACCTGGGTCGCTCAGTCGGTTGACTCTCTGACCTCTGCTCAGGTCATGATCTTGCAGTTCATGGGTTCAAGCCCTGCATTGGATTCTGTGCTGACAGTTCAGAGCCTGGATCCTGCCTCAGATTCTGTATCTCCTTCTCTCTCTCTACCCCTCCTGTGCTAACAATATGTCTCTCTCCCTCTCAAAAATAAATATTTAAAAAAATTAAAAAATAAACAGAATTATCATGTGATCCCACAACTCCACTACTAGGTATATACTCAAAAGTGTTGAAAAGAGTACATGTGGGTCGCCAGGGTGGCTCAGTCAGGTAAGCATCTGACTCTACACTAAGAGCGTGGAGCCTCCTTGGGATTCTCCCTCTCTCCCTCTCTCTCTGCCCCTCCCCTACTCACACTTTCTCTCTCTCTCCCTCAAAAGTAAATAAACTTAAAGAGTACATGTACACAAGTGTTCATATCCAAAAGGTAGAAACAGTCCAAATGCCAAACCAATGAATGGATACACAAATCATACAACCATACAATGGAATATTATTCAGCTCTAAAAAGGAATGAAGTATTGATACATATTGCAATGTTTATGAACCTCTGTAACATTATGCTAAGTGAAAGAAACCAGACACAAAGTTCACATACTGTATGATCCCATTTATATGAAATATCTAGAATAGATAAATCTGTAGAGGCAGAATGCAAGTTGGTGGTTATTAGGGGCTATGGGGAGGAGAGATAGGAAGAGACTTGGTTAATGGGTATAGGCTTTTGTTTTGGAGTGATGAAAATGTTTTTGAACTAGATAAAGTGGCAAATATACAACATTGTGAATGTACTAAATGCCACCAAATTGTTTGCTTTATAATGGTTACTATTATATGAATTTCACCTCAATAGGTTTATTTAAAAAATGAGATCCCAGGTGATTGCTATACATTTCAAGGTTTGAGAGCACTGCTCTAGTAGGTACTCTGTCATAAAGAGTTTGGAACCTCAAGAAGCTTCTAATATAAATGAGTTCATGTCTGAGATGTTAGACACCATGGTTCTTATTCAAAAAAATTTTACTGAGATTGGGGGCAGTTCACAGAGCTGGATCTGACAGTAACCTTCCCTCAAGGACCTTATATATAGTCTTGTAGGATAAAGAGAAAAAAAAACAGTATGTACATAACTGTTGAAGGTACAAAGGCTGGGTCATCTTTTCAGTCAATAATTATTGAGCAGTGAAAAAAAAAACAAAAATCTCTGCTCTCAGGAAGCTGATATTCTAGTGGGAAGAGGCAGAACAAATAAGCAAATTAAACAGTATGTGAGATGGTAAGAAGTGATGTGGAGAAAAATAATAAAGAGGAAAGATGGGGAGAAGGATAGGACAAGTATTCTGAGGGCCCAGAAAAAGAAAAGACATCTAGGCTAGAGTGAGAAGGCAACCTCTTTAAAGAGGTATTGGGACAAGAAAAAGTGAATACTTGTTCTAGATTTGCAACACATTCTGGGGAAAAAAAGAGCCTAGAGCTGGGCTTCAGAGGGCAAGCAGAGTTAGGCCTAAGGACTGATACCCTAGCCATAGAGATTATTGGACTTGAAGCACAGTATCCTAGCAGAGTCAAAACTTGACTCCCTATGAGGTAGACAAGGCAGGACAAATAGGCCATTTTACAGATGGGATACTGAGAACAAGAACAAAGAAGTGACATAGCTAAGGTTACCCACTGGTTACCCATTGGTTACTAGTAGAGCTGAGAGTCCAGGTTGGATCTCCTGACTCAGGGACAAACTGACAGGGTCCTGAGTATACTGGCCCACATGGGGCTATGATGTGAAGACAAAAATGTGGAGATAAGGCAATGTGTTCCCAACTCACAAGCCCTAAGTGTGGTAGGGGCTGAGGGTCAAGAACAAGGGAGACTTGGGGCCTTTCCATGTAACCTTGATATACTATTCCATCCTTTCTCTGTTCTTAGTGCTTTGCTGGAAAATGAGAAGAAGAAGCGTGAGATGGCAGAAAAGGAGAAGGAGAAGATCGAACGGGAAAAGGAGGAACTGATGGAGAGACTGAAGCAGATTGAGGAACAGACTAAGAAGGCTCAGCATGGTGAGGCTTAGAGTCATTTTTGAGACTGGGTTTTCCTAGAGCCTGACTTTATGAGCTGGAGACCCTTCTGCCTGAGCTGCAGACTCAGGCTGTATAATCCATATATGGCTACAGATAGATGAAAGATTGGGCAAGAGGAAGAGTGCCTAGAACTTTCTGCCAGCTGTGCTCTAGGGTGAAGCATCTCCAGAAAGGAAACTAGGTATTTCTTCTTCATATCTGCACTCTTCACCACTTTTCCCCCTTCTTCTCTTTCCAGAACTGGAAGAACAGACCCGCAGGGCTCTGGAGCTTGAGCAGGAGCGGAAGCGTGCCCAGAGTGAGGCTGAAAAACTAGCCAAAGAACGTCAAGAAGCTGAAGAGGCCAAGGAAGCCCTGTTGCAGGCCTCTCAGGATCAGAAGAAGACCCAGGAACAGCTGGTAAAGCTACCAAATGGGCCAGGATTGTGGTACCTGAATTTTCTTCTCTGCCTACCTATTCACAGTTACCCTTGCCTGCAGGCTGGCTTCTTCCAGCAGGGTGCCAGTGTATGGACCCCCAGCAGATGGCTTATTCAGAAGCAAGATGCAAAGTCATTGGTGTGGCCCAGAAATCTTTGCAAACTGTCTTCCGTAACTCTTACTTTTATTCTACTTTCTTCTTAGCCCTTGGGTATCTGAGCTGATGACCTGACAAAGGAAAGGGAGGGAGGAAGGAAGCAAAGGGATTTACACTTAATTGACTGCCTGTGTGTTACAAGCTATGTTCGTGACTTTTCCTTTCCCCTTATTTTCTTATTTCCTCTCCAATAACCCTATGAGGTTAACCCATATGGATACTATGCCCAGATAAGGAAATTAGGGCTCAGGGAGGTTTAAGAGACTTGTCAAGGGTCACACAATGTCACTGAATAAGGATGAGAACCCATTTTTGCCTCTCTTTGAAGGGTTTGCTCTCTAAATCATATGTAAGACTATGTGTCTATGCATTTATCAGGGAGGAGGGTTAGCATCCTTACTTTTATCATGTTTCCAAGGGTTCTGTGACTCAGAAATTAAGAACCTGTGGCCCAAATTCCTTGATATATGTTCTTCCCTTGTACTGTTTGGAGTGAGAGTACAGGAACTAAGACCTAGTTAGCAGAGGGAAGTTTCCTCTAGGATATCTGTCCAAGGTATGAGGGTGTGCATAAGCTTTTTCCCTTGTTCAGATCGTCTTGTGACACTACAGTGTCTTTCCTATACTTGTCCTGGGAGGAGTCTTAGTGGAAACCCTGAGCATTCTAGGAAAACAGGAAAGGTTCTGGTACTTTAGGTAGTGACACAGCGATCTCCAAAGCTTTATGGAGGCCCTAACTATGCAGTGGGCAGTAGTGTATGTAAGAGAGATTGAGAGGGAGAGGGATAGAGGGAAGGAGGGAGAGGGGGAGAGAGGAAAGAGAGAGAGAGAGAGAGAAAGAGATAGATGAGGAAGAGAGAAATGACATGTTTGTCTTTAAGAGGTCTATAGTCTAGATGGGGATCTCTGACTTATATGGAAATGATTTGGAGTTAAAGAATAGTAGATCTGAGAATAGGAGTGGTCTTCCAGGCTTCCTGGAGGAGGTGTGGTAAAAAGAGTCTCCAGAACAGCAAGCAAGTGGAACAGCAGGTTCCCTATTTGTTCCCCAGGGGAACTGGTGTTGAAGATACCTGGGGCCTGAGGACCAGAAGGCTCAGCTCTCACAACCTTCCAATTTATCCATAGGCCTTGGAAATGGCAGAGTTGACAGCTCGAATCTCCCAGCTGGAGATGGCCCGACAGAAGAAGGAAAGTGAAGCTGTGGAATGGCAGCAGAAGGTGAGACACAGTGCCCAGAGCAAAGCATTATGGGAAAGAGTACTATATGAATAAGTTTCAGTTCCTTAGATTCCTCAGATTTGGGCTCCTTACCCCTTCCATCCCTCCTTGACAGCAGGCATCATGGGAGAAAGAGCTCGAGGCTTTCTCAAATACTTCCCAGAATTCTCTAATACACCAGGACGTTAGTAAATTGCTCCTTATTATACAGCTGCTGAAATTAAAGACAGACAAAATGACTTGGGCTACCTGGTACCTGCCTCCTTCTGGGCCATTCTATGCACATGTAGGATGCCACAAGTTAGCCTGGTCTGACTGCTGGTCTTTCTTTCCCTCTGTTACTGGACAGGCTCAGATGGTACAAGAAGATTTGGAGAAGACCCGTGCTGAGTTGAAGACTGCTATGAGTACACCTCATGTAGCCGAGCCTGCTGAGAATGAGCAGGATGAGCAGGATGAGAATGGGGCAGAGGCCAGTGCTGACCTGCGGGCTGATGCCATGGCCAAGGACCGCAGTGAGGAGGAACGTACCACTGAGGCAGAGAAGAATGAGCGTGTGCAGAAGCATCTGAAGGTATCTAGGCAGGGCCAAAGGGCCAAAGATACCATGTGTATTCTCTAGACCATCTTGGGAGTTAGGTAGAGGAGCCTGTCTCAGTGGAGTGTGGGAGGCTGAGCCTTTCTCTAACAAGAGCTTTAAGGGTAGGCACCCATCACTTAGTCATCAGACCTGGCCCCCTATTCCTTGTTTTTTTCTTTTTGCCCCATACTCCATTTAACTTTTGTATTCAGAAAATACCCTGACCCGATTTCTACCATTATTCTACTCTTAGAGAATACCTGCCATCAATCAATTGGTCCCCTAAGTTTGTGGGGGATTTGTTTTATTTTTGCTCCACTGCAGTCCCAACAGGGCTGAAAATGGTCCTCAACAAATGTGTGTGTGTGTGTGTGTGTGTGTGTGTGTGTATGTGTTAGTGTATATAGAAAGAGAGGGGTGAATGTGTGTGGAGGGGGGTTAGAGAGAGAGAATCTGCTTAAGGGCAGGTAAAGTTAGATCAAGCCATTAACCCCTCATCCCCTTACACCTGCACAGGCCCTCACTTCAGAACTGGCCAATGCCCGCGATGAGTCCAAGAAGACTGCCAATGACATGATACATGCTGAAAACATGCGACTTGGCCGAGACAAATACAAGACCTTGCGTCAGATCCGGCAGGGCAATACCAAGCAGCGCATCGATGAATTTGAGTCGATGTAATGGTCACCCCAACTGTAGGGACCCCTCCTCCCTTCTTCCTTGCCCCCACACTCTTTTACTCTTGCCTAACTCACACTGTGCTGAAGCCACTAACTAGAACAGCCCTGGAGTCATGCCAAGCATTCAGTGTAGCCATGGGACCAAACCTAGCCCCTCAGCTCCCACTCACTTCCTTGGACAAGTAAATGGCCCACAATGGTGCCAATTGGACCCTCTTTCCCTCTGTCCCATTTAATATAGCTTACAGGAAAAGACCACTTCCTTAGCTCAGAGGCACTTCGCCCTTGATTTGGGAAATACCCCCTCATTTACTGTTGTTCTGTAGGGGTGAAGTGTGGTATTGGTTGAAAAATAACCCCCACATCCCTGCCACAGACTGCCTTCCTTTTCAGGGTCCTGTGATTTGCAGAAAATCACATGGTTTAGGAAAAGAGGCACGGCCCTAGGATGTCAAATGACCTAAGATTAGCCCTTCCAATTCCCATTTCTTCTAGAGTTATTTAGGCTTTATAATGATTGGAAGCTAAAAAGATGTTCAGTCATTCTTCTCTATGCCTTCCAGATGGGGCCCGTTACAAACTCAGTTCTAGTAAGTTTTATCCCTGAGTTTAGGAATTCAGTTTCTCCCCATGGTGAGATGGCAGGAGACAGTACCTTCAAGAGACTTCACCAATGTCTTAGAAGGCTGTTGGCCATTCACTTCAGGCAAGGCTGGATAGGAGAGCCTACCCTAATGTTTTATAGGAGCCTAGGCTTGTTTCAAGTGAGCTTTATGGGCGGAAAATGTATTCTGAGTTCCTTCCTTCATGGGATCTGCCCCTCCCCACTCCAACCCCCAAATTCCCTCCAGCTAGAATGGTAGGGATGGTTACCCAAAAACCTAGCCAGTTCCATCCAACACTCTTGCCAAAGGGAGGAAATGTTCACACTGGGCTTCAGTATTTTTTCTTCCAGGGTTCTAAGGTCACTTCTTTCATCAGAGCTTCCATCAGAGCTATGTGGGCCAACACTCCTGCTTCAGGGCCATCCATGCCTTAGTATGGTGAGCTCTGGAGCTTGATGCCAGTTGGTTCAATTGGTGAGTGGGTAGAAGATGCTGAGTGTGGTGAGAAAAGCCTTCAGCCTGGATCCCACTGTTTACTTGACCCCCTGAGATCCCTAATAGCTCCTTTCCCTCACCCCCTCCAAGGTGATGAATGGGCCCTGCTTCTGTTTAACAAACCTCTACCCAAGTCTTGCCCCAGCTGTGCTTCCCCTTGAAGTTGTAAACCAGAGAGCTGTTGGGGGCTCTGGTCTGGTCCCTTCTACACTCCAACCTCTTTCTTTCAACCCAGGATTAACCTCCCCTTCCTCTATGTTTATTGTGTGCTCTTTTTTTTTTACAAGTATTATATATTCTAGTGGCATCTAATTCAATATTGATTTCTGTGTTTCTTGCTAATGCACTCTTAGAAGATATTAGTCTTGAGGCAGGATCATTTTGGCCTCATTCCCTTACCATCTCCACACCTGGGAAGCATCTATTATATTATTAAAGAATATTTTGCCAGAAACATTATTGCAAGAAGCTTTCAGTATTAGTGATGTCACCTGTCACTATAGGTCCTAAAGTCCCTTCTTAAAATACTTGGTATTTGTTTCATTATTTTTATTTTGCCTTCTCCCAAGAGTTCAGTTCCCAAGGGGTTATACTGTCCTTCCATGCAATGCCCCTAGCCCAGAGCCCTTGGCTTTGATCCCTCCCTGACTTCATTCTGACTGACCTTGGGGAGTCATGTGCATTTCTGTGAATTATATTGACACTCTCTTGGTGATATGCCCTATACTAGCTAAATTCAAACCTGAAATTGTAGGGCAGTTTAGCTGCCTTAAGGGCAATAACCCATTCACAGGGAGGCTGGGAAGAAAGGTTAGATTTTGTATTTAGGTTTTTGTGTGTATGTGTATTTTGGGGGGTTTAAAAAAATATTTGGAGGGGTTTATGCTCAACTCATGTTCTGTTTCAGTGCCAATAAAAGTTAGGAAGACTTCTCTGTGACTTGATATTTTGTTGTAGTATGTATGAGTGGGTGGTTGTAAGATACTTTACTGTAATTTACATTCTGTATTCCACCTTCCAATCCTGGTCTCATTTCATACTCATTTCAGTCCTATGGAGAGTGGATATTACCATCCTCATTTTAGGAGGGAAGCAATGGACTTGAAAAAACACTACCCAAGTGACAAGACTGTCTGACTTAATTGCCTACACAGTTTCCAGGACTACAGGTCTTTTCCAGTGTAGGTGGGCCCTGAATTGATCATGGGATGCTCCTGGGCTCACTTGGACTTGGGGCTTTGGAATTTCTTGTGAAGGGTCGCTAGACTCCTCCTGGGATAGTCAGGCCCTGTCCTGCTTCCTTACTGGGAAGTACTCCAGGCTTGCCAATTTCCTACTACTTATTGCAGTTCCAATAAAGGTCAGAGAAATTACCTTGAACCCTGTTGCAAAAGGCAGTGAGGAGTGGAGTGTGAAGTGAAGATGGAGTGTATATATGTACAAAAGCTGTTGGGAAGTACTTTGTTGCTTATGAAACATGTCAATTTTATAACCTAAATGTAGTTATGCTAGTTTTACAGATGAGGAAACAGACCCAGGTAAGACTTCCAGGCTGTCTTGAACCTAGCACACTGTTTCATTTACCAGTCTCCTTCTTGGTGAACCACACTTGCACAGAAAAGTAAACCATGTATTATGTGGGCTTTAAATCCTTCACAAGAAAACTTTCAGCCAGTGGTGCCTAAATTGGTCTGCACATTGGATCCTGAGAAACGTAACAGAAACCCATGGGGGAGGGGAAGGGAAAAAAAAAAAAAGAGGTTAGAGTGGGAGAGAGCCAAAGCATAAGAGACTGTTAAAAACTGAGAACAAACTGAGGGTTGATGGGGGGTGGGAGGGAGGGCAGGGTGGGTGATGGGTATTGAGGAGGGCACCTTTTGGGATGAGCACTGGGTGTTGTATGGAAACCAATTTGACAGTAAATTTCATATATTAAAAAATAAAAATAAAAAAAAATAAAAAAAAAAATAAAAAAAAATAAAAGACCAGACCTCATCCTCAGATAAAATTACAATCTCTAGTAGTGGGATACAGACATCAGTGTATTTGATGATTCCAATGAGTAGCCAGACTTGGGAACCACTGCTCTGAGGACATACTATTTTTTAACTTTTTTTTTTATTTTTAAATTTTATTTTAATTCCAGTATAGTTAACATACAGTTATATTAGTTTCAGGTGTACCATACAGTGATTCAACAATTCCATACATAACCCAGTAGTCATCACAGCAAGTGCACTCTTTATCAACATCACCAATTTCACCCATCTTCCCTTTGCAATGTTATTGCAAATGGAAAAATTTCATTCCTTTTTATTGCTGAATAATATTCCATTATACGGTAGGAAACACAAAAGCAGCGAAAATGAATATTTATCTAAAAAATCAATGATCTCAAAATAAAAGGATATAAAATATGACAGTATACACCCAAAATGTAGGGAGGAGAGGAATAAAGAATGAGTTCAAACTTAACCATCAACTTAATATAGACTGCTATATGCAGAAGAATTTACACACAAACCTAATGGTAACCATATATCAAAAATGCAAAGAATAAAGAGAATGAAATCCAAATATATTACCAAAGAAAACCAGGAAACTGAAGAGAAAGACAAGAAATAATCAGAGAAAATCTTCAACCACAAAAGAAATAACAATATAATAATAAATACATATGTATCAATAATATTGAAAACAAGTGAACTAAATGCTCCAATAAAAAGACATAGGATGACAGAATATATATATATATATATATATATATATATATATATAAAACAAGCTCTATATGCCACCTACAAAAGACTCATTTTACATCAAAAAACATCTGAAGATTCAAAGTGAGGGGGTTGAGAAACATCTTGCTAATGGAGGTCGAATAAAAGCTGTAGTAACAATACTTATAATGAACTTAGATTAAAAAAAATTAATGTTTATTTGTTTTTGAGACTGTGAACAAGAGAGGGGCAGAGAGGGAAACACAGAATCTGAAACAGGCTCCAGGCTCTGAGCTATCAGCACAGAGCCTGACGTGGGGCTCGAACCCACAAACTGTGAGATCATGACCTGAGCTGAAGTCAGACGCTTAACCAAGCCTGAGCCACCCAGGCGCCCCTGAACATAGTAGATTTTAAAACAAAGTAACAAGAGATAAAGAAGGGCACTATGTCATAATTATTAGGACAATTCAAGCAGATATAACAAATGTAAATACTTATGCACCCAACATGGAGGCACCCAAATACATAAAACAGTTAATAAACATAAAAGAATGAATTGATAATGACACCATAATAGTAGGGGACTTTAACATCCCAATTACATCAATAGAGCCTCTAAGAATATAAACAAGAAAACAGTGGATTTGAATGACTGGACCAGGTGGACTTAACATATATCTAAAACAGTTCATCTGAAAACAGCAGAATACACATTCTTTTCAAGTGCACACAGAACACTCTCCAGACTATATCACATATTAGACCACAAAACAAGCTTCAACAAACTCAAGAAGATTGTAGTCATACCATACACCTATTCTGATCAAAATACTACGAAACTAAAAGTCAACCACAAGAAAACATCAGGAAATCCCACAAATACATGGAGGTTAAATAACACGCTACTAAACAATGAATGGGTCAACCAGGAAATGATATAAAAATTACATAGAAACAAATGAAAATGAAAAAACAATGGTCCAAAACTATTGGAATGCAGCAAGTGTGGTCTAATATGGAAGTTTTTAGTAATACAGGCAAACCTCAAGAAGAAAGAAAAATCTCAAATAACTTACCTAAGCTTACACCTAAAGGAACTAGAGAAAGAACAACAAACAAAAGGTAAAAACAGTAGAATTAAGGAAATAATAAATTTTGGAACATAAATAAATGATATAGAAAGTAAAAATACAGAGAGAAGATGGCGGCATAGGAGAACGCTGGGCTCACCACGCGTCCTGCTGATCACTTAGATTCCACCTACACCTGCCTAAATAACCTAGAAAACCGGCAGAGGATAAGCAGAAAGGAGTCTCCAGAGCCAAGCGCAGACGAGAGGCCCACGGAAGAGGGTAGGAAGGGCGGAAAGGCGGTGCAGGCTACACGGACTGGCGGGAGGGAGCCGGGGCAGAGGGGCAGCCTGCCGGCCAAGCAGAGCCCCCTAGTCTGGCTTGCAAAAGCAGAGGGGCCGGATGGAGTGTGTTCCGACAGCAAGCGGGACTTGACATCTGTAAGGTTATAAGCTAACAGCTCTGCTCAGAAAGCGGGAGGCTGGGGGACAAAGGAAGGGAGAGGTGTTGAGCCCTGGGACGACAGAGGTCAGCTTGGCGGGGAACAAAGGCGCCATCTCTCTCGCCCATCCCCCAGCCAAAATCCCAAAGGGAACCAGTTCCTGCCAGGGAACTTTCTTGCTCCACGCAAACACCCAACGCTGTGCTTCTGCGGAGCCAACCCTCTGGCAGCCGGTCTGACTCCCTCCCGCTGCCACACGGCCCCTCCTGAAGTGGACCACCTAAGGAGAAGCGAGCTAAGCCTGCCCCTCCTGCCCCCGTGCACCTTGCCTACCCACCCCAGCTAATATGCCAGATCCCCAGCACCACAAGCCTGGCAGTGTGCAAGTAGCCCAGACGGGCCACCCCACCCCACAGTGAATCCCGCCCCTAGGAGAGGGGAAGAGAAGGCACACACCAGTCTGACTGTGGCCCCAGCGGTGGGCTGGGGGCAGACATCAGGTCAGACTGCGGCTCCGCCCACCAACTCCAGTTATACACCACAGCACGGGGGAAGTGCCCTGCAGGTCCTCACCACTCCAGGGACTATCCAAAATGACCAAACGGAAGAATTCCCCTCAGAAGAATCTCCAGGAAATAACAACAGACAATGAACTGATCAAAAAGGATTTAAATAATATAACAGAAAGTGAATTTAGAATAATAGTCATAAAATTAATCGCTGGGCTTGAAAACAGTATAGAGGACAGCAGAGAATCTCTTGCCACAGAGATCAAGGGACTAAGGAACAGTCACGAGGAGCTGAAAAGCACTTTAAACGAAATGCAAAACAAAATGGAAATGACGACAGCTAGGATTGAGAGGCAGAGGAGAGAATAGGTGAACTAGAAGATAAAGTTATGGAAAAAGAGGAAGCTGAGAGAAAGAGAGATAAAAAAAATCCAGGAGTATGAGGGGAAAATTAGAGAACTAAGTGATACACTAAAAAGAAATAATATACGCATAATTGGTATCCCAGAGGAGGAAGAGAGAGGGAAAGGTGCTGAAGGGGTACTTGAAGAAATTATAGCTGAGAACTTCCTTGAACTGGGGAAGGAAAAAGGCATTGAAATCCAAGAGGCACAGAGAACTCCCTTCAGACGTAACTTGAATCGATCTTCTGCACGACATATCATAGTGAAACTGGCAAAATACAAGGATAAAGAGAAAATTTTGGAAGCAGCAAGGGATAAACATGCCCTCACATATAAAGGGAGACCTATAAGACTCGTGACTGATCTCTCTTTTGAAACTTGGCAGGCCAGAAAGGCTTGGCACGATACCTTCAGTGTGCTAAACAGAAAAAATATGCAGCCGAGAATCCTTTATCCAGCAAGTCTGTCATTTAGAATAGAAGGAGAGATAAAGGTCTTCCCAAACAAACAAAAACTGAACGAATTTGTCACCACGAAACCAGCCCTACAAGAGATCCTAAGGGGGACCCTGTGAGACAAAGTACCAGAGACATCGCTACAAGCATAAATCATACAAACATCACAATGACTCTAAACCCGTATCTTTCTATAATAACACTGAATGTAAATGGATTAAATGCGCCAACCAAAAGACATAGGGTATCAGAATGGATAAAAAAAACAAGACCCATCTATTTGCTGTCTACAAGAGACTCATTTTAGATCTGAGGACACCTTTAGATTGAGAGTGAGGGGATGGAGAACTATTTATCATGCTACTGGAAGCCAAAGAAAGCTGGAGTAGTCATACTTCTATCAGACAAACTAGACTTTAAATTAAAGGCTGTAACAAGAGATGAAGAAGGGCATTATATAATAATTACAGGGTCTATCCATCAGGAAGAGCTAACAATTATAAATGTCTTTTCACCGAATACCGGAGCCCCCAAATATATAAAACAATTACTCATAAACATAAGCAACCTTATTGATCAGAATGTGGTCATTGCAAGGGACTTTAACACTCCACTTACAGAAATGGATAGATCATCTAGACACACGGTCAGTAAACAAGGGCCCTGAATGATACATTGGATCAGATGGACTTGACAGATCTATTTAGAACTCTGCATCCCAAAGCAACAGAATATACTTTCTTCTCGAGTGCACATGGAACATTCTCCAACATAGACAACATACTGGGTCACAAAACAGCCCTTCGTAAGTATACAAGAATTGAAATTATACCATGCATACTTTCAGACCACAATGCTATGAAGCTTGAAATCAACCACAGGAAAAAGTCTGGAAAACCTCCAAAAGCATGGAGGTTAAAGAACGCCCTACTAAAGAATGAGTGGGTCAACCAGGCAATTAGAGAAGAAATTAAAAAATATATGGAAACAAAAATGAAAATACAAGAATCGAAACGCTTTGGGATGCAGCAAAGGCAGTCCTGAGAGGAAAATACATTGCAATCCAGGCCTAGCTCAAGAAACAAGAAAAATCCCAAATACAAAATCTAACAGCACACCTAAAGGAAATAGAAGCAGAACAGCAAAGGCAGCCTAAACCCAGCAGAAGAAGAGAAATCATAAAGATCAGAGCAGAAATAAACAATATAGAATCTAAAAAAACTGTAGAGCAGATCAACGAAACCAAGAGTTGGTTTTTTGAAAAAATAAACAAAACTGACAAACCTCTAGCCAGGCTTCTCAAAAAGAAAAGGGAGATGACCCAAATAGATAAAATCATGAATGAAAATGGAATGATTACAACCAATCCCTCAGAGATACAAACAATTATCAGGGAATACTATGAAAAATTATATGCCAACAAATTGGACAACCTGGAAGAAATGGACAAATTCCTAAACACCCACACTCTTCCAAAGCTCAATCAGGAGGAAATAGAAAGCTTGAACAGACCCATAACCAGCGAAGAGATTGAATCGTTATCAAAAATCTCCCAACAAATAAGAGTCCAGGACCAGATGGCTTCCCAGGGGAGTTCTACCAGACGTTTAAAGCAGAGATAATACCTATCCTTCTCAAGCTATTCCAAGAAATAGAAAGGGAAGGAAAACTTCCAGACTCATTCTATGAAGCCAGTATTACTTTGATTCCTAAACCAGACAGAGACCCAGTAAAAAAAGAGAACTACAGGCCAATATCCCTGATGAATATGGATACAAAAATTCTCAATAAGATACAAGCAAATCGAATTCAACAGCATATAAAAAGAATTATTCATCATGATCAAGTGGGATTCATTCCTGGGATGCAGGGCTAGTTCAACATCCGCAAATCACTCAATGTGATACATCACTTTAATAAAAGAAAAGATAAGAACCATATGATCCTGTCAATCGATGCAGAAAAGGCCTTTGACAAAATCCAGCAGCCTTTCTTAATCAAAACCCTCGAGAAATTTGGGATAGAAAGAACATACTTAAAGATCATAAAAGCCATTTGTGAAAAGGCAACAGCTAACATCATCCTCAATGGGCAAAAACTGAGAGCTTTTTCCCTGAGATCAGGAACACGACAGGGATGCCCACTCTCACGGCTGTTGTTTAACATAGTGTTGGAATTTCTAGCATCAGCAATCAGACAACAAAAGGAAATCAAAGGCATCCAAATTGGCAAAAATGAAGTCAAGCTTTCACTTTTTGCAGATGACATGATATTATACATGGAAAATCCGATAGACTCCACCAAAAGTCTGCTAGAACTGATACATGGATTCAGCAAAGTTGCAGGATACAAAATCAATGTACAGAAATCAGTTGCATTCTTATACACTAACAATGAAGCAACAGAAAGACAAATAAAGAAACTGATCCCATTCACAATTGCACCAAGAAGCATAAAATACCTAGGAATAAATCTAACCAAAGATATAAAAGATCTGTATGCTGAAAACTATAGAAAGCTTATGCAGGTAATTGAAGAAGATATAAAGAAATGGAAAGACATTCCCTGCTCATGGATTGGAAGAATAAATATTGTCAAAATGTCAATACTACCCAAAGCTATCTACACATTCAATGCAATCCCAGTCAAAATTGCACCAGCATTCTTCTCGAAACTAGAACAAGCAATTCTAAAATTCATATGGAACCACAAAAGGCCCCGCATAGCCAAAGTAATTTTGAAGAAGAAGACCAAAGCAGGAGGCATCACAATCCCAGACTTTAGCCTCTACTACAAAGCTGTAATCATCAAGACAGCATGGTATTGGCATAAAAACAGACACATAGACCAATGGAATAGAATAGAAACCCCAGAAGTAGACCCACAAAAGTATGGCCAACTCATCTTTGACAAAGCAGGAAAGAACATCCAATGGAAAAAAGACAGTCTCTTTAACAAATGGTGCTGGGAGAACTGGACAGCAACATGCAGAAGATGGAAACTAGATCACTTTCTCACACCATTCACAAAAATAAACTCAAAATGGATAAAGGACCTGAATGTGAGACAGGAAACCATCAAAACCCTAGAGGAGAAAGTAGGAAACGACCTCTCTGACCTCAGCCGTAGCAATCTCTTACTCAACACATCCCCAAAGGCAAGGGAATTAAAAGCAAAAATGAATTACTGGGACCTTATGAAGATTAAAAGCTTCTGCACAGCAAAGGAAACAACCAACAAAACTAAAAGGCAAACAACAGAATCGGAAAAGATATTTGCAAATGACATATCAGACAAAGGGCTAGTATCCAAAATCTATAAAGAGCTCACCAAACTCCACACCCGAAAAACAAATAACCCAGTGAAGAAATGGGCAGAAAACATGAATAGACACTTCTCTAAAGAAGACATCCGGATGGCCAACAGGCACATGAAGAGATGCTCAACGTCGCTCCTCATCAGGGAAATACAAATCAAAACCACACTCAGATATCACCTCACGCCAGTCAGAGTGGCCAAAATGAACAAATCAGGAGACTATAGATGCTGGAGAGGATCTGGAGAAACGGGAACCCTCTTGCACTGTTGGTGGGAATGCAAATTGGTGCAGTCACTCTGGAAAGCAGTGTGGAGGTTCCTCAGAAAATTAAAAATAGACCTACCCTATGACCCAGCAATAGCACTGCTAGGAATTTACCCAAGGGATACAGGAGTACTGATGCATAGGGGCACTTGTACCCCAGTGTTTATAGCAGCACTCTCAACCTTAGCCAAATTATACAAAGAGCCTAAATGTCCATCAACTGATGAATGGATAAAGAAATTGTGGTTTATATACACAATGGAGTACTACATGGCAATCAGAAAGAATGAAATATGGCCCTTTGTAGCAACGTGGATGGAACTGGAGAGTGTGATGCTAAGTGAAATAAGCCATACAGAGAAAGACAGATACAATATGTTTTCACTCTTATGTGGATCCTGAGAAACTTAACAGAAACCCATGGAGGAGGGGAAGGAAAAAAAAAAAGACGTTAGAGTGGGAGAGAGCCAAAGCATAAGAGACTGTTAAAAACTGAAAACAAACTGAGGGTTGATGGGGGGTGGGAGGGAGGGGAGGGTGGGTGATGGGTATTGAGGAGGGCACCTTTTGGGATGAGCACTGGGTGTTGTATGGAAACCAATTTGACAATAAATTTCATTAAAATAAAGAAAGTAAAAATACAATAGATGGGATCAATGAAATCAGGAGGTGGTTCTTTGAAAACATCAATAAAATTTTTTGAAAATTTTATTTATTTTTGAGAGAGTGTAAGTGGGGTATGGGTATCGAGAGAGGGAGACAGAGGATCTAAAGCAGGCTGACAGTAGAGAACCCAATGTTGGTATCTGAGCTCACGAACTATGAATTCATGACCTGACATGAAGTCGGATGATTAACCAATTGAACAACCCAAGTGCCCCCCCAATCAATAAAATTGATAAACCTCTCACCAGACATCAAGATAAAAGAGAAAAGACTCAAATAAAGAAAATCATAAATGAGAGAGGAGAAATAAAAACCAACACCAAGGAAATACAACAAATTAGAGAATATGATGAAAAACTGCATGCCAACAAATTGGACAACCAGGTAGAAATGGATAAATTCCGAGAAACAAATAAATTACAAAAACTGAAACAGGAGGAAATTAAAAATGTGAATAGACCAATAGCCAGCAAATAAACTGAATTAGTAATAAAAAAAAAACGCCCAACAAACAAAAGTCCAGTGCCAGATGGCTTCACAGACAGAATCTAGCAAACATTTACAGAAAAGTTGATACCTATTCTGCTCAAATTATTCCAGAAACTGGAAAGGGAAGAAAAACTTCCAAATTCATTCTATGAGGCCAGCATTACCCTGATACAAAAGCAAATCAAAGCACCACTAAAAACAAGGACTATAGGCCAATATTCTTGATGAACATTGATGCAAAAATCCTCAACAAATTACTAGCAAACCAATTCCAACAATACATATTAAAAAATCATGAATCACGAGCAAATGATATTTATTCCTGGGTTGCAAGTGTTGTTCAGTATTCACAAATCAATCAACATGATACAGCACATCAAGAATCAGAAAGGATTAAAAAACGTATGATCATTTCAATAGACACAATAAAAGCATTTGACAAAGCACAGCATCCATTCATAATGAAAACCTTCAAAAAAGTAGGTTTAGAGGGAATTCATCTCAATATAATAAAGGCCATATATTAAAAACACACAGTTAACGTCATTCTTAGTGGAGAAAAGCTGTGAGATTTTTCCCTAATTTCAGAACAAAGACATGGATATCCACTCTTACCACCTTTAGTGAACATAGTACTGGAAATCCCAGCCACAGCAGTCAGAAACAAAAAGAAATAAAGGCATCCAAATTGGTAAGGAAGAAGTAAAACTGTCACTATTGCAGATGACTTGATACTCTTTATAGAAAACGCAAAAGACTCCACCAAAACACTATTAGAACTGATAAGCAAATTCGGTAATATTTCAGGATACAAAATCAATGCACAGTAATCTGTTACATTTCTATTCGCCAACAATGAAGCACAGGAAGAGAAATTAGGGAATCAATCACATTTAAAATTGCACCAAAAGTGGTAAAATACCTAGGAATAAACCTAACCAAATAAGTGGAAAACCTGTACTCTTAAAAGTATAAAACACTGATGAAAGATATTAAAAATGACACAAAGATTGAAGCATACTTCTTGCTCATGGATTGGAAGAACAAATATTGTTAAAATGTCTATACTATCCAAAACAATATACACATTTAATGCAATTTTTATCAAAATACTAATAGTATTTTTCACAGAGCTAGAAAAATCCAAAATTTGTAATCAACCACAAAAGAACCTGAGTAGACTAAGCAATTTTGAAAAAGAAAACCAATGATGGACATAATCCAATTCCAACTTCAAGTTATATTGCAAAGCTCTAGTGATGAAAACGCTTTGGTACTGCCACAAAAATAGACACATAGATCCAAAGAAACAGAATAGAAAACCCAGAAATAAACCCACAAGTATATGGTCAATTAATCTTCAACAATACAGGAAAGAATATCCAATAGGAAAAAAACAGTCTTTTTAATAAATGGGGTTGGGAAAACTGGACAGCAACATGCAAAAGAATGAAATAAACTTACACCATACACGAAAATAAATTCTAAGTGGACTCAAGACTTAAAGTAATACATAAAACCATAAAAATCTTAGAAAAGAACAAAGGCAGTAACTTCTTTGACATTGATTGTATGTAGCAAGTTTTTTCTATATATGTCTCCGAAGGCAAGGAAAACAAAAGCAAAAATAAACTATTGAGACTACATCAAAATAAAAAGCTTCTGCACAGCAAAGGAAACAATCAACAAACTAAAAATCAATCTTCAGAATGTGAGAAGATATTTGCAAATGACATATCTGATAAAGGGTTAGTATCCAAAATATTAAGTAACATATAAAAATCAACACCCAAAAGACAAACAGTCCAATTAAAAAATATGCAAAGGACATGAACAGACATTTCTCCAAAGACATCCAGATGGCTCACAGACACATGAAAATATGTTCATTATCTCTTATGATCACAACTACAATGAGATATCACCTCATACCTGTCAAAATGACTAAAATCAAAAATATAAGAAAAAAATATATAAGAAACAGTGGGTGTTGGCAAGGATGTGGAGAAAAAGGAACATTCGTGCATTGTTGATGGGAATGTAAACCGGTACAGTCACCGTGGAAAGCAGTAAGGAAGTTCCTCAAGAAATTAAAAATAGAACTACCCTATGATCCAGGAATTGCACTATTGGGTATATACCCAACAAATACAAAAACACTAATTCAAAGGGATATTAGCACCTCTATGTTTACAGCAGCATTAATTACAATAGCCGAACTATGGAAGCAGAAGCAGTCCAAGTGTCCATCAATAGATGAATTAGGATGAGTAGATAAAGAACTGGTACACACAACACACACACACACACACACACACACACACACACACACAAGAATATTGTTCAGCCATCAAAAACCATGAAATATTACCATTTGCAATGACGTGAATGGAGATAGAGACTATAATGCTAAATGAAATAAGTCAGAGGACAAATACCATATGATTTCACTCATCTGGCAATTTAAGAAACAAAATAAACAAGCAAATGGGAAAAAAAGAGGGAGAGTCAAACCAAGAAACAAATTCTTAACTGTAGAGAAAAAACTAAGGGTTACCAGAGGGGAGCCAGGTGGGAAAATGGGTTAAATAGGTGATGAGATTCAGGAAGACACTTGGCCATGTTGAGCACTGGGTGTTGCACGGAATTGTTGAATCAGTATATTGTACACTGGACACTAAAGTAACACTATACACTAACTAACTGAAAACAACATAAAAACTTAAAAAAAATAAGAAAGCAATTAACAAAACAATAAATGCATTCCTATCAATAATTGCTTTAAATGTAAATGAACTAAATGCTGCAATCAAAAGAGATAGGATAACTGAATGGATAAACACCACCACCAACAGCAATAACAAATGAGATCCATCGATATGCTACTTACAAGTGTTGCCTCAGACCTAAAGACACATTTAGACTGTAAGTGAAGGTACAGAAAAAGATGTACCATGCAAATAAAAGTGGAAAAAAACAGTCAAGATAGCAATACTCATATTAGACAAAATAGACTTTAAAACAAAGATTGAAGATTATGAAGTAAAATGGTGATGTAGAAAGACCCTGAACTCCTCTTCCATGGAGCACATCAAATTACACCTATTTATAAACCAATTCCTCCTGAAGAAGATCTGAGGGCTGACTGAACTGCTTCTGCACAAGAAAAGGTAGGAAAGAATGGTGAAAGAAAACAGTTAAGTGAGACAGAGACACAGTAATGAAGGAAGCTCCTATCCCTGATGCTACAATCTTCAGTGGGGAGGGATAGTACTGAAGGACCAGGAGCAGATTCCTCTGTCCTTGGGCACAGAAAAAGGTGGCAATTTAAAAGCAACCAGCATATAAAGGAGCCAGCCCTAGAATTCTGCCAAACAGTGGGAGGGCTGCTGGAACTCTCTTTTGGTCACAGGGACCAGAGAATGGCATGGTTTATATCCTCCCCTCCACCTCGGAAGTGCAGACCAGAACAGGGTCCAGATTCCAAAATTGCGTGCCACCTCAGCAAACACCTGGTCCCTTAACCCACACCAGTCTTGGACACCCTGTCACATAAAAAAAAAAAAAGGCATGGATTAAAAGAAAAACTATGCATCAGCACTCCTGTATCCCTTGGGTAAATTCTTAGTAGTGTTATTGCTGGGTCATAGGGTAGTTCTATTTTTTAATTTTTTGAGGAGGGCACTTGGGATGAGCACTGGGTATTGTATGTAAGCGAATTTGACAATAAATTATATTTAAAAAAGAAAAACTAGCATATAAAAAAGTCACTACCACAACTCCACCAAATTACCAGGAGGCTGCTAGAAATCTCTCCTGATGGAAGAAACTGAGAAACACAGTCTATACTCCTCCTCTACCTAAAAAAGCACAGACCAGTGCATATTTTGAGTGCCTAACTAGCCTCAGTGAGCCCTGGGCCCATAGCCTATAATATCTCCAGCCATCTTACCAAAATGGCCACAAAGTGGTGCACAATGAGACACCACTGTTTAGTGCCCACTACAGCTCCAGCCTTTGCATTAAGGTGACACCAGCATGAATCACCCTTGAACATGCCACCCTTGCATACAGCTCAGCTTCAGCTTTCCTTCCCATTCACCCTCAATGTGGAGAGTCCCAGAACAAGACAGCTTGTAACCACTTTAGCATCCATTGTCCTGCTAGAACACGTTTTGCATGGAGAGCCCAGGGAACAACACCAGTGCATTCCATATTAACTTTAGGCACCCCCTTCATGGAATGCCCCAGAACCCTGTAACTTGTATCCCACCTCAGCTTCTGTCACTCCTCCAGGCATACTTCGCCCTGTATGAAGAATCTTAGAAAACCCTGGCTTGTACCTACACTGGGGGCACCTTCTGCAAAATGAGTCCAGTCCTACACACTGCCTTAGCTCCAGCCACCCTGCCAAAGCAACCCCTGCACAGAGCACCCTAGGACACACAGGCTTTCACCCATTAGAACTTTAACTCTCCTCCAAGTTCTGCACAGTAAGGACACCTCAGCCTACACCCACTTCAGCTTTAGTTGTCCTGATAGACTGCCTGCTACACAGAAAGGCCCATGACCAGGGATGACTAGGGAAGATGGTGGCAGAGTAGGAGGGCCCTAGGCCCATCTTGTCTCACTAACACAACTCAATAACGGTCAAATCATCCTAAATACCATAGAAATTGACATGAAGACTGACAGAACAAACTCCACAACTAAAGGGAAAGAAGAGGCCACATTGAAGAAGGTAGGAAGTGTGGAGGCATGGTTTAGGGAAGAAATAGATCATGGGTGCTGTGGAGAAGAGGGAGCTATGGTGATGGAGAAGGGATGGAGAGAGGGAGGAGTACATAGGAGAATGCACAAGGAGAACATTTCCCCCAAAGCCATTGGCTTGGAAAATGAGAAGGGCTGAATTTCATAATTTCTTACAACCAGCAGGGCTTGAAGACAGGAGTTTTAAGGTCAGTGGGCTTGACTGGGATACCACCTGAAAAGCACTGCAATACTAGATAGAGGCAGGCAAACAAGCAGGAAAGGGGGAGCAGACAGCATGGAAACAGTGATCTGAAAAAATGCTTGGGGCAGAGTGGGGAGATTATTCAGTCTTCTTGGAGAAAATCCCTGAGAGACAGCATTCAAAGGGATACCTCACTGGGAACAAAGGAGTTGGCTGGAGCCCATTTACCTCCCACACCCATCAGCATAAACACAGTCACTTGACTTGTTGACACTGGCTGACTAAATTGCTTACACAAAACTCCATGTCCCTGTGCTCTGATGAGACTGCCTTTCTCAGTCAAAGTTGCCTTAGTCCCAGCATGGCAGGCCCTTCCCCCAGAAGACCAGCACAAACCGCATCCTACACCACGTCTCTAAATCCTGGAGTTGTAAAGGTCAACAAGCTTGACTGGGATAGAGCCAGGAAAGCACTGCACTGTTCCTGGAGAGAAGGCAGGCAAAAAGCCCTGAGACAGATAGGGTGCAAACTTCAATTTGAAGAACACCTGGGGACCGCAGGAGACTATTCTTTATTCCAGAAGCACTTCCCTGTCTCTGAAAGCCTTCAATAGACACCTCTCTAGGAACAAAGGAGCTGGCTAGCAACATTTCCCTCCCCCATCCCTAAGATAAACACAGAGTCACCTGGGGGAAGCAGCTCAGTGCAGACATAAGCTGCCTAACTTGCTTACATGAAACCACATAGCCCTGTGTTCTGTGGGACTACCCTTCTCAGTCAAGCTCAGTCACAGCACATTAGGCCCTTACCTCAGAAAACTAGCACAAACTTTTCCCCACACCACATCTCCAGAACAGAATGTTCTGCAAAGCCTCAGTTCTGTTGGAGTTGATGTCAGGTCTCATTTCACAAGCAGATAAGAGTACACTTAGTTAAAACATACCACATTAAGGCCATGAACCACACATTGCCCACAACAGGCAAGGAGACAACTGCAGACAACTGGTCTGAAGGATAGAGCAGCCACAACACAACGTGTGAGTACACACAGCACAAACCAGAGACACTCCCTGAAGCACCAGGCACTGGACACTACACGACCTTTTCTTCATAAAGCCATTATGTTCAGAACCAGGACACATAACTGGACTTTATAATGCAGAGAAGAAAGCTGAGACTTAGACAAAATGCCAATATGGAGAAATTTATTCCAAATTAAAGAACAAGATGAGGCTACAGTGAGAGATCTAAGGGGAATAGTTATAAATAACATGCTCAAGGAAGAATATAAAGCAAAAATAATAAAAATCATAAAATAATCACTGGGCTCGAGAAAAGAAAAGAACACATCAGGTACACTTTTACCACAGTGATAAAAGAGTTAAAAAAGAATCAATTGGAAATGAAGAACACAATAAATGAGTTTAGAAACAGACTCAATGCAATCAGTAGCAGGCTAGAAGAAGCATAAGAATGACTTAGTGACCTAGAAGACAAAATAATGGGAAAAAAATGAAGCTGAACAAAAGAGAGATAGAAGAATTAGGCAACATAAGAATAGACTTAGGGAACTCAGCGACTCCATCAAACATAACATTTGTATTATAGGACTCCCATTGGAAGAAGAGAGAAAACAGGGGTGAACGGGGAGGACCTGGGTGGCTCAGTTGACCGGGCATCTGACTTTGGCTCAGGTCATGATCTCATGGTCCACAAGTTCCAGCCCCATTGGGATCTGGGTTGACAGCTCAGAGCCTGAAGCCTGCTTTGGATTCTGTCTCCCTTTCTCTCTGCCCCCCCTCCCTCCACTCTCTCATTCTCTCTCTCTCTCTCTCTCTCTCTCTCTCTCTCTCTCTCTCAAAGGTAAATACACATTTAAAAATTTAAAAAAAGAGAGAATTTTATGAAAAACCATATGCCAACAACTTGGACAACCTGGAAGAAATGGATAAATTCTTAGAAATATATAAACTACCAAAACTGAAACAGGAATAAATATAAAACATGAACAGACTGAACATGAGTAAAGAAATAGAATAAGTAATAAAAAGTCTTCCAACAAACAAAATTCCAGGGCCAGATGGTTTCACAGCCACATTCTACCAAACATTTAAAGAAGAGTTAACACCTATTCTTCCCAAACTATTCCAAAAAGATAAAAAAATGTAGGGAAAACTCCCAAATTCTTTTTATGAGGCCAGCATTGCACTGATTCCAAAACCAGAGAAAAAAGTCCACTAGAAAAGAAACCACAGCCTAATATTCCTGATGAACATGGATGCATAAAATCTCAACAAAATATTAGCAAACGAAACCCAAAAGTAAATTAAAGGAATAATTCACCATGATCAAGTAGAAGATTTATTCCTGGGCTGCAAGTGGTTCAATATTCACAGATCAATTAATGTGATACATATTAATAAAATAACATATAAGAACCACATGATCCTCTCAATGGGATGCAGAAAAAGCCTTTGACAAAATACAACATCTATTCATTATAAAAACCCTCCACAAAGTAGAGATAGAGGGAACATACTTCAACATAATAAAACTAATATACAAAAAAAAAACAGCTAATATCATCCTCAGGAATAAGACAGGGATGACCACCCCTGCCATTTTTTATTTAACATAGTACTGGAAGGCCTACCCTCAGCAATCAGACAACAAAAATAAACAAAAGGCATCCAAATCAACAAAGAAGTAAAACTTCACTATTTGCAGTTGACATGATACTCTATATAGAAATCCTGAAAGGCTTCACCAAAAACATGGTAGACCTGATACACAAATTCAGTAAAGTCGCAGGATACAAAATCAACGTACAGAAACCTGTTGCGTTTCTGTACACCAACAATGAAGCAGCACAAAGGGAAATATAGGATTCAATCTCATTACAATTACATTAAGAACAATAATATACTTAGGAAAAAACCTACCCAAAGAGGTGAAAGACCTGTACTCTGAAAACTATAAAACACTGATTACAGAAATTGAAGATGATGCAATGAAATGGAAAAACATTCCATGCTCATGAATTGGAAGAACAAATATAACAAATATTGTTAATACGTGTATACTAACCAAACAATCTTCACATCTAATGCAATCCTTATCAAAATACCAACAGCATTTTTCACAGAACTAGAACAATCCTTAAATTTGTATGGCACCACAAATGACCACATATAGCCAAAGCATCCTTGAAAAAGAAAAGAAAACCTGCAGGCATAACAGTTCCAGACTTCATGTTATAGTACAAATCTGTAGTCATCAAAACATTATGGTACTGGCACAAACATAGACACATAAGTAAATTGAACAGAATAGAAAACCCAGAAGTTAACCAACAACTGTATGGTCAATTAATCTTTGACAAAGAAGGAAACAATATCCGATAGAAAAATAACAGTGTCCTCAACAAATGTTATTGGGAAAACTGGAAAGCAACATGCAAAAGACTGAAACTGGGCCACTTGCTTACACCATATTCAAAAATAAATTAAAAATAGGTTAAATACCTAAATGTGAGACAGGAAACCATAAAATCCTAGCAGAGAACAAAGGCCATAACCTCTTTGACATTAGTCATAGACTTTTTCCTACATATGTCTCTTGAGGCAAGGGAAATAAAAGCAAATGCAAAGTATTGGGACTTCATCAAAATCAAAATCTTTTGCACAGCAAAGGAAATAATCAACAAAACTAAAAGGCAACTTTTGAAATGTAAGAAGATATTTGCAATGACATATCTGATAAAGGGTTAGTATCTAAAATATATAAAGAACTTAAAAAACTCAACACCCCAATATTTAATAATCCAATTAATAAATGGACAGTAGACATGAATAGAAATTTTTCAAGAAGACATAAACGTGGTCAACAGGTATACAAAAGATGATCAACATCATTGATGATCAAGGATATACACATCAAAACTACAATGAACTACCACCTCACAATCGTCAGAATGGCTAAAATAAACCACATAAGAAAGAAGAGATCTTGTCGAGAATGTGGAGAAGGGGAACCCTTTTACATTGTTGGTGGGAATGCAGACTGGTGCAGCCACTCTGGAAAACAGTATGGAGAGTTCTCTAAAATTTAAAAATAAAACTGTCTTACAATTCAGCAACTGTATTACTAGGTATTTACCAAAGAATAAAAATGCTGATTTGAAGAGATACATGCACCTCAGTGTTTATAGCAGCATTATCAATAATAGTCAAATTATGGAAGCAGTCTAGGTGTCCATCAACTTATGAATGGATAAAGAAGAGTTGGTACACACACACACACACACACACACTCACACACACACACACACACAGTATTCCTCAGCCACAAAAAAAGAATTAAATCTTGTCATTTGCAATGATGTGGATGGAGCTAGAGAATATTATGCTAAGTGAAATAAGTCAGTCAGAGCAAGACAAAAACCATATAATTTCACTTAATATGTGGAATTTAGGAATAAAACAAAAAAATCACAACATGAAAAGAGAGAGGCAGGGTGGGGGGGACCAGGAAACAGAGTATTAACTGTAGAAAACAAACTGATGATTACCAGAGGGGAATGGGTGGGAGAACCAGTTGATTAGGTGATTGGTTTAAGGAGTGCACTTATGATGAGCACCAGTTGATTTATGGAAGTGTTGAATCATTATATTATACACTTGAAACTAATATTACACTATATGAACTAACTGGAATTTATATAAAACTTTAAAAAAGTCCCATAACCTCTCAGCTTGCATTACACCTCAAGCCCAGAAGCTGTCCCAGGGCACCTTCTCTGTGGAGAGCCTGGGGACACCCTGGATAATACCCTTCAGCTTCAGCTACCTTGGCAAAGTATCTTCTCTGTGTAGAGTCTTGGGACATCCTGACTTGCCACCATTTTATCCTTGGTTGTCCTGCCAGGGCATCAGCTGTGTGAAGAACCCAGAAACCACACGGATATTCACACACTTCAGCTTTAGCTGTCCTTACAGGGACACTGTGTGGAGGGCCCCAGAACCCACAGCTCATGCCAGCCACTACTATTATCAGACAACAAAAGTAAGCAAGAACACAGTCTATATAGAGGGTGGTAATACACAAGACCATTACTTCAAGCTTAAAAGGAGTAGCTGTTTAAAAAAAAGTGAAGTTTTCTCACCTAAGTGAAGTTGTTTCACCTAATCCTTAGAAACAAGCACAGAAAGTCAAGCAAAACGTGGAGACAGAGGTATATGCTCAAAAAGTAAGAATAAGAAAAAAAAACTCAGAAAAGCGACTAAATGAAACAGATAACAAATATGCTTGAGAGAGGATTTAAAGTAGTGATCATAAAAATATTCACCAGGTTGGAGAGAAGAGTGAAAAAACTCAATAAGACCTTCAATAAAGAGATAGCAAACATGAAAAAGAACTAATCGGAGCTGAAGAATACAATAATTAAAATTTAAAAAAAAGAGCACTAGGGAATATCAACAACATTAGCAGATGGCAAAGAATGTATCAGAAATCAAGAAGACAAGGTAATGGAAAGCACCCAAGCTGAATGACCAAAAGAGAAAAAAAAAGCTTCAAAAAAGGATAAATTAAGGGATCACTTGGAAAGCATCAGTCAAACATTCACATTGTAGATATACCAGAAAAAAAAAAAAAGAAGAAGAAGAAGAGGCAGACAAAGGGGCAGAAAAGTTATTTAAGGAAATATTAGCTGAAGCCTCCCAGACCTAGGGAAGGAAATATATATCCAGGTTCAAGAAGCACAGAGAGTTCCAAATAAGATAAATATAAAGATATCCACAGCATGACACAAAATAATTAAAATGCCAAAGGTTAAAGATAAACAGAACGTATTAAAAGCAGTAAGAGGGAAAATTTAATTACAAAAGGTTAACTACAAGGAAAACCCTATAAGACTATCAGCTGATTTTTCAGAAGAAACTTTGCATGGCGGAAGGGAGAGGCATGATATACTCAAGGTTCTGAAAGGAAAACAACAACAACAACAACAACAAATACTCTAGCTGTCAAGGATATCATTTATATAGGAGGAGACATGAAGAGTTTATATCATTTATATAGAAGGAGAGATGAAGGGTTTCCCAAACAAACAACAGTTAAATGAAATTACCACCAACCAAGTCTTACAAGAAACGTTAAAGGGACTTTTTATAGGTAGAAAACCATGGCCATACTTAGATGTAACAAAATTATAAATAAAAATATGTCAACTATGACAACATATGCATAAAATGTTGATGAGGGAGTAAAGAAGAAGAAATAATTTTTGTTTAGAATGTGTTTGAACTTAATTGACCAGCAAGTTAATATAAACAGGTATATAATTTGGATATCATATATGAACCTCATGGTAACCATAAACCCAAAACCTATGATAGATACACAAATAATAAAAGGAAAGAAAGCCAAAAATAATACTGCATAAACTCATCAATAACAAAAAAAGGAGGAGAGAAGAACAAGGAAAAACTATAAAAAGAAACAATATAAGGGGCGCCTGGGTGGCGCAGTCGGTTAAGCGTCCGACTTCAGCCAGGTCACGATCTCGCGGTCTGTGAGTTCGAGCCCCACGTCAGGCTCTGGGCTGATGGCTCGGAGCCTGGAGCCTGTTTCCAATTCTGTGTCTCCCTCTCTCTCTGCCCCTCCCCGTTCATGCTCTGTCTCTCTCTGTCCCAAAAATAAATAAAAAACGTTGAAAAAATTTTAAAAAAAAGAAACAATATAAATAACAAAATATCAATAAGTACATACATATCAATAATTAGTTTAAATGTAAATGGCCTGAGTACTGCAGTTAAAAGACATACGGTGGTAGAATGGATAAAAACCAAGACTTATTTATATTCTAACTACAAGAGACTCATCTCAGACCTAAAGACACATCCAGACTTACAGTGAAGGGACAGAAAAACATTTACCATGCAAATAGAAGTGAAAAACAGCAGCCAGGGTAATAATATTTATACCAGACAAAACAGACTTTAAGAAAAGAGACTATAACAAGAGATAAAGAAATACATTCCATAATGATAAAAGGATCAATCAATCAAACAAGAGGATACAGCACCCAGCAGCAGAACACCCATACACATAAAGCAAATAATAAAAGAGATATAAAGAAAAATAGATGATAACACAATAATATTGGGGGCTTTAACACCTTACATGTATGGATGATCATCCAGGCAGAAAATCAATTAAAAAAAAAAGTGTTTTATGATGACACCTTAGAGCAGATTGACATACACATATATACAGAACATTCCATCCTATACCAGCAGAATATACATTGTTTTCAAGTGCACATGGAATATTATCCAGAATAGATGACATGTTATTAAAAAGAAAACAAGCTGCAATAAATTTAAGAATATTGAAATAATAACATGCTTCTTTCTTACCACAAGAGTATGAAATTAGAAATCAATCTGAAGAAAAAAACTGGAAACAACACAAACACATGGAGGCTAAACAACATGATACTAAACAACCAATGGGTCAGTAAAGTAATCAAATAAGAAGTTTTTAAAAATACATGTAAACAAATGAAAGTGAGAATCCAACAGTATAAAATCTTTAGGACACAACAAAAGCAGCTCAAGGAGGGATACAGGTCTACTTCAAGAAACAAGAAAAACAATCAAGTAAACAATCTAACCTTACTCTTAAACAAAATAGAAAAAGAAGAAGCCCAAGGTGAATAGAAGTAAAGAAATAATAAAGATCAGAACAGAAATAAAGACTAAATAATATTAAAAAAAATAATGTAACTAAGAGCTGGTTCCTTGAAAAGATAAATAAAATTCATAAACCCTCAACTATGAGAGAGACAAAGAGACAGAGACAGAGACAGAGAGAGAGACAGGCAGAAACAGAGAACCCAAATAAGTATAATCACAAACAACAGGGGAGAAGTAACAACTGAAACCACAGAAATACAAAGGATTATAAAAGATAGCTGTGAATGATTTTTTATGGCAACAAATCAACCTTGAAGAAACCAAAAAATTCCTAGAAACAATCTTACAAAAATGAATTAATAAAAAATAGAAAATCTAAATGAAGCAATTACTAGTAATGAAATTGAATCTGCAATCAAAAAAACTACCAAAAAAACAAAAATCCAGGACTAGATGGAGTCACAGGTGGATTCTGCCAAACACTTAGAGAAGAGTTAGTAACTGTTCTCCTCAAACTTTTCCAAAACATAGAAGAGAAATAAAATCTTCCGAATATATTCTATTAGGTCAACATTATACCACCCAAGCCAGACAATGACACTACAAAGAAAAAAAAAAAACTATAGGCTCATATCCCTAATAATCATAGATGCAAAAATTCTTAATAGAATATTAGCAAACAGAATTCAACAATACATTAAAAGGATTATTCACCATCATCCAGTGGAATTTATTCTGGTACTGCAAGGATGGTTTAATATTCACAAATTGATTAATGTGATACACTATAATAAAATGAAAAAATCATATGATCACTTCAACAGATGCAGAAAAAATATTTTATAAAATTCCGACATTCATTCATGATAAAAATTCTCAACAAAGTGGGCTTGTAAGGAACATACCTCAACAAAATAAAGACCATATATGAAAAACACATAGTTAACATCACAATCAATGGTGAAAAATGAAATTTGTTTCCTCTAAAACCAAGAACAAGACAAGAATGTCCACTCATACTCCTTTTATTAGACATATTAGTGGAAGTTTTAGCCACAGAAATCATGGGAAAAATGAGGCATCCATATTGGTAAAAATGTTAAATAGCCATTATTTGCAGATTAAATGACACTATACTTGGAAAATTCTAAACACTTTACCCCCTCCCCCAAAAAAACTACTAGAAGTAATAAATGAATTCAGTAAAGTTTTAGGGCACAAAATTAATACTAAAAAATCAGTAGCATTTTTGCACACTAATAATGAAGTAGCAGAAAGAGAAATTAAGAAAACAATTACAATCACTCTTGCACCAAAAGAATAAAATACCTAGGAATAAACTTAATTGAGGAAGTGAAAGTCCTCTGAACTCTTAAAAGTATAAGAAGCTGTTGAAAGAAATTGAAGGTGACCCAAACAAATGGAAAGATATTCTATAGTAATGGTTTGGAAAAATTAATATTGTTAAAATGTCCATACTACCCAAAGCAATCTACAGATTTAATGTAATCCCTATCATAATGTCAACAACATTTTTTTTACAGAACTAGAACAAATAATACTAAAGTGTGTATTGAACAACAAAAGACCCCGAATAGCCAAAGAAGTCTTAGGTTGAGAAAGAAGAATAAACCTGGAAGTATCACAACTCCAGATTTCAGGATATACTATAAAGCTAGTAATCAAAATAGTATGGTATTGGCACAAAAGTAGACACACAGATCAATGGAACAGAATAGCCCAGAAACAAACCCATCCTTATATACTCAATTAATGACAAAGAAGGCAAGGATATACAATGGTTGCCAAAAGACTGTCTCATTAATAATTGATGTTGGGAAAGCTGAATAGCTAAAATGAAAGAATGAGACTGGATCACTTTATAACACCATAAGCAAAAATAAACTCAAAATAAATTAAAGACCTAAATGTGAAACCTGAAACCATAAAAATCCTACAGAACAAGCAGTAATATCTCTGACATCAACCATAGCAACATTTTTCTAGATATGTCTCCTACATATGGGAAACAAAGCACAAAAATAAACTACTGAGACTACATCAATTAAAACACTTTTCACAGCTAAAGAAACCATGAACAAAATAAAAAGACAACCTACTGAATGGGAGAAAATATTTGTAAGTGATACATCCAATAAGGGGTTAATATCCAAAGTATATAAATAATGTATACAATTCAACACCAAAATAACCAAACAACCCAATTAAATGATGGGTGGATAACTTGAATAGACATTTTTTTTTAATTTTACTTTATTATTTTTTAAGTTTATTTATTTTTGAGAAAGAGAGATAACACAAGCAGGGGAAGTGCATTAAGAGAGGGAGAGAAAGAAAATCCCAGGCAGGCTCTGTGCTGTCCACACGGAGCCCAACATGGGCTTGAACTCACAAACCATGAGAACATGAACTGAGCTGAAATCAAGAGTCCGATGCTTAACTGACTGAGACATCCAGGTGCTTTGAATAGACTTTTTTTTTTTTTTTTTAGAAGAAGACATACAGACAGTCAACAGATGTGGAGGCTCATAGAGCTTGGCTGGCTAAGATTTAAGTAAAGAATGTTTGCAGCCTGGGAAACAGCTGGTTGAGAAGCAGCAAAGCAGACCAGGAAAACCAGGTCTCCTTTTAAATGTCAAGGCAGAAGACAGTCTTACCTTGATTGTGGATCAACATGTATTCCCACTCTGTAAACGCTTAAGCTAAAAGTAGTAAAATAACCGCGTTCCTGTGACGTATACACTATCCCTGTGACATATGCCTTCACATCACTACCCTGGTTGTACTGTTACTCTCATAATCTATGAGTATGCTTTGTTCCTGCTTTTGAAACCACACATTCCTTTCCTCTGCATCCCCTTGAAATATACTAATAAGATTCTCAATAAAAACTGTAGAAGAGCTTTGCTCTGGGCCATCACCACTAGAGCAGTTGCACCCTTGCCCTCTCCTTTCTCTGATTCAGGAATCTGGAGTAATCTGCCATCCACCGCCCCAAGGTTTGTTGGGGAAACAAACATATGAAAACATGTTCAAGATTACTAATCATCGGAGTTCCGGAAGATGGCGGCATAGGAGGACGCTGGGCTCACTGCGCGTCCTGCTGATCACTTAGATTCCACCTACACCTGCCTAAAGAACCCAGAAAACCGCCAGAGAATTAGCAGAACGGAGTCTCCAGAGCCAAGCTCAGACGAGAGGCCCACAGAAGAGGGTAAGAAGGGCGACGAGGCGGTGCGCGCTCCACGGACTGGCGGGAGGCAGCCGGGGTGGAGGGGCGGCTCGCCGGCCAAGCAGAGCCCCCCGAGGCTGGCTGGCAAAAGCAGAGGGGCCAGACGGACTGTGTTCCGACAGCAAGCCCGACTTAGCGTCTGAGAGGTCATAAGTTAACAGCTCTGCTCAGAAAGCGGGAAGGCTGGAGGACAAAGGCCGGGAGAGCTGCTGAGCCCCCGGACAGCAGAGCTCAGCTTGGCGGGGAACATCCCCCGCCCATCCCCCAGCCAAAATCCCAAAGGGAACCAGTTCCTGCCAGGGAACTTGCTCGTTCCGCGCAAACACCCAACTCTGTGCTTCTGCGGAGCCAAACCCCCGGCAGCGGATCTGACTCCCTCCGCTGCCACAGGGCCCCTCCTGAAGTGGATCACCTAAGGAGAAGTGAGCTAAGCCTGCCTCTCCTGCCCCCGTGCACCTTGCCTACCCACCCCAGCTAATACGCCAGATCCCCAGCACCACAAGCCTGGCAGTGTGCAAGTAGCCCAGACGGGCCACCCCACCCCACAGTGAATCCCGCCCCTAGGAGAGGGGAAGAGAAGGCACACACCAGTCTGACTGTGGCCCCAGCGGTGCGCTGGACGCAGACATCAGGTCGGACTGCGGCCCCGCCCACCAACTCCAGTTACACACCACAGCACAGGGGAAGTGCCCTGCAGGTCCTCACCACTCCAGGGACTATCCAAAATGACCAAACGGAAGAATTCCCCTCAGAAGAATCTCCAGGAAATAACAACAGACAATGAACTGATCAAAAAGGATTTAAATAATATAACAGAAAGTGAATTTAGAATAATAGTCATAAAATTAATCGCTGGGCTTGAAAACAGTATAGAGGACAGCAGAGAATCTCTTGCCACAGAGATCAAGGGACTAAGGAACAGTCACGAGGAGCTGAAAAACGCTTTAAACGAAATGCAAAACAAAATGGAAACCACGACGGCTCGGATTGAAGAGGCAGAGGAGAGAATAGGTGAACTAGAAGATAAAGTTATGGAGAAAGAGGAAGCTGAAAGAAAGAGAGATAAAAAAATCCAGGAGTATGAGGGGAAAATTAGAGAACTAAGTGATACACTAAACAGAAATAATATACGCATAATTGGTATCCCAGAGGAGGAAGAGAGAGGGAAAGGTGCTGAAGGGGTACTTGAAGAAATAATAGCTGAGAACTTCCCTGAACTGGGGAAGGAAAAAGGCATTGAAATCCAAGAGGCACAGAGAACTCCCTTCAGACGTAACTTGAATCAATCTTCTGCACGACATATCATAGTGAAACTGGCAAAATACAAGGATAAAGAGACAATTCTGAAAGCAGCAAGGGGTAAACGTGCCCTCACATATAAAGGGAGACCTATAAGACTCGTGACTGATCTCTCCTTTGAAACTTGGCAGGCCAGAAAGGCTTGGCACGATACCTTCAGTGTGCTAAACAGAAAAAATATGCAGCCGAGAATCCTTTATCCAGCAAGTCTGTCATTTAGAATAGAAGGAGAGATAAAGGTCTTCCCAAACAAACAAAAACTGAAGGAATTTGTCACCACGAAACCAGCCCTACAAGAGATCCTAAGGGGATCCTGTGAGACAAAGTCCGAGAGACATCACTACAAGCATAAAACATACAGACATCACAATGACTCTAAACCCGTATCTTTCTATAATAACACTGAATGTAAATGGATTAAATGCGCCAACCAAAAGACATAGGGTATCAGAATGGATAAAAAAACAAGGCCCATCTATTTGCTGTCTACAAGAGACTCATTTTAGATCTGAGGACACCTTGAGATTGAGAATGAGGGGATGGAGAACTATTTATCATGCTACTGGAAGCCAAAAGAAAGCTGGAGTAGCCATACTTCTATCAGACAAACTAGACTTTAAATTAAAGGCTGTAACAAGAGATGAAGAAGGGCATTATATAATAATTACAGGGTCTATCCATCAGGAAGAGCTAACAATTATAAATGTCTATGTGCCAAATACCGGAGCCCCCAGATATATAAAACAATTACTCATAAACATAAGCAAACTTATTGATAAGAGTGGGGTCATTGCAGGGGACTTTAACACCCCACATACAGAAATGGATAGATCATCTAGACACACAGTCAATAAAGAAACAAGGGCCCTGAATGATACATTGGATCCGATGGACTTGACAGATCTATTTAGAACTCTACATCCCAAAGCAACAGAATATACTTTCTTCTCAAGTTCACATGGAACATTCTCCAAGATAGATCATATACTGGGTCACAAAACAGCCCTTCTTAAGTTTACAAGAATTGAAATTATACCATGCATACTTTCAGACCACAATGCTATGAAGCTTGAAATCAACCACAGGAAAAAGTCTGGAAAACCTCCAAAAGCATGGAGGCTAAAGAACACCCTAGAACGAATGAGTGGGTCAACCAGGCAATTAGAGAAGAAATTAAAAAATATATGGAAACAAACGACAATGAAAATACAAGAATCGAAACGCTTTGGGATGCAGCAAAGGCAGTCCTGAGAGGAAAATACATTGCAATCCAGGCCTAGCTCAAGAAACAAGAAAAATCCCAAATACAAAATCTAACAGCACACCTAAAGGAAATAGAAGCAGAACAGCAAAGGCAGCCTAAACCCAGCAGAAGAAGAGAAATCATAAAGATCAGAGCAGAAATAAACAATATAGAATCTAAAAAAACTGTAGAGCAGATCAATGAAACCAAGAGTTGGTTTTTTGAAAAAATAAACAAAATTGACAAACCTCTAGCCAGGCTTCTCAAAAAGAAAAGGGAGATGACCCAAATAGATAAAATCATGAATGAAAATGGAATGATTACAACCAATCCCTCAGAGATACAAACAATTATCAGGGAATACTATGAAAAATTATATGCCAACAAATTGGACAACCTGGAAGAAATGGACAAATTCTTAAACACCCACACGCTTCCAAAACTCAATCAGGAGGAAATAGAAAGCTTGAACAGACCCATCACCAGCGAAGAGATTGAATTGGTTATCAAAAATCTCCCAACAAATAAGAGTCCAGGACCAGATGGCTTCCCAGGGGAGTTTTACCAGACGTTTAAAGCAGAGATAATACCTATCCTTCTCAAGCTATTCCAAGAAATAGAAAGGGAAGGAAAACTTCCAGACTCATTCTATGAAGCCAGTATTACTTTGATTCCTAAAGCAGACAGAGACCCAGTAAAAAAAGAGAACTACAGGCCAATATCCCTGATGAATATGGATGCAAAAATTCTCAATAAGATACTAGCAAATCGAATTCAACAGCATATAAAAAGAATTATTCACCATGATCAAGTGGGATTCATTCCTGGGATGCAGGGCTGGTTCAACATTCGCAAATCGATCAACGTGATACATCACATTAACAAAAAAAAAAGAGAAGAACCATATGATCCTGTCAATCGATGCAGAAAAGGCCTTTGACAAAATCCAGCACCTTTCTTAATAAAAACCCTGGAGAAAGTCGGGATAGAAGGAACATACTTAAAGATCATAAAAGCCATTTATGAAAAGCCCACAGCTAACATCATCCTCAACGGGGAAAAACTGAGAGCTTTTTCCCTGAGATCAGGAACACGACAGGGATGCCCACTCTCACCACTATTGTTTAACATAGTGCTGGGAGTTCTAGCTTCAGCAATCAGACAACAAAAGGAAATCAAAGGCATCAAAATTGGCAAAGATGAAGTCAAACTTTCGCTTTTTGCAGATGACATGACATTATACATGGAAAATCCGATAGACTCCACCAAAAGTCTGCTAGAACTGATACATGAATTCAGCAAAGTTGCAGGATACAAAATCAATGTACAGAAATCAGTTGCATTCTTATACACTAACAATGAAGCAACAGAAAGACAAATAAAGAAACTGATCCCATTCACAATTGCACCAAGAAGCATAAAATACCTAGGAATAAATCTAACCAAAGATGTGAAAGATCTGTATGCTGAAAACTATAGAAAGCTTATGCAGGTAATTGAAGAAGATATAAAGAAATGGAAAGACATTCCTTGCTCATGGATTAGAAGAATAAATATTGTCAAAATGTCAATACTACCCAAAGCTATCTACACATTCAATGCAATCCCAATCAAAATTGCACCAGCATTCTTCTCGAAACTAGAACAAGCAATCCTAAAATTCATATGGACCCACAAAAGGCCCCGCATAGCCAAAGTAATTTTGAAGAAGAAGACCAAAGCAGGAGGCATCACAATCCCAGACTTTAGCCTCTATTACAAAGCTGTAATCATCAAGACTGCATGGTATTGGCATAAAAACAGACACATAGACCAATGGAATAGAATAGAAACCCCAGAAGTAGACCCACAAAAGTATGGCCAACTCATCTTTGACAAAGCAGGAAAGAACATCCAATGGAAAAAAGACAGTCTCTTTAACCAATGGTGCTGGGAGAACTGGATAGCAACATGCAGAAGGTTGAAACTAGACCACTTTCTCACACCATTCACAAAAATAAACTCAAAATGGATAAAGGACCTGAATGTGAGACAGGAAACCATCAAAACCTTAGAGGAGAAAGCAGGAAAAGACCTCTCTGACCTCAGCCGTAGCAATCTCTTACTCGGCACATCCCCAAAGGCAAGGGAATTAAAAGCAAAAGTGAATTACTGGGACCTTATGAAGATAAAATGCTTCTGCACAGCAAAGGAAACAACCAACAAAACTAAAAGGCAACCAACGGAATGGGAAAAGATATTTACAAATGACACATCGGACAAAGGGCTAGTATCCAAAATCTATAAAGAGCTCACCAAACTCCACACCCGAAAAACAAATAACCCAGTGAAGAAATGGGCAGAAAACATGAATAGACACTTCTCTAAAGAAGACATCCGATGGCCAACAGGCACATGAAAAGATGTTCAACGTCGCTCCTTATCAGGGAAATACAAATCAAAACCACACTCAGATACCACCTCACGCCAGTCAGAGTGGCCAAAATGAAGAAATCAGGAGACTATAGATGCTGGAGAGGATGTGGAGAAACGGGAACCCTCTTGCACTGTTGGTGGGAATGCAAATTGGTGGAGCCGCTCTGGAAAGCAGTGTGGAGTTTCCTCACAAAATTAAAAATAGACCTACCCTATGACCCAGCAATAGCACTGCTAGGAATTTATCCAAGGGATACAGGAGTACTGATGCATAGGGGCACTTGTACCCCAATGTTTATAGCAGCACTCTCAACAATAGCCAAATTATGGAAAGAGCCTAAATGTCCATCAACTGATGAATGGATAAAGAAATTGTGGTTTATATACACAATGGAATACTACGTGGCAATGAGCAAAAATGAAATATGGCCTTTTGTAGCAACGTGGATGGAACTGGAGAGTGTGATGCTAAGTGAAATAAGCCATACAGAGAAAGACAGATACCATATGGTTTCACTCTTATGTGGATCCTGAGAAACGTAACAGAAACCCATGGGGGAGGGGAAGGAAAAAAAAAGAGGTTAGAGTGGGAGAGAGCCAAAGCATAAGAGACTGTTGAAAAACTGAGAACAAACTGAGGGCTGATGGGGGGTGGGAGGGAGGGCAGGGTGGGTGATGGGTATTGAGGAGGGCACCTTTTGGGATGAGCACTGGGTGTTGTATGGAAACCAATTTGACAGTAAATTTCATATATTAAAAAATAAAAAAAAAGATTACTAATCATCAGGGAAATACAAATCAAAACAATAATGCGATATCACTTTATACCTTTCTGAATGACTATAATAAAAAAGACAAATAACAAATGATGGAGAGGATGTGCAGAAA